>NC_044329.1:69720884-70023914 GCF_007399415.2 Gopherus evgoodei
CACTTGAGTCAATTTCTTAAACGATCTGCAGGTCATGCAATGCCAAGGCAGAGGAAGAACCACAGGTGCGGATCACCCCCTACATGAAGGACAGTGTTTAAACCTCAGCGAGGACAACACCGCAGGAAACAAACTACTACAACAAACACTACTCTAATGGTACTACTAACTATATACAAGGGGAAAAACAGAACTAGTAGAGAGGTTGTGAAGCTAAGATCACACAGAGTTATGACTCCAGGTAGAGGCGGGAAGAAGGAACAGTGGGATGGTCAGGGCACCAATGCCTCATGTAGCCAGGGGAGGGGCTATGGCCACGAGGCACAAACGCCAACCCTCTATGGATGCTGCTAGGCAAATTTCTCCAGCTCTGGTGCACTAGGAACACCCCCCTCTAAGGGGAATACATGTCTACATCTACTCAAAAAAACACCTAAAATAACCAAGCAGATTAAAAATAACCACCACTCTTTCTGTCCTCCAACATACACCAAATAAAGAAGCAAAAAAGAGCACAAACCTCTCACTCACAGGTCTCCTTTAGTGTACAATTTTCTGGTACAACACAAACAGCAGCTCAGACACATACCTTTTAATGAAGTAGTAATGATCTGACACACTTTATCTATGCACTGCTCTAATTCCAAGTATTCAGAAGCAAGATTAGTTGCCTTCTTGAGTTCCTGGTAGGCAGATTCTTCTATTGTTAATTCAGTTCCTATTTCTCTCTGTTTTAATAAAGAGCAATTTATTTGAAAGCTATAAGATACATCTGTAATGCTTAGTGGTCAACATTCTGATAGCAAATGTGGTCATGGGTTCAAATTTCACACCAGCATTCACAGGCACCATTTCACTGTTGCAATGTATTATGGGGATGTTGGATTGTTGAAGTTTCAAAATACAATTCTGGCAAGAGTTCCAATTTCTGCCAGTCTTAAAATCACCAGCTGGAGCTGTAAGATCCTAGAACATTTTTTGACATTCAAGGGATAGATAACGTCGATAACTTGGTCAATATTCCATTCAAAGTAAATCATCATGCTAATAGTCAAGGTTGTAAGCTATTGCCTACACAGTTAATGTATTACTAGTATCTAACACAACACTTAGAAATAAATAAAAATGTGTTTGACAAGTTAATTATATGTAAATCAATGATTTCAGATAGACCAAAATAGAAAATAAAATGAATATCATCTTTAATTTATCATTGACAGTGTTTTGTCGGTCTCTGAATCATTTGTATTTCTGCAGCATGATTTCAGAGATGAGACGATCAGAACAACAAACAGATGCATTCATTGGGCTGTCCAAAGTGCAATAGGAAGAAGGAGGTGATTTTCAAAAGCACATTATAGTAGTTAGGTGCCTATCTGCCCTTCGAAAGTCTCCTCGGGTGTTTTCCTTGAGTCATTACAGTCAATTTAGAACTCAAAAACATCTATGAGCAATTCAAGTTATTCCATCTAATGTATATTATCTTTCATTTGTCACTGAATTTCAATCCACAATACAATACTCAAAAGTCTAAAAAACTAAGTCCTTCTGGAGATGATCACTCATTTCTAGTTGGAAATAGCCTCAAAAATTCTGCCAACAACAAAATCTGCCACCTCTACATCATCCATGTTATCAGATTATTAACAGGCAACCCAAGAACCTTAGGTCACCTTACTCAATTTTGCCATTTTGAAAAGTGACAATTTATTCCTAGTTTTCTTTTGTCATTGAACCAGCTTCTAAGCCATACTACTACTATATTTCTGACCACACCCCCACATAGTTTCCTTACTAGCGTCTTCTTAGGGCCTTTGTCAAAGCTTTTAAAAAGCCTGAAAAAATTATATCTTGTTCCTCTGACACACATAAAGAATTCAAGTAGCATAGAGGGTTACTTTAAAAATTGTAAAGCAGAAGAATGAACCAAATTCTGTTCTAATAAACACAAGAATTATATTTATACAACTATAAGATAGTTAAGATAATTAGGTAAAGAAGTGCAAAATGTAAAGTTCTTACAGCAAGATTAACTTGTCCACAATGCATACAGGTAGTAATTTTTATTCCTCTTTCTTGTTAAACTTTTAAACAAGAAACCCTTTGAAGTTAACGTTTAAACAATGTACTTTTGTGAATGGGTTCCCTTACCTTTTTGCAGTCAGATATTGTATTTTCAAGGGATCTGGCGAAAGCCACTGCATTATTCTTTATTTGATTTTGAACCTATAACAAGGGAAATTTAATTATTATTTTGCATGCATTATTCAAAGCATTGAGAAAGAAAAATGTGTCAACCTATATCCCAGAGACAGGACAATGAGCACATATGATTATGGAGGAAAGCGTTCAGAAGAGAATTACAAAACAAGCAATAGTCGGAGAGAATTTTCTATCATTACTCTCAACCATTTCATAAAAAAGTGACCACTTTAATTGTATCATCATAACTCTCAGTGGTAGGATTTTGGCAGTGCCATTTGGCTTCTCTCTGATGCTTCATGTTATATGCACTGCCCTCCAGTGAAACGAAAACCCTTATGGTTCCATAGGTCTCTGCTACAAGCAAAGACAATAGCATTTAGCAAGTTGGCTGTTCAATCCCCACCCTGGGCAAAAAACTAAAACTAAAAATTTAATTTGCTGTGAATAGAGAGATTTGAGCTCCCTGGAAACAGTGCCAGTTGTGGGAGGTCCAGTGTAACACTGGATTGTGGAGAGGGAAAGGCAGGCAGAGTGAATCCTCCTCTCTGGGAGCCTGGCTTGCTGTGAGGGAAGACACTGGCACAAATGCACCAATTAGTGTAAAAATAGATTCAATTATTGTAAGTATTTGAATATTTTGTGCAAAAGGTTTGTTTTCAAGACCCAGTTATGCCATGGGCTAAACAATTCACTCTCCAATTCCTTATCAATATAGCAATGCTCCCTCAACAAAGGCTACCACAGAAGTTTTAAAAATGCATCCCTAGCTCCAGGTGTGGTCTGCTGTTTAGCAGTCATTGCAGCCCTGGAGCCATGGCCACTAACTCCCTCTAGCAGGGGTGGGCAAACTTTTTGGCCCAAGGGCCACATCTGGGTATGGAAATTGTATGTTGGGCCACGAATGCTCACAAAATTGGGGGCCGGGATGTGGGAGGGGGTGAGGGCTCCCCGGGGGGTGAAGGATCTAGGGTGGGGCCGGAAATGGGGAGTTCAGGGTGCAGGAGGGAGCTCCAGGCTGGGGCAGAGGATTAGAGTGTGGGAGGAGGGCCCCGGCTGGGGGTGCAAGCTCTAGGGTGAGGCTGGGGATGAGGGGTTGGGAATGCAGGAGGGTGCTCCGGGCTGGGACCATGGCATTTGGAAGTCAGGAGGGTGATCAGGGTTGGGGCAAAAGAGGGTCAGCGGTCCAGGTGGCGCTTACCTCAAGCAGCTCCTGGAAGCAGCGGCATGTCCCCCTCCAGCTCCTAGGCATCACAACCAGGCGCCTCTGCATGCTGCCTGGTCCTCAGGCACTGCCCCTGCAGCACCCATTGGCTGCATTTCCTAGCCAATGGGAGCTGTGGGGGCGGCGCTTGGGGCCGGGGCAGCATGCAGAACTCCCTGGCTGCCCCTATATGTAGGAGGCGGAGTATGGGCAAGCCCCCTAGCCTGCAGCCTGGCTGGAGCAGGGCAAGCCCCAGACCCTGCTCCCTGGCGGGAGCTCAAGGGCCAGATTAAAACATCAGAAGGGCTGGATGTGGCCCCTGGGCCACAGTTTACCCATCCCTGCCCTATAGCATAACAGAGGCTTGGCCCCCACTTCATTCCCTCTTGTGCCTTGAGTGTGCCACCTGCACTCAGAAAGAGGATGCAAAGCTAGGAAGAGGATTATGGATGAGTGAAATTCTGAGGAGAAGGGCAGGGTAGAGAACGTAGGGCACATGAAGACAAAGGGATTGGTTACAGGAAAGTAGTGAAAAAGAGAGAATGAGGAAAGAATAAGGGGATGGGAGAGGAAAGAAGGGAGAGAATGTTGCGGATGAGATGTTGGGAATTAGTCCTATGTGAATGAGGGTGGGTTTCTTGACTTCTCAACCTTAGTCTTCATTGTTGATTTCTCCTCCACTGGGAATAGCCCCAATGGCTACTTTTACCATTCCTCTCACATTTCTCAAGCAACAACGATGAAACTGAAAAGACACTGGCCCAGTTTCACTGCTGTCCAGAGAGTTAAGAATAGCAGCAGTGGAACTAATAAGAGCTAAGAGATTTCTCTTGTGGCTCAAGAAGCCATTGAGCACTGCTCTGGGTCACATTTGGAAGGTTTACTGCACAAGCATAAGGAATAGTTCATTTTCTTTGAAATCGGAACTTAAGTTTTGCAGAATTGTATGCTCTAGATGCCCTCCACTTGACAAGGAATTTATCTTACTTTCCACTAGCAAGTAGATTATTCAAGCTCTGTTGTACTCTGGAAAGACAAGAGAGCTTCAAACGCAAGTGAAGAGTAGGATTTGCCTTGCACACTATCTGTCCAAGATACAAGTTTTTATTCACAGAAGGAAAGAGCTGGAACAAGAATGCATGTGTACTCTAAGCTGAAAAGAGAGATGTACACTATGTGCAACCTAATACTTTTAAAAAGAATTTTCATCCTTTTATAACATTACTTGTAAGGCTACCAGACTCACTGTCAACATGAATTACCTACTGTGTAAGTGGCATCTTTCCCAGGACTACTGTAACTTGCATTCCTGAATTTTCAGACTGTTTTCTGAGTACATATTTTATGGAAAAATTTTAGCTGCAGAATATAGTCTTTTGTTTCCCTACCACCAATCTCCTTATTAGACTTACTTAACAAATACATATAATAGGGGAATACCACGACCATGCACCTTGTTGTAAAGAAACTTGTTAGGTGGGCTCTCTTCAATTTGCTTTAAAAAAAAAAATCTCTGCATGCAAGAAGGACTTGAACTATTTTAACTGAAGTGACAAAATACTGTTTCTACCATTTCCCAGACAACTGTGTATCTTAAATTAAAATTGTCAGCCTATGATTTTCTGCTACAAATTACAAACCCCAACTTTTTAACGACATTGCTCTGAAAAAATTGTGTGAATACTGTTAAATATGCTTTCATCCAAAACTTTTATTGCCTAATGTATAATTAAAATATCAGTTGCCACCAGAAAACACACACTACCTTTATTGCTCTAAGTGAATATGAAAATTCCCTCATATTATAGAGAATAATTAAATTCAGAAGTCTTATGTAAAGTTAAACAGAACACTGGTTTGACTTCTTTTCACATTACAGTGTCTGGGGAGGTGGTAGGGTCAACTCATTAAAATGTCAAATATATTTGCTGTATTTATCCTATAACTTAATAAAGCAGCTGCTACAATGGAAATACCAATGCTGCTTAGCAACCTAGAAAACTTTTGAAGGTTATTCCTGATTCCAGTTGCTACCATGAAAAACGAACAACATTTCTGGCATTCATGCTGTTAGATGCTTGCTTGGAATATGCCACTATCCTTTTAGAGGGCCCAATTCAGCATAGTGCTTAAGTGCATGCCTAACTTTAAACATGTGAGTAGTCTGGGACTATACTAAACTTACTCAGTTTTAGGTACAAGCTTAAATAACATGCTGAATAGAGCTAAAATTATAACAGCAGAATATAGGAAATACTATTATCTTAACTTTCTAAAGATGCCTGGATACAGGATTTTGTAACGCTAACAGCAAGTGCTGTAATAGCAGATATGTGCTTGCTATTAGTACTAGGAAATGTAGTCAATTTCAAACAGCAAGTTAAAAATAGTTTCACGTATCATACCAGCCCTTGAGTGTCCCTGTCAATTTTTTAAGTCTTGTGATATTTTCCCTTCTCCTTCCATTTAATATCTCTCTCCCTTCTTGGCGTGTGAAAGACCCCCCCAAATAACAAGGGATGCCAAGTGGATACAGTAAAACTCCAGACAAATAACACTGTCAAATGTACAGAGTAAACACTGAAAATACACCCAATACTTCAGAGGAATCCATCTGAGCAAAAAGGGACCAACTGTGGAGACTGATTGAAGGATTATGTCAATATTTTTTTCCCTCCATTGTGTCAAGTTAACAGTAATTGTAAGTTTTGTCCATAATAGTAGTAGGCAAAACATTTTGAGACAGGATTTTAAATTGATATTGTATCTTTAAAGGGTCGAATTATAGTAACAAAGATACACCTTGCAGAGATTTTATCTATAACAAATACAGATGCATATACAGTCTATACTATTATTGTATGAACTCCAGGATTTCGCCAATCAAGGTACAAGTTTCCAACCCATGTGTTACAGGAAAAAACTATTAGCAAATATCACTAAAAACTCTGACCTCAAGCCACAAACTAACTCTCTCACCTCATTTTGTGGATCCTGTTTCAAAAGCTCTTTCTGCATCTCTTTTGTTTTTTTCTGTACAGAATCCAAGAGACTCTTCAGTCCTGAGCCTACTCCATCATAAATAGCAAGTATAAAATCTTCCTAAAAAATATTCAAAATATTTAATATTCAAATAATGGTTTAAAAAACTGACATTTGCATCAATGAATTTGTAACATTTTGTTATATTAGGCATATTAACCAACAGAGACAGACCAACCCTTATGCCCAAATTAGACCTAATGTAGTCAATAGGGTTGATAATGCTTTCCCTTTGAGAAATCTGCATTTTCAGCTCTTATTCAGATTTTTGAGAATTCTTTTTTGAACAGACTTTTACCATGAGCATATTAGTGGCAAAAAACACACACAAAACAAATTATTTTAATTCCAAACTCTGCATCCAGGCTGTCAGCACAGGATTCAATCTGATTCTTCATTTTTATTTTTATATTTTTTTTAAAACTTAGCTCTATTGACCTGTTTTATCCTTCCCATGGCAAAACAATTTTTAATATACAGGACTCAGTGTGAACACATAAAAGCTGCTATATCACTGCATTGAGGCCTGGTCTATGCACACATTTTGTATTAGTACATCTATTTTAGCTAGAGGTAAGATTTTTATCACAATAGTAATAATTATCCACACTAGGGTTGTATCAGTATAAAGGTGCCTTATACCGGGACAGTTTATTCCTTGTCCCATATGGCAATAAGTTACACAAATATAAAGATGCCTTATATCAGTATAATTTCAGCCACACTAGGGAGGTTTTTCCATTGTAACTATATCCATACACTTAAATGATTTAGGATTATAAACAGAGTTTAAGTCATTGACTTGAGAAACGCTCTGTTGCATTCCAAAGGTGCTATGTAAGATCAAATTTTATATTATAGATATTACATTTGTGAGACAAAGATACACTAACACAGTGTATCAAATGTGCAACTATGAAAATCTGAGTGTAGACATTTAAATTATTTTAAATCTTGCCTTCACACTACTACTGTGAATATACTTTCTATAGTATTCAAAGGATACCTTTATTTTGATCCAGTGGAGTAGTCACAGTCCATAAGTAGTTCTGATATTAACCTTGAAAACTGTTGTATCCAACAAAATTTTGGTTTTTTACCTGTGAGATAGTTGCATCTTCTTTGGTCTCTTCAGAAAGGTGTAGGTCAGATCCTATAAATGCTGTCAAGTGTCCTACATGTTTTCCTGCTTGTTTCACTATTTGGATTATTTTGGAGTGTGCTTCTGTTACCATTGAGGATATATCTGAACAACAACCCTGAGAAATGAAAATAATAATTTAGTTAGAAAACTTCTGAAATAAAAGTGTAAATGTTTTATATGTGCAATTGAAAATAGTGTTTAAACTATCCTGAAGCATTACCAATATCATATCCTTAATATTACTAATTAGTGGCTCAGCCATTGTCTCAAATAAAAATGGAACGAACCTCGCAACCACATACAGAAAAATTATCATTACCCTGCAGGATTAAAAATCTTAACTGCAAACACATGTTAGAATAGAATAGAAGGAATAATAAATGGGTTTTAAAAATCCATAATCAATAACTTTATATAGAATGGCATGAACAGACAATGACAAGTCTATCAAATTACAAAATATCTAAAGAGACAATCATTTAAAAGAAAATAACCACCAAGCATACTTGTCGAAAGTGCAGTATATTTATTCATCCAGCAAAGCATTCACAGAGAACATGATTAATTTAAAACTGGCTGTAGCATGTTTATCATATCTTTTACCAAAGTCAGCTTGTGATTATATGCATTGTGTGGCAGATTGTTGTAACAAAGTCTATGGCCAATAATATGAGTATATACACATTACACAACTCTAGATATAGTTTTAATTATTTTTTCTTTCAATTATTTATATGAAAATATAGTGGATATAATTTACCTGCAACAGTAATTGTAAATAACCTCCCAAGTTTTTTACACCCTGTCTCAATTCATCATCAATTTTTAAGGAATCAGTACATTTTTGGAAACTATAAAGCCAATGCTCGGTTAGAACCACAAGTTGTTCAAAAGCAGAGGTAATTCTGATGCTGCAGGACTGAGTAGCACGATCAAGAAAGAAAACTACAAAAAAAAAAAGGAAGATCATTCAGAATCTCAGGTCTGCAAATGAAAGCGGGAACATTTATATTTAAGTGTAAGACATGACAGAATAAACAGTGTAGAATATTTTGTTTATGTTAGTACGAATTAAGCTTACAATTATCTTGACTTTCTTCATCTTGCTGTTCATAGGCATTTGAAATAGCAGTTACTCCAGTATAAATAGTAAGCAAATTAGTTAGGAGACGATCTGCTATACTCTTTTCTTCTGCATGATTCTGTCCTAGTAAATCCAAAGCTGAACCAATTAATTCTTTGCAAATTCCAGGTAGAAATGATTCAGAAGAACCTGAACATATGCTGCTGGATTTATTGACTGAACCTGTATTAATAGAAAAGCAACATGAATTAAAAGTTCCTTACAAAACTAGTGGGTCTGTTAGACAAATGTATCCTCTTATGATAGTTTCATGTTGGTTCCTTCTGTCTCTACTATCTAACCTGAAGGATGAAAATAATTATGAAAAATAAATTAGACATACTTCTGTTGAGAAAATTTAATCCCGTTAAAGTTTCTATTAGTTAAACGAGAAAAGCATGAAAAGAAAACAAGCATATTTTAAAGTGAAATAGATAATAATGTACACTTTCACAAAACTATTCTTTCCAATTGCACTTATCAGTAGCTATGATAAAACAAAAGCACAGCTGATCTAAAATGAGCGAACACATAAGTATAAAATATTTGGAAGACTCAGATAACTTATATCTGAAAAACATACGTTTTAAAATTTTAATTTCTGAAATTTGTAACCAACAAACCAGAGACAATGTCAGAGACGTTGAGTAACTAGCAACATCTCAAGCAACGAATCACTCAGGTGACTGTATTGGAATTAATAGTCTCTGGTACAGCCAACACTAGGCGCTGGTTGACAGCATCATCCTAGTTAACCTTCAATGGCTAAGTGTATGGAGTTTCCAGCCAAAACCCTCAGCATGATAGGCAGAAGCTTTGCTCACGAGGGTTTTACCCTCAAGAAGGATAACACAAAGTTTTAGGCAAAGAAATGGTGTAAGGTCTACAGGCAGGCACAGGAACACCGACTACAAATCTGAATATTTTGCTTGTAAAATGTCAGGCTTCTCATTTTCTTTACAATAAATTCTCAAATTATTACACAAGCATACATTACTACTACTACTACTAAGCTACAAGTTTCCAGCTTCTCAGTGTGAAATAAAAGGTAATCTGCCATACAGAAAAAAAAGCACCTGATAAGTGTGACGTGTGTAGAGTCTGGATTGGCTGCAATTTTATATCAGACAAACATCCAGAAATTCTCCTGTTCTTCATGAAACTTCTGCTCCTAGAATATGAGGGCATGGAGGAGAAACACAAGAGAGACAGGTCTTTATTTAAATTTATTCCAGAAGGTCAGTGGAAAATTGCAGACGACATTTGCCCTCAGAAAGATTAGTGAGAATCCCACTTATCTTTCAGGGACCGGATCAAAACAGCACAGACCATAGGTGTACCAGTCATCACTGTCCCCTTCCATATGAGCCAGGAAATAAAGATCAAGGGAGATCCTCAGTTAATGTGAAGTGTCATACTTCCATCTGAGTCAATGGAATAATAACAAATTTACCTGTACTGATTATCTTCCCCTACTCTCCAACTAGAACTTCTGTGTGACTCACTTTTATTACACTGGACTCTCTTCAATTTGATTATATAAGCAGGAATGATGATCAATTAAAACAACAGAATTTACCCTCCTCAAGAGTCAGCTTCCTCCAAGTTCAGTTCCTTCCAATATGAATGAATAAAGCATTAGCCCCATGGTTCTCCACCAGGTTTCAGGGTGTCTGTCAAGCAGGACCAGTGTTAGACTCGCTGGGGCCCAGGACAGAAAGCCTAAGCCCTGCAGGGCTGAATCCCAGGGCCATGGGCCCCACCACACAGGGCTGAAGCAAAAGCCTGAGCAACTTAGATTCACAGGGCTCCCTGTGGTGCAGACCCCGGACAATTGCCCTGCTTGCAACTCCTTAATGTTGGCCCTGGTTTTTATATGCAGAAAATAAGTTGTTGTGGCACAGGTGGGCCATGGAGTTCTTAATCACATGTTGGGGAGGCCTCAGAAAGAAAGAGGTCAAGGACCCCTGCTTTAGCCTACATACCACCCTATCTACATGTCTCACCCTCAGTCATAGAATTCTTGGAGAAGGTGGCTATCTTCACTCAGCCACAGAAAATGGGAATATATAAACTTCTCTTTCTGTGCCTGCACAACACAGACATTGGGTTCTGAACATAGTACCTCAGCAGGCATCCAGGGAAGAGGTTAGACTAACCACGGAGATCTTGTTTTCTCTAAAAAAAATTTTTCCTTAAAAACCACATATTAGCTAACCCATGGTATCTACCATGTGGCAAAATCCTAGTGCCAACAAGGCAGTTGTAATTTTCACATTCGTTTGCTGGGCGAGATAAACCTTAGATTACGTCTTAGCTAACATGCAGTAAAAAACCTGCAACCTTCTTACCTACAGTGGGCATACCCTGAAAAGATTTAGGACCATAGAGGCATGCACACAAATGGGAGGCCATGTTCTTCTACTTATCCCTCTACCAGATGGCTCCCTAAGGGAGGGGAACTCTAAGCACTATGCCTATTTTGTAAGAGCCCTACTGACTAGGTAAAAACTCCCCCTACATTGACATTCTGCTTAGCAATGTAGGTGGCTCCAGATGCATCAGACTTATTGACAGCAGGTTTCGTTACATTCATATAAACAGCAGTATGACCCCCCCGCATAGCTATGTGAGGTTCCTGGTGCTATCCAGACAGATCAAATATACTAACACCATAGTATTATCAGAGTTTATGAGGAAACACCTGCATACCTTGGAGGCGGTCAGTTTAGCTGACCTTAGATTGGGGCAAATTCAATTAAGTAAACTTGAGATCTAGACAGTATCTGAAAATCTCAAACTAAGGGGATTTGCAACAGAACAAAGCCCAGTAGCCATACCTGACGAATAGTCGTCAGACTCCGATCTCTTCCTCTGTAGAAGCTGCTGACTGAGATGGACTGATCTCTCGTTTGAACAGAAACTAGACTAAGTGAGGCTCAATTTCTCTCTTTTAATAACTTATAAGGCCCCCATTACTTTACTATCTAAGCATCTAACAGTCTTTAATGTATTTATCCTCTCAACACTTCTGTGAGGCAGGGTAGTACTATTATCCATATTTTACAGATGGGGTACAGAGACTGTGACCTGCCCAAGGTCACACAGGAAGTCTGTGGCAGAGGAGGGACTTCAACCAAGGTCTCCCCAGGAGTAGGCTAGTGCCTTAATCCTTGGACTATCCTTCCTTTCAAAAACCTAGAGAAAACAAAGGACTGCTTCCTCCCCGATTCACAGGACTTAGCAATGTGAAACCTGGCGCTGCCCCTTTAGAGAAAAAGCTGATTTTTGGACCCTGTCAGAAGAAAATAACTGCATACAGTCAGCCACCCACCTTCTTTTTAAGGGAGTAAGTGACAATAGCTTTGCTTTTCTCTGTGTCTATTTGCTGGTTGAACAAACTTAACACCACACGTCAAGGGTGGCATCAAAGGACACAGAATGCTTTTTCAAAAACAAACTGCTAATTACCCAAATCCACACATTTTTAAATGAACTCTTACTCACTCTCCATGCCATGAGGTTTACTATTTTCTTTTCCCCCTGCTATAACCAGCAACATCAAACTCCTACATGGAAACTGAATTCAATTTCCTTCACCATTAGTGATGTCACTAAAGGCTGGTCCACATTACGGGGGGGAAATCGATCTTAGATACGCAACTTCAGATACGTGAATAACGTAGCTGAAGTCGAATATCTAAGATTGGATTACTCACCCATCCACACCGCGCGGGATCGATGTCCGCGGCTCCCCCTGTCTATTCCGGAACTCCGTTGGGGTTGATGGAGTTCCGGAATCGATATAAGCGCGCTCAGGGATCGATATATCGCATCTAGATTAGACACGATATATCGATCCCCGAGCAATCGATTTTAACCCGCCGATACGGTGGGTAGTCTGGACGTGGCCTAAGTGTTACAGAAGAAACACAGAACTTTGAACTCAGGTGTTGACAGTTCAAAAGCTTTTTCTTTCAATTCACTTTTATATAGAATATTGTTTAAAATATGTAGATTAAATACACAACTGAGACTCTGACAGTGCACAGAAATAGCATTCCATTACTGCCCAGCAAGCAACAGACCAGGAAAGCTGTTGCTGTTCCAACTTTATTCTATTGTTAAACCAATATTTAGACTAGAAATAGAGAAACTGCCTGTCAGATTCCTTTTAAAGAACTTTTATTTAACCCCAAGGTCAACAACGCATATAAAGATTTACAATCAGCTGAACCAAACTGCTTTACTGCAGAATAACAGTATCATATCTGTGCCCAGTAGCAAAGCCATAATTAAGGATCTGTCAGCATTTCCATTATAAGCTACTATTTGCAGGAGTTTGCAATTCAGTCGTAAACACTGTTACAAGGCTAAAACTTCATGTAAAAGGTCTTAGCTCAGCAGCAATTTACTTCTTTAAATATGATGCTTTTAAATTATACAAGTGTAAATAAAACCTTCTAAACCAGACACTATTTTGTACTGCTGATAGCTAAACACATTTGGGAAAAAAATTGTTTTAGAACATATTTTTGGTATTTTTCACCTTTCCCTAAAAACCCTCCCCCACACAACTTCAAGATTTAGGATAGGGCTGTCAATCAATTAAAAAAGTTAATCATGATTAATTGCATTGTTAATAATAGAATATAATTTAAATATTTTTTGATGTTTTCTACATTTTCAAATATATTGATTTCAATTACAACACAATACAAAGTCTACAAGGCTCATTTTTTATTACAAATATTTGCACTGTAAAAAAGAAAATAGTATTTTTCAGCTCACCTACTACAAGTACTGTAGCGCAATCGCATTATCATGAAAAGAGAACTCTCAAATGTAGAATTAAGTACAATAAAAACCTGCATTCAAAAAATAAAACAATGTAAAACTTTAGAGCCTACAAGTTGACTCAGTCCTACTTCTTGTTCAGCCAAATGCTAAGAAAAACAAGTTTGTTTACATTTACAGGAGATAATGCTGCCCACTTCTTAATTAAAATGTTACCTGAAAGTGAGAACAGGTATTTGCATGGCACTCTTGTGGCCGGCATTGCAAAATATTTACATGCCAGATGTGCTAAAGATTCATATTTCCATTGATGCTTTAACCACCATTCCAGAGGACAAGTGTCCATGCTAATGACAGGTTCTGCTCAATAACAATCCAAAGCAGTGTGGACTGATGCATGTTCATTTTCATCATCTGAGTCAGATGTCACCAGCAGAAGGTTGATTTTCTTTTACGGTGGTTTGGGTTCTGTAGTTTCCGCATCAAAAAGTGTTGCTCTTTTAAGACTTCTGAAAGCATGCTCCATGCCTCATCCCTCAGATTTTGGAAGACAGTTCAGATTCCTAAATCTTGGGCCAAGTACTGTAACTATCTTGCAGTGAAAAAGTGGTCTTAAAACAAACAACATGTGCTGGGTCATCATTCAAGACTGCTATAGCATGAAATATATGGCAGAATGCTGGTAAAACAAAGCAGGAGACATACACTTCTCCCCCAAGTAGTTCAGTCATTGATTTAATTAATGTATTATTTTTTTAAATGAGCATCACCACCATGGAAGCATGTCCTCTGGAACGATGTCCGAAGCATGAAGAGGCATATGAATCTTCAGCACGTGGCACATGAATATCTTGTGACACAAGCTATAACAGTAGCTGTGAATGACTGTTCTCACTTTCAGGTGACACTGTAGTTAAGAAGTGGACAGCATTATCTCCCGCAAATGTGAACAAACTTGTTTCTCTTGTGATTGGCTGAACAAGAAGTAGGACTGAATGGACTTATAGGGTCTAAAGTTTTACATTGTTATGTTTGAGTGCAGTTATGTAACAAAAAACCCTTACATCTGTAAGCTCCACTTTCATGATAAAGAGATTGCACTACAGTACCTGTATGAGGTACACTGAAAAATACTGTTTCATTTATTTTTACAGTGCAAATATTTAATAAAAATAATAAAGCGAGCACTGTACACTTTGTATTCTGTGCTGTAATTGAAAGAGATACATTTAAAATGAAGAAAAACATCCAATAATATTGAATAAATTTCAATTGGTATTCTATTGCTTAACAGTGTGATTAATTGTTTTAATCGTGATTTTTTTTTTAGTTAAATTGCATGAGTTAACTGCGATTAATCGACAGCCCTAATTTAGGATTATAAAGTAACTGCTGTGCATGACAGATAACTATTCTCTTTAGTTAGATTTACTGCTTACTTGATAGTCCACAATGTTCAAGATATTATAGCTTTACAATGCCCACTGAAAAAGTCATAAAAAATGTATTGTACCTATATACACTAAGTCTGCCTTTAAAGATACCCTTTTTTATTTTTTCCTATGATGCATGAATGTGGCCTGAGGTTGTGGTGGGAGGAAATTTTTTTTTTTTTTTTAAGAAGTTCAGGTACAAATTCATGCCAATACAACCTTAACTCTGCCCATCAGAGCTGGCAATAGCCACTGGGACTTATCTGCATGTACTCCAGCTTTATTCACTGCATAAGGTATAATTGTACTGAATGGCAGAAGAAGCTGTAATAGCTTGGAACAGCTATGATTGTGATACAAGGTGTCCTGGGAGACTGTGGCCCTCTGGGAGTAGTGTTAGCCCCTCTCCCTGACCCATGTGTGTAATCACACGAAAGAGGTGCAAGAAAGGGGGGGGGGAAAAAGGGTGCCTGTGTCCCTTGACAGACCCAGTATGCCTCATTTCATCACTGCGCTGTGTAGGCTGTGTCACTAGCAGGGCCTGGGAACTTCTTGCCATGGGGATTGTCAGCAGTTAGGTGGGAAATGAGCGTGGTCTGTGATTTTAAGGAAGGGTAAGTGAAAGGATAATCCTATTGGGAACCAGGAAGAGGGTGCCCACTGCTAAAGGACCCACCCCCCGAGCCTAAGGGGAGGATCCACAGGGCCTGGAAACCAAATAATTCCGGCGGACAACAATGAGATAACAGGAATGAGAGTGAGGTCAAAGGGTCAAACAAAGGGAACCTGACAGGGACACCAAGCAGCACCCACTGCTCCTCAAAGACGTCAAGGGAGCCAGCGGACGCCACCCAGAGGAACTCTGCCCGGATGCATGAACGGACAGAGGATCGGAAATTGGCCCCACCGTCACAAGAGACCCAATTGGCCAACCTCCTCTCCCTGGTTTTATAGATGGCCGTTTTAGCCAGGGCCTGGAGGAGGCTGACCAGGAAGACCCGTGACTTTGTGGGGCCACAGATAGGGAGTACATAAATAAAAAGATGAGGGGGAAAAGTGCAACCAAAATCTTAAAATATTTGTGAAGAGCCGGAATAGGGGCTGTAGCCTGGCGTACTCCAAGTAAATGTGCGCCAGGGTTTCCCTCACACCGCAAAAGGGGCAGGTGTCCAGGACAGGGGAAAACCGCGCCAAGTACAGCCCCATGAAGGAGTCGCCAACTAATATCCATTGTATTTAAGAAAGGATAATGTTTGGTGGTATAGTGTGCCTAAGGTGAAGGGGTTGTGAAAGGGGTTGAATAGGTGTAAAATTTAGTATATGTGGAGTTCTTTCTGTGGAATAAGCCAAGTATGAAAGTATATGGAGCTCCTGTGCAATCCATAGCAAAGGCAAGTGAGAATATCTTTTATGGGCTTATTGGGGCAGACTTAAGGCTGCACAGGTATTTACTGTAACTCTATATTTCCTGGTTTTCACAAGCTTGAGCTTTGCTGAACTCAGTGTTCTGGTAGGGCATCAGCTATCACCAGGCAACCTTAACTCTTCATTAAAGTTTTGGGGTGGAGGCTTTTTTGGACAATTTATAGATATAATGGCAAACCACTCTTAGTATAGACATGGTCAAGTTCATGTGACTGGTTCCTCTTAAAAAAACCCACACCTCTACACAAACATTCAATCTCAAGAATTAAATTGATTGCTACTTTGTAAAGTAAATCTGGACACTCCCCAAACTATCTTAAATTAATTGTCAACCCATTAGGCAAAACACTTAAGTGCAGACAAGCCTTAAAATAGACCTCCAGCAAAAGTAGTGCAAGACTCAACATTCTCGATCTCTCCAAGGGAAAACATAAGGAAAAAAAGCATTAGAAAAACCCACACCTTTCAGGCCTCCTAGGTACATCATAAAGTAACAAGGCGGGATGTAATCCATTTTATTTTTAAGGTTACTTCTAAAAAAAGATACAAAAAAGTCACTGCTAAGTGCATCACATTCACAATAGGAAAGTCATTAATATGCATGAAGAGCATACTTCTGCCATTCCACAAATACATGAAATTATATTTATTTCATTACTATTGGCATAATGTGTGCAAAAGAGCTTCAGAGCCTGCTAAGATTATATCAGTGCTATTCCACCTTCCTTGCCAATACACAAGTTGAATGGGAAATAATTTTTAACATGTAAGTATCAGCACCATAATAAGGCAAACAATCAATAATGTTATTTATTCAGACAATTAATTATACCAAACAAGTTTAAAAATTACATTTTCAGAAATATAAAAAATTAGAATAATAAATTATTTACCTCCTTTTGGAAAAGGAAGAAATGGATGTAGTTGTAAGGTCAGGTTCCCAGTCATCAGCAGGGTCATAAAATACATCATCAGCTTTGTTACTACTGTTAGTCTGAAAGGAGAAGAAAATCTAGTTCTTTTAGCTATGTTAAAGAGAGGAATGGTATAATAAAAAAGTGTATAATTTATTTGTAAAGAAAGTAGGCTGGTCATTAAAATTAGCATTTGTCTTTTGAAATAAATGTTTGCTTGCTTGTTAAGGTTATGTCAACTTGAGACACAAAGGCCTAATGTAAACTGATAGCAATGAACTTGAAGTACTTAACATATTTGTAAATGCTAATGCAGAAAGGTCTCCACAGATTTGTTCCAGGCTACAAACTTTTATGGAGTGTCCACACTAGCCTTTACAAACAAGATAAAAGTTTAGGGAAGACAATGTTATCCAGCATCCTGGATTTGGGAGAGCCAAGGACAAAACTACTTTACAGTTCACTCCCTAAGACAGAAGCATAAAGACTAAATGCATTTAGATTTCACTAAAGGGTCTTGCATTATTATAACATTTAGAAATACATAACAATTCTAGCCATATTTTTCCATATGTAATAGGACCTGATCTCTAGTATTGCCAAGACCAAAGCAGGTCCTAACAACAAATATACCTAAACATAGTTTTGTTATTTGATACACATACACAAACAGAATTTCCCCCAACTCCATCCCCACACCTCCATTTACAAAATTTGAACTAGATAATACTGAAGGAAGAATTCTGGAGCTTTCTTTTTAAATTTCTGATTTCAGATACCTACTTGTGTCTGAAGAAATTACCTTTTCAAATGAAAGGGTTTCAGGTTTCACAATTTGAGGGGCAATTTTCTTTGAAAGGTTTGATAAAAATTACAGAACAACATTTCCAAACATGAAAAGTCAGTATTTTTTCTACTGAGAAAATTTTCTGATTGTATTTTTTGGGCTCCAGTAGCACAAATCGTTTTTTCAAATTCCAAGCCTGACATTGAGTTAGGCTTGCTCTACAATATAAAGTTAGGTTGACGTGTCAACCTGGTTGTACATTTAAATGTCTCTGCCACTGATGTGCCCCATTACACTAACATAGAAACACCAGCTCCCTGAGCAGCATTGTGCTATGGTCAACGTGCAGAAATTGACACAGCTCAAGTATAGACATGGAGTTACCCATGTCGACCCAAAAAATCCTCCAGCAGCTGCCCCACAATGCCCGACACTTACTGCTCTGGTCACAATTGTTAACTCCGGGGTCATGCATGCCAGAAGCCCCCCCACCTTTAAAACCCCTCAGGTATTTTTAAATGCCTTTTCCTAGTTGTTCAGCTGGGGGAGCACGCTTTTATCTGCTCTCCTTTGTTGTATGCAACTTCCCAGCTGACTATGTCAGCTACATACTCCAGATGCACTCCTGCCTGGAGTAGAGAGGAGCTGTTTGATCTTCTGGGTCTGCAGGGAGAAGGGCTGTGCAGGCACAGCTCTGAACCAGCTGTAGAAGTGTCAACATCTATGAACAGATTGTTGAGGGGACGCAGGAGAAGAGGGTATTACAAGCACCAGCAATAGTGTCATATGAAAGCCAAGAAATTGTGTCAGGCCTATCTGAAGGCCAGGGAGGGTAACAATCAATCTGGTGCTGAGTCATAGACCTCCTGCTTAAACCCCACCACCACCCAGCACACCTTAGATACCTCTGTGGTGCCTGAGTCAAAGGCCCCTGCCATGAACAGTGAGGAGGACTATGACAACAACAAGGGAGAGGTGGTGGCATATGGGGACAGATGACCAGGAGGGTCCAGCTGTGTTGTAAGCCAGGACCTGTTTTTGACTCCACTGCAGTTCAGCCAGTCTCTGCAGTTGAACATAGGCAAAGTAGGGAAAGGAACCTCAGGTAAGAATGTAAATACATTTCTCATTACTGTGAAGGCATCTCTAACAGCAGGACACAGCTATCTATTTTGCATTAATTTACTTGTACTACAGGAAGTAGCAGGATGACAAAGAGGTAGAGATGCTATCTGCTGTTTATTCCCCTGTAGAGTTAGGGCAACACGTGGAGCAGTTTGTTTATGTACACAGGGCTGTTTTTGTAAGTGAATAAAACTCCTTTGTTTTGAAAGTTGTTCATCTTTATTAGTTAACACCACATGTTGTGTAATGGTGCTGGCAGTGAAAGTAGTGGTCTTGTACACTCGCAACCTATAGGATCAGTGTCAAACAGAGTAGTTGTAATAAGTGTACATCAAGCACACCAACATTAATAGGTGATTGTAGCAGGGTGCTGGCACAAAAAGTACCTAATTACCCCAGCTCAGCCAGCTCCAATCAAGAGAAATAGATTGGGACTGGTGAAACAGACTTGATGCCTGGCCTGCGGATTGGCTCCACCTGCAGGCCTGACAAGCCAGCAGTTATTAGGGCTGGGAGCCAGCAGAAAGGCCAGACAGGGAAAGGTCAGTCTCCTAGCTGTGGGCTGACTGTAGGAAAAGGTGGAACTAACCCTGCACACCTTGTATATAGCTCACCACTGCGGTGGGAGAACTGTGTGTGTGTAAATAAAGACAAGGGTGCTGCATAACTGGAGGTCTCTGCATTTTAATGGAACAGCTAGCAGGCCCAGGAAGAGGGGCAGGGCACTGGACTCATTACAGTGATACATGCACAGAAGTACAGCAAGCACCACACAATTCCTAACAGGCCTCCAACTGCAGTGCCAAGTTGAGTACAGTACCTGACAGCACATTGCTGTGGCTTGCTGTTAAAATGCTCTTTCAAAGCTCCCTAAGCCATATAGCTCCTCATTGAGCTCATCTGATAGCCCTTGTGTCTGGCTGTTCAAACTCAGCAGACAGCCACTTCACCACCACCCCTGCAGCAAGTTTTCTCACTTTGCTTCACAATTTTGCACTGACATCCAGTCTGGTGAGTTGACAATCCCAGAGCCTTTTCAATCTACCTGTCATTCTGCACTGCTATAGTTGAATCTTTCCGTGGTGCTGTCAAGGTTACTGGTGTACAACTTCTAGCATTTCAATATTGTCAATGGTAATCTGCCAGTTGGGAAGGACGGTCCATACTTGTAGCTTTCTGAACAGTCCTGTGTTCTTAAAGTGTCATGCACCTTCCCTGACCAGCCAACATTGATGCATCCCCAGTGATCCACCAGCACTTGCATAAGCATGGAAAAAAAGAGACTGTTACCTTTTCCGTAACTGGTGTTCTTTGAGATGTGTTGCTTATATCCATTCCATAATAGGTGGGGGGGGGGGGAAAGCCGGTGGTGCCCCTTATACTGTGCCATGCAGGTGCCGCTCCAGAGAGCGCCAGAGCCAGTCCCCCACGGATACTGCTAAGAGAAAAACTTCTGGCACTGGTGTATGTGGTGAACACACACATCTAATATGGAATGGACATGAGCAAGCACTAAAAGAAATAGTCACCCTTTATGTTGATGTACTCTGTAGTAAGGTGAACTAGGGCCAAAACAGGAATGTGCATGCTGTCTATTGCTCCACCGCAGTTTGGGAGCCCCTTTAACTGAAAAGCCATTCACTATATCCTGCACATAGCAGAGAGTCACAGTCCTGCACAGCAGGAGATGATTAATGGCCCTGCACTTTTGCATGACCATGGCCCCCTACAGTGGATTTTCCTACTGACTGGTAACAATCCAGCATTGCAAATTTCCACAATGTAATCACCACTTGCTTCCCCACTAGAGTGACCAGATGTTCTGATTTTATAGAGACAGTCCTGATTTTTTGGTCTTTCTTATATAGGCTCCTATTACCCCGCTACCCCATCCTGATTTTTCACACTTGCTGTCTGGTCACCCTATTCTCCACTGTCAGTGCAGCTCTGAGTTTGCTGCCCCTGCACTGGATGGCTTGGGCGAGCTCAGCACACAGATCCAGGAACATGGCCTTGTACATCCAAAAGTTCTGCAGCCACTGCTCATCATCCCAAATTTGCATTATGATGCAATGCCACTACTCAGTGCTCATTTCTTGGTCCCACTAGTGGCACTCCACCATTTGCAGCAGTTCTGCGAATGCCACCAACAACCTTGAATTGGTTCGTGCTATGTCCCACAGCAAAGTGACTGCCAGGAAATCATCTCCATGGTTCTTCTTTGCAGCTCTGCAAATATCGGAGAATTGTGCATCCTGTGCTTTCAACACCCAGGACAACAGTGCAGAGCTGCGCAGGCCCCATGCTCTGTCAGAGATGACAGACAGCGGCAAGTCTCACACACGTTCATGGAAATTGAAAATGGGCAATAAAAATTATGGGGTACAGATATTATGGGATGGAGTACACTGCATTATGGGAAGTTGACCCTCTGCTCTCAGTCACTTCTGCACTAGCCGTTTCTGCCCCACCTTGCATTGTCAAAACTACCCAAAAGAACGCACACTCAGTGTTGCACTTTGGGATACCTCCCTATGGTGCCCTGCACATTGACACAAGTACTCCCGGTGAGCGCACACAGTACTGACACAAGGAGACAAGTATGCACATACACAAGAGATATACTAACCATAGTGGCTGTATGCTGAGTCAACAAAGCTTTGTTGTGTAGACATGGCCTGAATGCTCCATCAGAATTAGTGTTTTTGAAATGTTTGAAGAAATTTCATTTAGAAACAGCAAAAATCAAAATATTTGATTATAAACTTGACATAGCACATTGTTTTCTACTAATTTGTCAACAATGCATGAGGCTGTGCACAAAATAAATGTTGAAAAGAAAGAAGAACAAGTGTGCATATATCCAGAGCATCACACACTGAAGCACGTATAAACTAATTAAGACAAACTGTTTTATCGTCCCACTTGATAGCTTTGGACCCTTCCTGCACTGCAGCCAGCTCTCACCTCTGAATACCATCTAGTATGTTTGTTTTAGTATGCAATTAGATTACACTCTCACATATTGCACAGACTGAAGAAAAGATACTGCACTCTGCAAAGCTCCTGAAATGAGAACGGAAGTGCAGCAGAAAGACCACACTCTGTGCCCATTTTGTTGCCCTCCTAAAAATGGAAGGAACCTGAAGAGGCCCAGCAGGTTGGGTGGATTTTTCACTAGATTTCTTAAGCTACCCATTCTAAAACTTCACACAAGGTATAAATCCATGGTGCTCTTTAGGACATATTGTCCTAGAACATGGGCAATTTGCACTGCGCTTATATGTTTATAAACAATTGTACAAAGATGGATTTACTCTGACACATTTTCCTCCCCCACAGACCAAGGCCGACCATTTAAACTTTGATATGCAATGGGAAAAGAAGTTGCATATAGACAAGACTAAATAAAAAGGGCAATATAATTGTGAAGGTGTTGTCTCCCCTTCATGAAATTTCAAATTTAAAAAAAAGTTTTTTTTTTTTTTTTTTAATATGTACAATTGTGGAGTCAAATACAGATACCTTTCTTCTTTTTTTCCTGCCCTCCCTCTTCCTTTGCACGTGCTCCTCTTATGTACAAAGCATTAACATTAACACCATCTATCCTAATACAAAATACTGCATGTACAAAGGGAACAAGGTATAAATTCTATAGTCTGTCTAAAGGAGACGTAATGAGAGTGATGGAGATTTTTGCTGCATTTAACTAATATAGTTTAAAGAACAGTTTTTTAGGAGACAGATGTTTTACATGGAAAAAATTTCTAAGCCCTTCCTCTGCCCTTGAAAATCTAAGATTGCACATGAAAACAATGATCTGCCTGAATGTCAAATTGTGTGTTTGACTAGCAAGACCCAAAAACTAGTGAAAATTTGAAAAAAATCCATAACCTTTTACAACTGATATTTTCTCAGAATGTATGAGCACGAATGAGCACATGCGCACATACAACAGTTACAAACATGGGTCCAAGTCACGAAGCCATTACTCAATTTTTCCTAAGTAAATGAGAGCTTTACCTAAGGAAGGATGCAGTAAAAACTAAAACACATAAAACTGAGTAAAAACTAGGATTTCTCCTACCGTACATAAAAAGCACAGATGTTTAGTTCATTAAAATCTGACAAATTCTGAACTCTAACTCTAATTGATTTCATCAATATCTTAAATTAAATGTTTACAATTAGTCAAGTTTTTCTTCAATTCTTACAGACCTCATAGAGTTCTTTCATTGCTGCTAGCTTATATTCAAACTTCTCCAGGCTCCAGAAAGTTGCAATTCCCAGCTTGAGGTTACGAACCAGCACTTTAACAGAAGGTCCAGTGCCATTTCCTTGTTCTGATATATCATGTCTAATTTAAAAAAAATAAAAATACAAAAGCCATGATCACCAAAATTAACAAAAAAGAGTGGACTAGTGGATTAGTATGAGGCTAATAGTTTGCCAATAGTAGACAAAGATTGCTTTTGAAAAATTTGGCTTGCTTAAGTAACAAATAATATCAAGGGCCTAATTAAAATAATAGAATCATAGAACTGGAAGGAACCTGTAGAGGTCATCTAGTCTAGTCCCCTGCACTAGATGGCAGGACTAAGTATTATCTAGACCATTCCTGAGAGGTGTTTGTCTAACCTGCTCTTAAAAGTCTCCAATGATGGAGATTCCACAACCTCCCTAGGCAACTTATTTCAGAGCTTAACCACCCTAACAAGAAGTTGTTCCTAATGTCCAACCTAAACCTCCCTTGCTGCAATTTAAGCCCATTGCTTCTTGTCCTATCCTCAGGAGGTTAAGAAAAACATTGTTTCTTCCTCCTCCTTGTAACAATCTTTTACATACTTGAAAACTGTTATGTCCCCTCTCAGCCTTTTCTTTTCCAGACTAAACAAACCCAACTTTTTCCATCTTCCTTCATAGGTCATGTTTTCTAGACCTTTAATCATTTTTGTCAGTCTTCTCTGGACTTTCTCCAATTTGTCCACATCCTTCCTGAAATGTGACACCTGGAACTAGACACAGTACTCCAACTGAGGCCTAATCAGTGCGGAGTAGAGTGGAAGAATTACTTCTCGTGTCTTGCTTACAATACTCCTAATACAGGAATAATCAGGTTGGTTCTGTAAAATTTTCCTGTAACAGTCAGATTCAAGGGAGAAATTTCAAAATAATATACAAGATCCTGGCTCTTGAGAAGCCTTAAATAGAAGTTTCTCTGTCGTGTATTTATTATAAATCAGTTTACTCAAAATAGCTTACAAACCAACAGGTTTGAGTTAAGAGTATTAAGCAAAAGTCTTCTAAGAAAAAAGATAAGCTCATTCCACATCCAACATCAAATGTAGGTTGCTTTTTTTTTTTAAAAAACATGTGCCTTGTATGTGAATTAGGTAACTCACCTGCAGAAGACTGTGTGCTTTCCTAATTTGCTACTAATGGTATTGGCCTCCTGGATCATCAGAGAGAGTTTCATAGAATTCCAGTTAGGCTTAACTAAATAAAAAATACAAGATTATGGTTGACTGGATCAAACATAATGAAATGATTCCAGACGAAAAAAAGGAGACCTTTAAAGGAGTTCAGTGGACAAGGCAGTCTCACGGATTTCCAATTTATTGAAAACATTAAAAGACAGTTCACACTTTCAAAGGATGTTTCAAAACTGGAATGCCATTTAAATCATTGCAGGTATCGCATTTGCATGATTTTAGAAACAAATAAATTTTACCTTCCTGCTCTGGTCCTTCAGCCTCCACAACTGTGTTTCCTTCTCTTTCCCACAAAGCCTAGACCATCTCATGATGGGAGAGCCTTTGGTCTGCTGAGGAAGTACACTAATCTACATGTTTCTGTTTGTTCACCCAGCCCAACTAAATGTGAACAAACTATCACTCTAGCACTGCCTGATATGCATGTCTCAAAAAGGGCAAGGATCGCATCCCAACAATAAAGATGAAGATCTTATAACTTCAATACCACTGAGATAACGTGCTGGGGTAAGAGATTAAGCTACTAGGATCCCATCTCAGCCAGAAATGCAGCAATTGTCTCACAAGAAGGATAGTGAAAACAGAGACTAAAGAGGTCTCTCTGCCAGAAAGTAAACCTCCCAGCAAGCGGGAAGAAAAGGGGAGAAAGCCTCTCTCTCCATTGCCAGACAGCAGAGGAAATAATAATGAATTGAAAGTTACACTGTACACCAGGGGTGGCCAACCTGAGCCTGAGAAGGAGTCAGAATTTACCAAAGTATATTGCCAAACAGCCACGGTAATATCTCAGCAGCCCCCCAACTGCTCCTCAGCCCCCAGTGCCTCCCACCTGCCAGCAGCCCCCACCAAACAGTGCCTACTCCCACCTCCCACCACAATCAGCTGTTTTACGTGTGTAGGAGGCTGGGGGGGGGGGAGCGAGGGCATGCAAGGCTCAGGGGAAGAACCTTGGGGGAATGGGTGGAGTGGGGACAGGGCTTGGGGCAGAGCAGAAGGTTAAGCAGTGAACACCCCCTGGCACATTGGAAAGTTGG
Organism: Gopherus evgoodei; assembly: GCF_007399415.2. Taxonomy (NCBI): domain Eukaryota; kingdom Metazoa; phylum Chordata; order Testudines; family Testudinidae; genus Gopherus; species Gopherus evgoodei. Next base: position 69,746,607 of record NC_044329.1, read on the forward strand.
CTTCTATAGCTCCAGTCCCGGAATCAGTGCCTAGATAAGGAGCTGCATATAGCTCCAGAGCCACAGGTTGGCCACCCCTGCTGTACACAATCTCTCCACACATACACACCCCACACACATACTTGTTATAGTTTCATTCCCATTTCCACGATTCTGCTGGAGAGTTTCTATTTCTTTAGCAATTTTCTGCTTCTCAGCCTCCAGAGCTTCAAGAATCTTTGCGTGACGAATAGTATGATCTTCTAAAGCCTAAATAAAAGACATAGATCCATCCATGACAATGTTTTTACAAGAAGCAGAGAATAAAATGGAGTGAGAGGTTCTTATCTTTTGAGGCTGCATGCTTTACAATAAACTACTTTATCTGATCCCTCTACTACATCAATTAAGACGACACACATTCTACCAATTTTCATTGCTTGCTTAAATTCTCACATGTATATGTTGGAGCATTTATTATTTAAATAGGACTACTGAATTCAAGAAAAAGATAACAGAATTTTCTATTATTTTAAAAAGAAAAAAATTCTACCATAGAAGTTTAAAGATGAAAGAAAATGTCCACTAGCAGTCATGGAAAATACTGAAGTTTTGGTGTCTACTGCAGTCAGCAAATGTAGAAACCTAATATGGGTCAAAATGTAAGGTATTACATCTATTAATACGATTTAGGAATAATTCCTCATTTTCAGGGGTGCTGTCAAGTCTCCTTCAATGTTTTTATCTGAGGAAACAAGTTTTGAAAGTATTCTGGCTCCCTCAGCTATTTCCCCAAATACTTAACATTCTAGACATTGCTTGCACTTATGCCTGAGTCCATCATTTTTGGTGAGCTCAACATTTCCCTAAGTTTGGAATATCAGCAACCCAGCCCCCATTACATAAAATTATAGCTGATCTTGTTATTTTTGATACCCCAAATAGCAGCTGATTTAATAAGAGGGCTGTGAGAGAGACATGTCTGTCTTATAATCTTTTTGAGAGGATTATTTTTAAGAGAGCCAATGAAGTTAAATAATATTATAATGGTTTGTTTAAATATATGATTGATCAGACAAAATGCATGTTTTAAAATTACCTGTCTGGTGGCTAATGTCTCCATTTCCAGGCGCTTCTTGCTGAAACGTACTTCCAACTCAAGATGTTGCTTTGCTTTTTCCAGTTCTTGTATTTTGTTAGCAGCCTGCTGGTGATTCATTTCCTGAAGTTGTTTCTTATGAGATTCTTCTCTCTTAAAAAAAAAAAGATAGAATAAATGGAGTATAGAAAAAAAAAATCATATGCTTCAGCTCATACAACCCATTCACTAAAGATGGATATTGGAGTCTGTTCTTCTTTCAGTCCATGAGAGATTTATGGCCACTATAGATTACAGAGATAAATTCACTTTCTCAGCAATGGGAGGTTATATCCCAGTCAATGAACATCAATTATTATACCCTATAGTATAGAGGTGGGCAAACTATGGCCCATGGGACCGTCCGGCCTGGCCCTTAAGCTCCCGGCTGGGGAGGCTAGCACCCAGCCCCTCCCCTGCTGCCCCCTCTCCCCCGCAGCTTGCTGTGCCACCAGCGCTCTGGGCGGTTGGACTGCAAGCTCCTGCTGGGCAGCATGGCTGCGAGCGCCACCGGCCTGACACGGTGCTCTAGACTGTACGGCAGTGTGGCTAGCTCTGGCCAGGTGGCGTGGCTGCCAGTCCTGGTGTTCTGAATGGCATGGTAAGGGGGCGGGGAGCAGGGGGTTGGATAAGGGGCAAGGGGTCCCCAGGGGCAGTCAGGGGACAGAGACCAGCGGGCAGTTGGATAGGTGTGGGAGTCCCGGAGTGCAGGTCAGGGGGCAGGGTATGGATAGGGATCAGGGCAGTCAGGGAACAGTGAGCAGGGGGGTTGGATAGGGGGTGGAGTACCAGGGAGTGGTTGGGGACAAGGTGCAGGGGGGTTGGATGGGTTGGGAGTTCTGAGGGGAGCAGTCAGAGGGCACGGGCTAGGCTGTTTGGGGAGGCACAGCCTTCCCTATCCGGCACTCCATACAGTTTCAGTTTCACAATCTCAATGTGGCCCTTAGGCCAAAAAGTTTGCCCACCCCTGCTATGGTACATTTGCTGAGAAGTAAAGTATCATAAATTTATCACGTTGCCACCATATATTATTCTCTATTGATATCAAGCCAGCATATCCTGAAAATTGTACCCTGCTTGTAGTAGTTCTTGCCCCCAAGACACATGCAAATACAAGAAAGAATGAAAACCCTGTGCAAAAAGACTGCATTATATCTGGAATACTTTGTGCAATAGGTGGGTTTTTATAAGTGTTTCAAAGGAGAGGAAAGAGAGAGCCAGGGATTCAGCTGTTCAGGCATGCGAGACAGCATGAAAGGCTACACAAACCACCTTTTCATTTAATTATGCAAAGCAATTTACCAGTTCTGCTTCTAGTGATTTTATCTTGCTTTCGTAAACTTTTTTTTGCGAAATAAGTTCTTGTTGAGCCATCTCTTTTGCAACCTGGATACCTTGCATCATTTCTTCCTTGGCTTTCAGTCGTGCCGCTTCAATTTCTGATTCAAGTCTGGAAGTAATGAGCAACTTAAATTAAAATATTAGCTTTTAACCTTTTTTAGTATGTTGCATATGAGATAAAAAGAGTAACATGCTATATTCATTACTTTATTGCTTCCGTCAAATGTGAAATTTAGGTCTAAAAACCTCTCATTTTAATTGTTGTGGTTGTGCTAAATTTTTGTAGTTTATTGATTATCTGTTCTCATCTCCCCCTGGGAGAAAATCACACACAAGAAGGAAAAAGACTTTTTAGCCACAGCTGCTACATTTTGGGCAATTCGATCATTAGAGACATAGATAGCTGAGTTTGCAATGATCAGGAGAACTGCATGGTGACTTGCCTGCCTGGTGCGAAGGTTGCAGATCTCTCAAGACATCTAGATAGGCTTATGTGTAGAGTTGGGGAGGAGACAGTGGTTGTGATACATGTAGGTACCAACGACATGGGGAAGGATAGGAGAGAGGTCCTGGGCACACCCGGCACACCCCATGCACATGCCTATGCTCTGCCTCCTGCCCCTGTGCAGGGAAGTGGGGGGGAGAAGGCAGAGGGCGGAGAAGAGCGGGCCGGGCCAGGCAGGATTTTTAATGACATGCTGCTCCGGCAGGCAGCAGCGTACCATTAAAAATCGGCTCGTGTGCCGTCTTTGGCATGCATGCCATAAGTTGCCAACCCCTGGGATAGAACAAGGAGTAATGGTCTCAAGTTGCAGTGGGGGAGGTTTAGGTTGGATATTAGGAAAAGCTTTTTCACTAGGAGGGTGGTGAAACACTGGAATGGGTTACCTAGGGAAGTGATGGAATCTCTTTCCTTAAAGGTTTTTAAGGTCAGGCTTGAAAAAGCCCTAGCTGTGATGATTTAGTTGGGGCTCAGGTCCTGCTTTGAGCAGAGAGTTGGACTAGATGACCTCCTGAGGTCCCTTCCAACCCTATGATTCTATGAATGGGAGTAGAGGTGCAGGGCCTCATGGGCAGGGGGTGCAGAGCTACTGTGGGCAGGCGGATGACTGAGTGGGGGCACAGAAACACATGGGGACAGAGAATGTAGAAAGACATGGAGATGAAGGTAAGGAGCTGGCTGAGGGAATGTAGGGGCACATGGGGACCCGGGGGTGGCTGAGTGGGAGAACAGACACATGGGGACAGGGGGAGGGGGTGCAGGGGCACATGGGGACAGATGTCCCTCAGCTTCACACTCACCCATTTTGCATTGCATTAAACATATCAATCTGTATTTGGAATAACCCTCTCTGAAAGTCTGATTTTTGCAGTGAAATAAATTCTCAATTTAATCTTTTGGCAAGCAAGAAGATTCAATGTGAGAAGACAATTTTAGTAGAATTCAGGCTTATTGTGGAAATATATGTCATAATAAGAATTACGTATTAGAATTCCAAACAGTTAATCAAAAGAGTGCACAGCTAGAGATAACAAAAATAAAATTGTTTCATGGTTATAAAAACACTGCAATATCATTGTGTGTATTCAACTTTATATTAAAATGTTTGACTTTATGAGAAGTCAAGAGTGACCTTGTCTTTTTTTTTTTTTTTAAAACTTTAACTTACTCTTATGCAGTTTATATACCTATATATTTCCAGAAGAGAGCATGCTGCATTAGCATATGAGCAGTTTATTGTTAACCTGGAAGGTTCCACAATACTTACTGTGACCTCTGTGCAACCAACAGTTCATTTTTTGCAAATTCAAAATCTTTTGGCCCATCACATGAAAAGGTAGTCCCACAAGATGGTCTTTTTACTTTCTGAACCTCTACTGGATGATTAAACCTGAAATAATGGTCTCCACCGAGAATTACCCGATCACCCTGCAAAATACAGACACACTATTAGTCTATAATCTTAGAATCAAATATATAATACATCAAAATTAGAAAAATAAAAATATCCAGTAATCTGTCATTATGAACAAGTCAAGAGCCTTCTCAAAAACTGCAGTCAGATAATTTACCATTCATGCCAGGTATTTTCAAAGCCATGCATAAATATATTATATCTGTACCAGTGATGGACAACTTACGTGATGCATAAGTGTTGGCTCTGAAATGTGTTCCCATTAACATATGTCTTTGCTTCTCCCAGTGGCGTAATGCTCACTCTACCATCAACATTTTTGATAACACTGAAAGTGAGAAACATCAGATGTGACAGCAATAGCTTATCATGAACAAAAAAAAGTTGTCACTTAACTCCAGCTATCCATGACATTCATGATTTAGATAATGTGACTTTGAATCCCTTCCCCAGCTCCCCCAAATATTGACTGTATAGTTCATGCTATTCTGTTATTACACCATACACCTCAACTATATTGCTTTCTAAGAGTCAATCCTCATTTTGGAACAAGGTAAGTTTGAGTCTAAACACACCTGCTGCTACAATACTTAGTGTAATTTACTGCTGTCTGAAATGCTGAATCAAGTACTTGAGGTTATGGAAAACTTTATTAAAGAAAATTTCACCTTATCCCACATTTCTTCAAAATGTTTTTTTTAAGTAGTAATGTTGTTTAAATTTCTTGTATTACATAAGTGGTTCTAGGCAGAATGAGCGCTGCACATTATACAACATTTCTATAATTTGGTCAAGTTACAACTCCATCTCGGAGACAAATTTTATTTCATGTAGGGAGTTTCTACCAATATAATTCATAACTCAGGAGAGGAGAGATTGAAACAAGACGGTTACTCACCTTTGTAACTGTTGTTCTTCAAAGGTGAGTAACCGTCTTTTCTTCTTCGAGTGATTGCTCATATCCATTCCAGTTAGGTGAATCCCAAGCCTTACGTAGGCAGTGGGGTCGGAGTGAAATGTGGCAGAATGAAAACTGCTGAGCCAGAGGCTACAGCATCTCTTGACTGTTGAACCAGGGCATACTGCGAAGCAAAGGTATGGACCGAGGACCAATGGAGCTGCGCGATAGATCTCGTGGGTAGGAACACGAGCCAGCAAGGCGGCAGATGAAGCCTGAGCCCTGGTAGAATGCACGGTGATGTGGCTTGGGGAAATATGAGCCAAATCATAACAAGTGCGGATGTACGCCATCACCCAAGATGAGATCCTCTGAGAGGAAAACAAGCAAGCCTTCCCCTTGGTCTGCTACCGTGACAGAGCTGGGGCACCTTACGAAATGGTTCTGTCAGCGCAATATAAATGCGAGCACTCTACAGATGTCCAGGGAGTGCAACTGTTGCGCCCATTGCGTTGAGCTGTGGGTAACATGAAAGGCCGAAACCACCTTAGGGAGGAAAGCCGGGTGTGGTCATAACTGCACCTTGTCTTTGTGAAACCTAGTGTACGGCGGAACCACCGTAAGAGCTCTGAACTCGGAGACTCATCTGGCCGATGTAACAGCTACGAGGAAAGTTGTCGTCCAAGACAGGTATAGCAGAGGGCCCGGTCCGCGAACGGCTCGAATGGGGGAGACATAAGTCTGGTTAAAACTAGGTTGAGGTCCCAGGTTGGGGCTGGGCGGCGTACCCGAGGGTGCAAGCGCTCCAAGCCCTTGAGGGACCTCGAATCCATAGAGTGTGAGAACACGGAACGTCCACCTTAGCCTGGCTGGAAGGTAGAGATGGCTGCCAAGTGTACCCTCAGCGATGATACCGCCAGGTCCTGCCGCTGAAGGCCAGAGGCAGGCCAAATAGAGGGGATCGAGACCTCAGTAGGAGCAAGATCGAGCGTATTGCACCTGTAGAAGAAATGCTTCCACTCGGCCAGGTATGTTGACCAGGTGGAAGGCTTCCTGCCACCCTGGCTCAGTTACGCAGCAGCTACACTGTGAGGCGAAGAGGCTGCAGGTCCGGGTGACGAAGCCTGTCGTGGCCCTGAGTGATGAGGTCTGGGTGGGGTGGCAGGGTAATTAGGTTGGTTATTGACAGGCCGAGCAACGTGGTATATCAGTGCTGCCTGGACCACACTGGAGTGATCATGATGATGCGCGCTCTGCCCCTGCGGAGTTTGAGTAGGACCTAATGAACCAGTGGGAACAGGGGGAAGGCATAAAGGAGTTGGCCTTTCCACGGCATCAGGAATGTGTCCAAGATCGATCCCGAGGAGAGACCTTGGAAGGAGCAGAACATCTGGCATTTTCTGCTCTCGCGGTGAGCAAACAGGTCTATGTGAGGAAAAATCTCCACTTCTGGAAAGCAGAACGCCTCACATGGGGCAGAGTGACCACTCATAAGACAGGAAAGACCTGCTGGGTCAAAGCGCCAAGGCGTTCCGAACACCTGGGAGAAAGGACGTCACCAGCTCCATCGAGTGGGGCATGCAAAAGTCCCAGAAATGGATGGCCTCCTGACAAAAGGGGGGAAGACCATGTCCCTCCCTGGTTATTTATGAAGCACATGGCCATTGTGTTGGCTGTAAACACCGAGATACCACGGCCTTGCAGGTGCCGCTGGAACCCCTGGCACGCCAGGCGGACTACTCTCATTTGTGGGGCATTGATGTGGAATGCCAGCTCCCGAGAAGACCAAAGGCCTTAAGCTCGGAGGTGACCATGAGCACTCGAGCAGAGAGATGACGCGTCCATCGTCAGGGGCAGTGAGGGCTGGGGCGGATGGAACCGCATCCCTGCCCACACCAGGGAGGGAGTTAGCCACCACTCTAGGGAGCCTAAGGTGCTCGAGGGAATGGTGACTACCATGATCATTGGCTTCCTGTCCGGGCGGTACGCCGAGGTGAGCCGGACTTGGAGAGGACGGAGACGGAGCTTGGCGTGTTTGGTTACAAACTTGCGGGCAGCCATGGACCCAGGAGACTGAGACAAGTGCGAGCCGAGGTCGTTGGGAAAGTCTGCAGACCTCGGATGATTGTTGCCATCGCCTAAAACCGTGGCTGTGATAAGCAGGCTCCAGCTAGGTCGGAGACCAGGATAGCCCCTAGGAAGTCCAACCTCTGCGTGGGAACCAGAGTGGATTGCTCTATAGTAATCATCAGGCCTAGACCTGTGAATAAGACCGTGACGATGCCCACGTGCTGAGTGGTTTGTGTCTCGGAGTCTCCTCGGATAAGCGAATCGTCCAGATATGGAAAAACGCCTATCCGACATCAGCGAAGGTAGGTGGCGACTATGGCCATATACTTGGTCAATACCTGTGGGGCTGCAGAAAGGCCAAACAGTAGGACCGTAAACCAGAAGTACTGACGGTTGGCTAGAAAGCGGAGGTATCTCCTGTGCGGAGGGAAGATGGCGTTGTGAAAGTACACGTCCTTCATATCGAGGGCGGCATAGCAGTCCCCAGGAGGCAAGGATGGGATAATGGTTCCCAGGGATACCATGCGGAACTTCAACCTTATCCTAAACTGGTTGAGTCTGCACAGGACTAGGAAGGTCTGAGACCTCCATTCGAGTGGGGGACTAGGGCATAACGGGAGTAAACCCCCTTGCCCCTTTCGTCCGTCAGCGTCTGCACCTCTTGTACGAGGAATTGCTCGTGAGAGGGGTCCCTGAAGGGCGACAGGGTTGGAACAAATTAGAGGTGGTACCCATGCTCCACCGTGCGCAGGACCCAGCGATCTGAAATTAACTGGGGCCACGTCAGGAGAAAGCGGGATTGGGATCCCGGCCTGTGACTGGTACACCGCCCTCAGGCGCACCTTGGAAGGTTCGTCTTTGGTCCCAGTGGTAATTGCGAGGGACCTTGACCTTGGCTCTTTAGGGGTCCTGACGTTTGTCTGCAACCACCTCGGCCTCGCCATTTGCCAAAGTCCTGTCTCTGGCTAGGCACAGAGTATGGCGGCTGGGGACAGAAAGGCCTGTGTTTCGTCGCTGGCATATGCATGCTGAGAGAGCACATTAGGACCCTATTGTCCATCAGGCTTCGCAGCCTGGGGCTGTCTTTGCCGCGAAGAGGCCTTTACCAACAAAGGGTAAGTCCTGAATGGCATACTGCAGCTCCGGCCGGAGGTTTGAAACCTGAAGCCATGAGATGCACCTCATGGCGACACCAAAGGCCAGAGTCCTGGCTGCTGAGTCTGCTGCGTCCAACGAGGCCTGGAGGGACGCTCTGGGTACCTTTTTCCCCCCATCCTCCAAGACGGCAGCGAACTCTTGGCGGGAGATTTGAGGGAGAAACTCCATAAACTAAACTACCGTCACCCAGGTGATATAATTATAGCAGCTAAGCAAGGCTTGTTGCTTTGCTACCCAGAGCTGCAGGGCCTCTGCAGAGTACACCTGGTGGCCAAGTAGGTTCATTCGCCAAGCCTCCTTCGGTTTCGGGGCTGGCGCCCGCTGGCCATGCCAATACCTCTCCTTAACAGACTGAAAGACTAGTGAGCAGAGAGGAGAGCAGACAGATGAGTAGTCGTACCCCTTAGAGGGCACCATACCGGGTCCTCTACCTCTGGGACCTCCTCCACCTCAGGTTGTCGGGGGGCGTATCAGAATCGTGGTCCTGAGCATAAGATCTGCGCATGTGGGATGACACGGATGCGTGTCTGGATGGCCATGGAGGCACTAAAAAAAGGCAAGGGCAGAGTCTCTGACTCTATCGGACCTTGCCCAACTCGGAACCGGGGACCGGCACCGGGAGGCGTACCGGTACCTGGAACGAGATCCAGACCTGCAACCAGAACGGTGCCGGGAGGTTGACCGAGATCTCGAGGCTCGGGGAGAGGCTACGGGAGTCACGGTACCTGTCGCGGTGCCGGGAGTCGGAACGGTGCCGATAGCAGCGGGTCGGCGAACGGGATACCGACCGGTGCGGCGAGTGCGACCAGTACCGATGAGGAAAACAGCACCAGGACTGCAAGTGGTGTCGGGTGTGCTGACGGGACCTGGAGCGTCTGCGGGACCGTGATCATGAACGGTGCCGCTCTGCTGACAGAGGACGGTCATATGAAGAGACTGTATTACCCGCACCGGCGGTGCCGGGGTCAGGCAGCATCGACTCTGTCATGGCAATGAGATCCCTCACCGTTGGTAATGTCTCCGGCGTGGAGGGAACAGCAGGCTCAACCACAGTGCATACTGGGGAGCTGTCAGGCACCGGATTCGACGGCCCTCATGGGACCGGGATCGACGGTACCGAGGTCGTCAGAGCTTCGGTAGGTGTCGGTGCCGGGTGATCTGACTTAGACGAGCTCTCTGGCTGTGGTGCAGTTGGCACAGAAGCAGCGGGAGCAGTAAGCTCTACCACGGTGCATGCCGGGGAGCTGTCAAGCACTGGATTCAATGGCCCTGGGGGACTGGAATCGACGGTGCCGATGTCATCGGTGCCTCTGCAGGTGTCGGTGCCGGGCAATCTGACTTAGACGAGCTCTCTGGCTGCAATGCAGGTGGCACGGAAGCAGCAGGAGCAGGGGGCTCAACCACAGCGCGTGCCGGGGAGCCGTCAGGCACCAGCAGGAATTGTAGGCTCTCTCGACCTCGGAGGAAGGGAGCGGTGCCGAGTCGACTTCGGTGCCGGCGACGGCCGATGCCGAAAGGCCTTGGCAGTACCGGTGGGGTCCGGTGCCGAGGAGGCGCTTCTACCAGCCGCTTGATCATCGCTCGGTGCCAAAGGTGGAGGGGTATGTGAAAGTCCCGCTCCTTTTTGTTCTCGGCTTTAAAGCCTTGCAAATGGGGCACTTAGCTGTCAAGTGTGATTCCCTGAGGCACTTCAAAAAGGAGTCGTGTGGATCTCCCTTCGGCATCGGCTTCTGGCAGGCCGAGCCCATTTTAAAACCCGGTGAGCCGTGCATGGGCTCCGGCACCGGGTGCAGGAAAGGGGCTACTTCCTGAACCCCGCTAACTATTACTAAACTAACTGTGTTAGCAAAGAAAAAAAAACATAACTATACAAATATATATATAAAAGGATTATAACTGCATAACTATATACGAGAACTACGAGTAGCTAGGGAAGTGGAGGTCAGCTAAGCCGCGCTCCGCTGTTCCAACGACCGACACGGGCGGTAAGAAGGAACTGAGGAGCGGGTGGGCCGGCAGGAGTATATATCGAGCACCATGACGGCGCCACTCTAGGGGGCGACCTGCTGGCCCACTGAGTTGCTAGGGTAAAAGTTTTCTGACGAATGTGCACGCGCGGCGCACACACCTAACTGGAATGGATATGAGCAATCACTCGAAGAAGAACTGTTAGCTACAAATAAACTGCAAATATATCTCCTGATATTCTTATATTAGAAGGCAAATTTTTCTAGTTACATATTGGAAGATATACATTTCTAGTCAAAATTGAATCTTTTTTTTAATAGTTAAAGCTCAACACCAGGTGTTAGTCTCCTCTGTCACCCCTCTCCTCCTCAAACAAACCAAATACATTGTTCAGGTGTCGGATTATTCATAAACGGAAGGTAATATTAAAATTTACACAAAATCATCTCCATCAAAAAATAAAAATAAAATGTTCAGGGGCTACCAGTGTGATTCTCAGTTCATGCAAATTTCTTCAGGTGTGGAAAGTTTCATGAAAGATTTACTAATGAGATTATATATGTTACTATACAATGAGGCCATACATTTTGTATGGGGCTGAGCAGAGGCCAAAGGGAAGTGCCATGAACTGGAAATGGCACTGGCCCACCATAAAATGGAGGAACTGTCTATGTCCTTGGAAGACAGATATGGAAATAAGCATCTTTCAAGGTAGGTCCAGAATGGGTTGTAGGCCCCCTTATGCTTTTGGGATCAGGAAATAGCGGGAGTAGAAACCTTTCCCCCCCATTTCCTGAGGGACCTCCTCCACTGCCCCCAGTTCTAGGTGGTTGTCTAGCTCCTGAATGAGGAGTTACTAGTGAGAAGGGTCCCTGAAGGAGGAGTGGAAGAAGGTAGGTGGGGTGGGAAGGTGGCCAAAAGCTGGAGAATGTAGCCCAGCGACAATCTCTAGCACCTAGTGGTCTGAGGCAACCTACGACCAGGCCAAATTGTAAGGAGGGAGACAGTTGAGGAAAAGATGGGAAGGAACCAGGGAGTTGACTGGAATGTTGCTCTCTAGCGCATCCTTGAAATGCGAGCTTCTGACCCCTGTGGTGTTTCACTGGGCCAGGTTGCATAGGTGAACAGGAGGAGGAAGAGCAATGGAGACTAAAACTAGTGTCCCTTGTAAATCCCTGCCGAGGGCTGCCAAGGCCTTGGTGGCTGGGGTGGCCGGAAATTGCTTCCTCGCCAAATGAGGCACATGAAACCCCAAGGGGCAGAGGGTGGCTCGAGTGTCCTTCAGACAGTGCAGCCTCACGTCCGTTTGTTCTGCAAAGAACCCAACTCCATAAAATGGGAGATCTTGTATCGAAGACTGCATCTCCTGGAACAGATCTGTGGTCTGAAGCCAGGAACTGCACCTTATGACCACCACCGAGGTGACCACCCTGGCCGCTGAATCAGCCACATCCCAGGCCATCTAGCAGGAACACCTAGCCACTGCTGTACACTCCTCAACCAGGGCCCCGAATTCTTGGGCCACCTCCTGGGGCATGGAATCCTTAAACTAATGGAGGGAGTCACACAGCTTAAAGTTACATTGCTCCAAAAGAGCTGGTGGTTCGCAACTAGGAAACTGTAGACTGGCAGTGGAATACATTTATCCTCCCAAAAAGGTCCAGTCTCTTGGTCAACCTTATTTTTGGGTGTGAAACTAGAGTGCCCTTGCTTGTCCTTTTTGTTGGCCGCCAAAACAAACAATGATCCTGGGGGCGGATGAGTATAAGTATTCGAAACCCTTGGCCAGAACAAAATACTTTTTCTCAGCCCTCTTGGAAGTGGGCAGGACTGAGGATGGGGTTTGCCAGAGAGTTTTGGCAATCTTTAGGACCCCTTCATGCACCGAGTGTGAGACATGTGCGGGGGTGGATGTGGACAGCACATTAAACCAAGTGTCTGATTGCTCTGCCATCTCTTCTACCTCTTGGCCTAGGTTACTGTTCACTCTTCGGAGCAGGGTTTGGTGCTCCTTAAAGTCGTTCAGTGAGCTAGCACGAGAGGACCCCACCATAGCCTCATCTGGAGAGGATGAGGATGACTGAACCACCAGGGCAGGGACTGGAGCATCATCCTCTGTGGGGAAAGGAGGTCTCGAGGTGGGCATCTGGCCCTCCATCCCAGCATCTGCTTGTGTTTCGCACAACTAGCCTGGTGCTGTTTGATGCTTGTCCGACGTGGTGACCAATGATTGGTGAGATGGGGGCATCAGCAGAACCAGCATGCCCCAGGCATTTGAGTAAGGCCATTCTGCTGGCTACTGGCCCTGCTACCAGGACGGCATCGCTGAGGTGGACACAACCTCAGGAGCCCAGTCACAACGGTGCTCTCTTGGCGAGGGGTTGAACTTCCCCTTGCGTCGGAGAAATCCTCCTCTGGTGACAAGGTTGGACCATCGACGTCTGAGTCCAGCGGCTAACCATTGCTGTGGGTGCCTCGAATAGTTAGACCAGTGCCAGGAGTAGGGGGAGCAGCGCCAAGTTGGAGAGTGTCCCTGTGATGGGGGGAGAGTCCCTTTGCGCTTTGGGCGCCAGGAAGGTGTTGACTCAGCCACCAGTCTGAGTCCCCTACCACTCAGCAGAGTCCGGTGACAGATTATTTAGGAGGGTAGGAGGTCTCCTTGCAGCTCCAGCGGCCCAAACAGGGACCCAATGTCCCCTTGATCTGTCTTGCTCATACAGGGTCCCACTTCTTAGACTACTTCTTCTCCGGTGCCTAAGAAGGAGATCGTTCTGGGTAGACCCAGTACCTGGGATGTGCTATGCACTGAGGCCAAAGTGCTGGGCATTGTGTCTGGCCAGGCCAGCTCCAAGGCTGGGTGGAGAGCGGCCTCCATGAGGAAGGCCCTCAAATGAATGTTGTGTCCTTGGACGAAAGTTCTTGCAGATGTGACACTTACTTAGATATGGGATCCCCCCAAGCACTTCAGACAGCTGCCGTGTGGGTCACTAACAGGCATAGGTCTATTACAGTCAGCACAAGGCTTAAAACCTGGAGACCAGGGCATGCCCCGCCTAAGGCAAAGTCCCCGCCGGTACCTTAGCTGACTGACTATAGTACATAATAGCTACTTACTAACTAATCTACAATAAACAAAACTATTTACAGCTGAAATACGAAGTCGAAAGGGAAAGAAACCACTGACCACTTGTGAGGCAAGGAAGAGAGGTGCTCTGGGAACCAACTACCATGAGTAACAATGAACTGAGAGGTCGTAGGACCAGCAGCACCTGATATTCCGATGCATGGGTGCGGCACTGCAGACGGCGCCACAGCCAACCCTACAGATCTCGCTAAAGCAAAAGTCTCCGACAACTGTGAATGTGGGCACACATACACCTAGAATGGAATTGATATGAGCAAGCACTCAAAGAACTGGGTATGTTTAGTTTAGAAAAAAGATTAATGAGGAACATGATAGCTGTTTTCAAATACTTGAAAGGCTGTCATTAAAAAGATGGAGAAAAGCTATTCTTTCTCGCCACAGAGGGCAGGACAAGAGACAATGGGTTCAAGATACAGCATAGCAGATTTAGATGAAATCTCAGGAAAAACGTCTTAAATGCAAGAACAGTAGGACAATGGAACAGACTGCCTAGGAAGGTTATGGAAAGTCCTTCACTGGAGGTTTTCTAAAGGAGGATGGATAGCTGTTAGTCTTGGATAGTTTAGATGCAAAAAATCCTGCATCTTGGCAGGGCATTAGACTAGCTGACCCTTGCAGTCGCTTCTAACCTTATGATTCTATGATCTTATGACTAGAAAAACCATGTGTGGAGTTAATTTGGGGATCCAAAAAGGGAAACTGAGGTGAAGGGCTACATGTAGGTCTGCCCAAGGTCACCAGGGGGCATCATGAGGCAGCCACTCATCTACAATCTTTCATTGTTCAGATTCTCTGAAGTACTGCTTATCTGATGTACACAGACCAAAACAAAAACAAAAAAATGTTTTCAAACAGAAATTAGATTCATATTACATGCAGACAGCACATCACTGAATGGAATTCTGATACTGACATGACAGCGTATATTTCATTCTGCTTTTAAGAATTTAGCAGATTTTTTTCTGTGTAGAACTAATTTAGTATCTTTCATTTGAGTTATTACTGTATTTTAATTTTGAACTACTTATTTCCTAACCGGAAATTTCTGTTTGTTTTGCATATGAGTATATAAACGTATGATGTGAGGCAGTATTACTGCTGATGTTGGCTGACTTTGACAAAGAACATGAACACAGCTAAGAGGGATGCAGCACTGAAAACTTCCTTGCTCATCCCAAAAACATGTGAAATGTTTTAGAAAACTAAACCGAACACTGATCCCTATAAGTGACTCAAGCCCCTCTCACTTTCAGCATGAGTAGTCCCAAACTCATACGGACTATATACATGCTTAAAGTTAAGCTCATGTTTAAATGCTTCACTGAATTTGGGATCTTAAAACAACTCTTCTTGATTACTTGAACTCTCATTTAGATAAATGAAAAGGATAGTCAGGGTACATCAGGATTGGGTAATTAATCTTTCTATTCAGCAGGAGAAGTTCTTATACACAGCATCATATGATCATGTTTCTCTCAACCTTTTCTACCTTAAGCAGATACCTTAGCTATGTCAACACTAAAAACAGTTTTGCTGCACTAGATGACAGAGATCAGACATATGCTTGCAGTGATTAACTTACTCGATCATAAGCCAGTTCATTTATAAGCCAACCCCCCAAAGATGGATAAGTAGAAATGGAAAATTTGTATAACCTGTTCATAAGCCAACCCTATAATTCAGGGGTCAGCGAACTTTGGCTCCTGCGCCATCAGGATAAGCCACTGGCGGGCTGAGATGGTTTGTTTACCTTGAGCATCCACAGGCACAGAGATAAACCTAAGTAAACAAAGTGTCCCAGCAGGCCAACGGCTTACCCTGACGGGCCAGGATAGCAACTGGTGGGGAAGTTTTTGGTGAGGGAGAAGCTGGGAGTCAGGGGAGTAACCCCTGTGACCACAACCACGTGACCCCACTCCTGGCCCAGGACCCCGCACACTCCCTATCCCATCCCTTCCCACCTTATCTGGGGAGGGCCAGGGGAAGATGTCCCTGGCCTGGCTGGAGTCACTCCGGCAGGCTGGGCAGTGCGGCCGCAGCCGGCCAGATCAGGTGGCATAGCCGCAGCATGTTCCAGTGGGCTGAGCCGGGCGGCATGGCCGCAGCAAGCTCCAGTGGGCCAGGCAGCACAGCCACAGCATGCTCTGGGGGGCGGGCCAAGCAGCACAGCTGCAGCCTGCCAGCCCCAGAGCTGCAGCTGCTTTGGAAGCTCAGGGGAGAGCAGCGTGGCCAGAAGCAGAGATACTCTAGCCCTGCCTCTTCCCTTCTGTCTCTGCTGGCTGTGCTGCCTCTCCTTTCTCCCTCTGTTGGGGGGAGGGGCTGTGCCCCACCTCTCCCTCTGTATACCCATTCATTAGCTGACCCCCTTCTTTGGTGCTTCCCTTTTTTACTTAAAAAATTCGGCTTATGAATGAGTATATATGGTAATTTCTAGGGGGAGGTGCAAAGAGTTCTTCATTGAAAACCACTCTGTGATGTCTGGTGAATCCCTCAAAAGAGGTCACATCATGTCTGTTATACTGGTCAAACAGCAGCTCCATGCTAGATGAGAGATTGAGCACCCTGTGAATTATTTCATACAGCAACCCAGTTTAATACAGCAGTAAGACGCATAAGATATCCCACCAGAAATTCATCTCTGCACATTGGCTAATACAGCACCATTGTGAATGCAGTTACATGTGTTTTGCACAGATAACATAGCTGGAGTGTCCACACTGCAAAGAGCTAAGACACTCCAGCTATGCTAAGCTAACCCAGGTTAACTCTACAGTGAATACATACCTAGAAGAGACACTTGCTCGGGGGGTGGGGGGAAGAGGGAGGGAGAAGAGGAGGTGGTAACCCATTCTCACATAGTCACATGAAGGGTCTTTCATTTTAGGGTATCACATACCAGTGATCATCAGCAATTAGCACTCCAGAGAGCTGGATATCATGATGAGAATTTGGTTTGTACTTTCCAACTGTAGTTTGTCCTTCTTTTATCATGTACAGAAGCATCTCAGAAAGCTGGGGATCTTCATTGAGATTGACAAGGTTTGGCAAACGATTGTCCATCTTGAATGTAATTCCTGCTTTCTAGGCGATTGATTCAGAAAAATACATACAAATAAATCACTAACATTTTCTATAAAAAATAGATCAAAGTCTGCCTACTGTACCATAGGTCAGTGTTTCTCAAACTGGGGTCCTTGGACCACTGGGGTTGCACAAGTGTACTTCAAGCGGTCCACAGGCCCCACTTATCAATTCCTCCCCAATGCCGCTGGGTGGGTGGTGCAGGCAGGGCCCAGGGTGGCTTGCCAAAGGGAGCACCGTGCATAAAGGTTGCCTGATTCCTACCTGACCTGACAAGAGCCGGCTGGGTTGGCAGAGGCAGCAGGCAGGCGGAGCAGCAGCATTTGGAGGGGAGGGGAGAGGGACCCAAGCTGCAGGGGGGCAGTTGAACAAAAAGCCGAGCCAGGTCTCTTCTCTGGAGCAGGGGTGCCCATCCTGCCCGACTGCCATGTTCGGTTGCCTCTGCTTCTAGCCCCTCGCCCCAGAGTGGGAATGCCCTACTGTCTGCTGTGAGGAGGGTGTGGTCGTGGCGGCAGCATGGCTGATGTCATATGTCCTCCACCCATGTACCCGGTCTCCACTGAGCTGAGGTGATGGGACAGGGTGAAATCTGTGTGCGCTGCTGCCTCTCTGGGTCAGAAGCTGCTAGCAGCTACTTGTGTCTGAACAAGCCTTCAGGCCCCTGACCCTGAGTGCTTTATTAAAGGGAATGTGCTCAACACTCTGTGTGTGCACGCGTGCACACACAGTCTCCCTCACACGGTCCCCACAACACACAGCAGGGCTCCCTAGGTCAGTTTCATCACCTGGCCTGTGCTGTGGGTAAGCACCAGGAGCTGCTGCTCTCCTGCCCTCTACTTATGCAGCCCAGGTGGGGAAGTAATCTGGATGTAGGGAGCCCTGGTGTCGCTCCTTATTCGCCCCTCACAGCCCCCAAAGGGGTGCATGGGTCAGAGGAGCATCAGTCCAGTGGGGGAGCAAGCAGCAATGCCAGCTGCTCTGTCACTGCATCCAGGTGAGTTTTCCCATATGCAGTTTTCTCATGTGGGTGCAGGAGGGGAATTCAGAGGTTAGGGGCACAGGAGTGGGACTGGGATTGGAGTAAAGGGGGCACAGTGCAGGAGGGAGGTGGCCGGGTAGGAGTGAAGGGGTGCAGGAATTAAATCGCACAGGAGAGGAGTGCAGGGGTTGGGGTGAAGAGGGCACAGTATGGGGTTAAGGCTGAAGTGAGAGTGGGGAGCCTATGGGAGACAGGGTTAATGGGGAGAGGGGTGCACCACACCCATAGGGCCAGGAGCACCAAAATGAAAGTTTGCCAAGGGTGCCATTTTCCCTAAGGCCAGCCCTGTGGAACAGCTGTTCTCCAACATGCATGAGCCGCTGGAAGAGGAGCAGGGATGGGGAGCACTCAGGGGAGGGGGCAGAAAGAGGCGGGGAAGAGGAGGGGTGGGGTGGAATGGGATGGGAAGAGATGGGGCCTTGGGGGAAAGCATGGAGTGAGAGATTGGGAGTCCACAAAAAAATTTAAATCAAAATGGAAGTCCACAGGTTGCTAAAAAGTTTGAGAACCACTGCCACACATAATTTATTTGAAAGCACTGACCTGAAGAGAATGAATATTAACTGCTTCTTGCAAAGAGGAATGTAAACTAGGAAAGAGGATTCTTAGGACAATCCCAATTCTGTGCATTAAGGGTGTCATAAACAGATAGTTAAGGGTTAATAGAACAGGAGTACCTCATGTCTCTTTTGACTGTAAAGAGTTAACAAGTTCAGTGAGCTTGGCTGTCACCTGACCAGACGACCAATCAGGGGACAGGATACTTTCAAATCTTGAGGGAGGGAAGTTTTTGCGTGTGCTGTTTTTGGTTGTTGTTCTCTCCGAGTTCTGAGAGTGACCAGATGTGCAACCAGGTTTCTCTCCAATCTCCCTGATACAGGTTCTTACAGATTCAAAATAATAAGTACTAGGTGATAAGGCGAGTTAGGCTTATGTTTGTTTTCTTTATTTGCAAATGTGTATTTGGCTGGAAGGATTCTAATTTGTACTTGTATACTTAGGCTGGGAGGGGATTCCCAGTGTCTATAGCTGAAAGACTCTAACATATTCCATCTTAAATTTACAAAGATAATTTTTACTTTTTTTTTTCTTCCTCTCTTTAATTAAAAGCTTTTCTTGTTTAAGAACCTGATTTTTTATTTTTTTTTTTTAATTCTGGTGTGAGATCCCAGGGGACGGGGTCTGGATTCACCAGGGAATTGGTGGGGAGAAAGGAGGGAAGGGGGAGAGAAAGGTTAATTTTCTCTGGGTTAGGAATACTCTCTCTCTCAGAGTCTGGGAGGGGGAGAGAGAAGGAGGGGGGAAGGTGAATTTTCCTCTCTGTTTTAAGATTCAAAAAGAGTTTGAATCACAGTGATCTTCCAGGGTAACCAGGGAGGGGAAGTCTGGGAGAGGCAACGGTGAGGGAAAGGGTTTACTTTCCTTGTGTTAAGATCCAGAGGGACTGGGTCTTGGGGGTCCCCGGGCAAGGTTTTAGGGGGGACCGGAGTGTACCAGGCACTGGAATTCCTGGTTGGTGGCAGCGCTATAAGTACTAAGCTGGTAATTGAGCTTAGAGGAATTCATGCTGGTACCCCATCTTTTGGACACTAAGGTTCAGAGTGGGGGTTTATACCATGACAAAGGGGTTTATTGATATTAAGCATTTTCTAAACTTCTTTAATTCTTGTGAATAAAGGGTACCTGTAACTCCTTTGTTTCTTCAAATTTCCTCTGTTCTGCTTGTTCAAATTTTTCTTTCCAGGCCCTTAACATATCAGGAAAAAGAAATCAAAATAATTACTTTAGGGATATTTTATTCCAATATTTATAAGACTACTACTTACTATTCAGAAGACATTAATGACTACCCCACCTTTGCATCTCTGCCATATCCCTCTCCTTTTGGTGTAGTTTTACCCTTAGGGCTGTTATTTCTTGCAGATACTGTCTATATTTCTCAGGATCTCTATTTAGAGTACTTTTGCGAGCTGCTTTCAGTTTCTCAATTTCTGCTTTCAGTTCTACATTTGAAAAATAAAAACATAACTCAGCTTTTACAGTAAACATAGGATCCTACATTAAGCAGGTGTTTAATATTAAAAAACCTCATTCTTTTTTAACAGTAAGTCTGAGGATTTTATCCTCACTTTGGCAATATGGAATTTATGTTAAATAGAAAGTATCCCACCCAAGCTTTAACATGCCCATCTAGCTACAAAAGTCTGTGTTTGTTACTTTTAAGAATAGTGAGAAAATAATTTTATGTCACTACTGCTGAAATGTGAGACATTAAATAACCTGCTAAACTGCACACTGAATAGTGTGCCTGGAGATATGGCAAACTGAATGTTTTTGTTTAAGGTCTAGACGTCACTTTTATATCATGCTATTCTCTGAAACACACAGGTCACACCAATTGAAGAGATGTCCCCCAAGGAAGCATTAGCTAAATTAACTGATCAACTAGAGTGCTGACAATAGCTTATTACACTATACAACTGATTTCATTTGATTATATAGCACGTAGACAGATTCCAGTTAAGTACTGCCAGGTTTTCAACCTGCATAATGTTTTTGAAGAAGCTGCTAATTTAGAAAACACAACTGGTTCTCTCTCTCTTATAATACAGCATGGTTCTTTTTGTTTGCCATCCACCTAAGCACGTCTTCATTATCCTGTGTGCAACACCTGCTGGGTTCTCATCTATTTTTGATTTTTAAATGTAAACAAAATAAACAAGTAAAATAATATCCTACTTGGTGAATCAATCCCATTGTATCTCTACATAAAACCACTTCAGCATGAATACCAAGCACCACTGGAGGTGGTAGTAACCCAATCCCCTCAGCAAACCTAACAAGAAGGGGACAATGCCAGTTTTTACACCCCAGTTACCACAATACTACTCATCTCCAGTACCACTGCAAGTTAGTCTGCACTTGCCTATTGGCTGCAATACTAATGTTCCCCACAGGTAATACAATGATTATATATGCAGCTGTAAATTATTTCATAATTCAGACTGACTGGAGAAAATCATAAAATAGTAAGTCTGACTTCATTTTTATGCAATAAAAGACTTTCCTCCTCCATTTTCAGTAAGCACCATATGACTAAATGCCAGAGAAGTTATTTTCTCTTCAAAAAGGGAAACTTCAGGTTGAATGAACACTTACAGTCTACAAAATACAACAATGTCCTAAATATGAGTACAATAGCATGTGTCTAAACAGGTTGCTGCTGACCCCACTCAGAGGGAACAATAAAACTATTTTGTGTGGAGAATTAAGGGCCAGAATTTGATCTCCTTGTTCACACTGCATAGCAATTTAGTAGTACCACTGACGTCAACGACTACTAGTGCAGCACAGTGCTCTTTATCATGTGCAAGTATACCACAATCTGACTGTACATAAAAGCAACATTATAGCTGAGATTTTTAAGTGTACAGACTTTAGGAAATTCAACTTTAATTTGACCACCTTTCATTCATGTTGTATTTTGTGTATCACTGTGGGAATCGAACTGAATTTCCTGACTTTTTAAAAATCTCAACCATAATGTCAAATTACATGTAAAAAATTAAGGTTAATTTCCTTGTTTCATAAACAAAAATAAACAGAAGGAAAACTTAGGTTTGCTTGAATACATAACTGAAATGAACACATTTAACTGGATGCTGTGATATCTATAAAAGTGTGTACATTCAAACATATATACAGTACCTAATTACTTCAAATAGGGCATAGGTTTAAGCTCAAAAACAAAAAACGTAACCTATAAAAAATACTGAGATGTAAGTTTGTGAAACTGTATCAAAGAAAAAAGAGTATCTCCAGTTTTGAAATATTAGTAGGCCTGTAAATTGTTTAAAGCCAGTTATTTAGAAAAATCTTAATGTTAAAAAGAATAAACCTCAAATATGCTGTCAATCATTACAAGAGTATTAATATCAACATCATGGACAATTAATTTAAAAATGCTTGCAAATAAAAAAAATCCCACTTTACCTCTAATTAATTTAGCATTCACATCTTCATTTACTTTGGCAATGTTGATTATCAAACGAGCTTGTTTAGCATATCGAAGAGTGCTAAGGGTTTCCTCTACATTGCTGGCAGCAGGGCTTATTGTGGCAATCATGGTCGTTTTTGAATTTCCACCAAGACTTTCCTTTAATAACCTTCATTGACAAGAAAATGAAACAATTATTCCCACCATTGAAACCAAATTAACTTCTCAGAGTTCATAAGGAATTAAATACAAAAAAGCCTGTGTGATTTACTATATATTTCAAGATGATTTTCAACCAGATAGCCAAATCCAAAACACGAGCCTGTTCCTGCTTACAGATACAACGGTTTTTTTATGCTTAGAGAAAATTCAATCAAATACTTATACACCTACATAATTTCACTCTATTCTACTTAAAAGACTCTTACAAACCATAGAAACTATTATACACAAGCATTCCTTTGCTTTCCATTTATGTTCTCCTCTTCTTGGAAAACACTGATCCCAAATGCCTAAATATAGCAGAAAAAACATGCCTGCTTATATTTGTTTATATTTTCACTGGTGCACCAACACCATGGAAGACTTCAGATGAAAATGTCTTAAGAGTTATGGGAATAGGTCATAAATCAATTTTTGGTGCAATCAACATGACAACTGCTTTCATCTTAGTGATAAAACTGCATTAAAATAGATTAAAATAGTCTATAATTCAGATGACATTGCCCAGCAAGTTCTAATAGCAATAACAATTTGCAAGACAGTACACCTTGCTACAGAGTGGGCAATGAGAGAGGAATGCGGAAGGACGAATAGTTTTTACTTTGCCCAAGTTCTTTTCCTTTCCTGAATCAAAAGAAGCTTCTCCCCCTGTGCATTTTTCCCACTCCAGATTTAGTATTTATGACAGCTGCGAGAATGAAGAAATGGAAACTAAAGTCCTTTATTTACAGAAAGCCCTATTCTGACTAAAATAAACTCAGGTGTCAGGCACGCATAAGCCCCAGGCCACTTGCCTCTACCAGCTGATCTACAGGAGACAGATGAATGGTGGTATAAGACTTACTCAGCTAACCAACAATTCATAGTTTTAGGGTTTGT
This sequence comes from Gopherus evgoodei, assembly GCF_007399415.2. Taxonomy (NCBI): domain Eukaryota; kingdom Metazoa; phylum Chordata; order Testudines; family Testudinidae; genus Gopherus; species Gopherus evgoodei. The sequence continues at coordinate 69,769,438 of NC_044329.1, forward strand.
CCTTAATCTATAAAAAATTAGCAGATTCCCAGGTGCACTGAACTAGTTTCACAATGTCATGCCAGCGATGAGGGTTGAGAGAGTGTTGTGCCAAGGAGAGAGAGTCAGGGATGGGATCAAGACCATAAAGTCCTCTCATGTACTGTGTGCCTAATATGACATGCCCGCCCCAGTCACTAGTTCGATCAGGCCAGCAACCTGCTGAAAAATCTGTCTTTAGGAGAGAAAGAACCATCACGGAGCCAAAAAGGCAAGGCCAGCAAATAAGAGAACATAGGGAATAGGAGATTGTTTTCTTTCTTGTGGGAGGAAGTTTTAGTGTTCAATAGATGCTAAAAAATGTGAATGCAATCTCTTCAGTGCCAGAAGAAAAAGGGAACAGCAGAGAGATGAGGGCCCTGTTAAGAGAAGAAAAGACATCAGAAGCACATTTCTTCATCTACAGTACAGAACACTGAGGAAGACTATACCGGTCCTCAAATGTACCCACAATTAGCAGAACATGAAAATAAAAGTATTTTTCAAGTTTACTTTACTTCATCCAATAGTTATTTCACACAATTTGTAGAAGTGAGAGTCTACAGATGCATGAATCTACCATCTGATAAGAGTCTCATCTTTTTGTTTTCCACAAACCAAGATTACTGTATAGTAGCGCTGCATGGAATATACATACCACGTAAGGACAGATTCCCGATAAGGAATGAAAGCTCTCTTTCTGTTCTGAGATTGCTCAGAAAGCGCAGAAATAACTTTCCCCAGAGTCAGCAGTGATTTATTAATACTCATGCCCTCCTATATAAAAGCAGAAATAAGAATAAATGCACAGCCTCATTCTGAATATAAAACATTACTACTTAGATTTTTTTTAAAGGGCAAATTGCTAAAACAGAGCCTAACAGGCTAGCAGCATTCTCCTATGAACCCATCCTATTAACAGTAATTGTTGATCCTATCAGGATATGCTAAGTGAATCATGCTGACTCTGATGCAGATGCAGATGTAGTGTATTAAATCCAACACTGATATAATGGAAACGAGAGCAGCCCAGAAGGATCTTCAATCTGATGTAATGAAGACCTACGTTTTGGACTAAGCAGTTCCAAGGAGCAACGTTAGAGAAGACTTGGGATACATTTTATCTTATTGTAAATTTTTTTTTTTGTTAATAATGCCAAACCCCAGGGAGGAGTGAGTTCCGACTCTACACAGTGTTTAGACTGTTTTAGAGCAGGTTAGGAAAGGTACTTGCACATATAAAGCAGTCCCCTCGCCTTCTTTTTAGCTTCTTTGCATTATAAAAACAGAGTTAAGCAAGTGCTTTCTCCCCTGTTTTAGACATAAAAGAATATTCAGCTTTGTAAAGTTACAATAAATGTGTGACATATGGGATAAAAGCTAAAGCAAGCATTTAATATCTAGCCTTTTGGAAGATAACTAGAAAACAAAACAAAGATGTCCAAGCCTCTGATACAAAAACTACCAAAGAAAACTATTTTTTCCTGTCTTTTTATAATCAAGTCAAGTTAAAGCAGATGTGATGTTTTCCACATTGATTCAGGATTTATACTGAACCTGTGATGTGAGACTCAGATCAATAATAATTTATATGCACATATATTTTAAACAGTGAAACTGTTGAACAATTAAAGAAGTTAAATTTAACTCTATGAATAGTGCAGAATATTCAGCAGACATTACATGAATTAATTTTTTTCCCGTCTTGTGAAAAGACCAGAGCAGCTATGCAAAAGACACCGTGTTACATCAAGATTCATTCAACATGGAGACCAATAGGTCTTCTCTTACAAGTGCAGACCTAAAGCATTTTCATTTCATGGCCTCACAATACTGTACTCTGAGACAAACCATATGTCACAAAACTGTAAATGCAGTTTACCTTCAGCCTCTCCTCACTGGTCTGAGTTGGAGAGCAGCGTTCGCTGCCTGCTAGATCTATTAGATTTATGCGACTGGTAATCCTATGATCATGCCCTTCTTCTTCCACAAACTCTGTCTAGAGAAAAGAGATTACTGCACTTAGAAAAAACATTTAATTTTGCAGATTATGACATCACCAAAATAAAAACCCCATGAAGAGTCAGATCCACCATGCTATTCACTTTTAAATAATGCATTAAACATTTTCTCATTTTACTTTTTTAATGAGAGTGTCATTTAAGATATAGTATAACTTTCAACAAGAAAAAGATTAAGGCGAGGATAGTAAATAGTATCCAGAGACAAACACCTGAGGATTTCCGGTAGCACACCTGCATAAGCATAAGTAGAAGTCGTAAAAAATGAAATGCAGCCTAGCAGTACATTTTGCTACCTTAGCTAAGGAGCATATCAGGACTATTACTCACTTGGGCTTCAATCCAGCACCCACTGAAGTCACTACAAATTGTCTTGGACTTTTGTTGATGCAAGACTAAACCACTGGTGAGTGAAAAGGACACTGACCTACATGCCCCAATGGGGAAGACAGGGCAAAGTATGGTGATGGCAGCAACTGAGGAAAATCAGGAAAAAAATCTGAGAGAGGAAAAAATTTGGAGGTCCATAAACTTGGGAAGAGCTCTATCTACTTCGCTTCCTTCTCTACCCTTGTCTCTGTGGAGGTTGCCTGTCTCCTACATACAGAATTATAGGAGGGAGAGCAGAGCTCATGCCTGCTGGGGATAGGTGACACTGACCTGAGTGCACAGGTGTGTTTCAGTAGCTTCTCATTTAACAGTGCCTGAAACACTTTGCATTATCCTCTCTCTGACCCAGATCAGGTAAGTGAGACATATCACTGGGACATAAACATTCAAAACTGTGTATTATAGGATTTTCTCCCCTTGCTATAACTGAACCATGAACATATTTGTATAGTGCAATAAATACAGATAGTGCAGAACTTAGAAAAGCAGGTGTCCTGAAAGTTTACAGTATGACTCAGACATGTTTACAATGTGCTTTTAAAAAAAACGGTAGTACTGCGAGTATATAAAATAAACCAGACCTGGCTATTTAGAAAGCAAGACTACTACTTCTTATTCAGCCCAATATATTTAACACAACCCTCTCCTCCTTCATTCTTTCTAGGCAGCATACAATAATTGAATTTTCCACCATTACATTATTGCACTAATTAAAAAGAAAAAAAGTCACACTATACCTTTGTTTGCGTCATCACGAGGGTGAAGACAGAATGAGATCTAGAGCTCTTGTCATTCATGCCTGTGGCAGCAGTTGCTCTCTGTTTATTTCCTAGCTCGAGCCAACTCTGATAATAGAGATAAGAGACAGGATATTAAGTGAAAGGATTCTGTGAGCAGCTAACTAAAGTTAAAGAGCTCTGCAAAATAGAATACACTGTATCTACAAGCTGGTATTGGTGGTAGCGTGGGCCAATAAAAGAAAATGTTGGTAGCCCACAAAATACTTCTATGTAGGATGCCAACATTAATCAATGTTTGAGCACTACTGATCCAATTTTTCCCCACCTCTAATCACAGGGGCCAAAAGGGGACAAACTTTTTGAGATCCTGGTGTTAGCAAAAGGAAAAATTGAACCACTACTACTTTTGTCTAAGCTTAAATGAGCAATTAAATGAATTTAGGCCCCGATCCTGCAAGTAACTTCAGATGGGCACAAGGATCTGCCCACATGTAGTCAGCTGCAAGATCAGATAAGATGTCATAGGCTAACAGACTAGGCTTTGTAAGCTCATGTTTATCATCACTGAAAACAAGCATTCAGGAGTAAAGAAAGGAGCAGTCATGAGGCAAAAGAAAGATTTTTACTTACAGCTATTAAAAGACTGATTTTTATTAGTTAAAAACATCATCATCTTACCTGGATATCTGAATAAGAACTGACTGTGTTCCTATAAACAAATAAACTAGTTCTAGTTCAAACCCAGTCATTTTTGTTTCTACAAAAGGCATTAGTGGTTTAATTTTTGAAAAAAATTTACTGAGTTAAAACAAGTACATACACTGAAGCCGAACTTCATCAACCGCACCATGAAGCCTAAGTATCTACCCAGCAAGATTGGGCAGGATCTTAGGCCTTGATTCTGCAAAGATTTGCACACGTGCTTAACTTTACTCACTGTGAGAGTTTCTCTGGCTCAATGAGATTATTTACAGATCATAAGTAAGCATGTGCGCAAATCTTTTCAGAATAAAGGTCTGCCCAGTCCTGCTAGGGTTGACCTTTATATTTGCAGAGCCTTTTATTAAGTCAATGGGACTGCATAAGGGCATAGAACAATAATGCATATTGCCATATCAGGCCCATGTATACTAGAATGACAAAGCTAAGGCTTACGCTGTCAAGTCTTCCACGTATGGCCCCAATACTGATGTTCTCTTACACGGAGCTGTTGAGAATTGTAAAAGAAAAAGCTATTCAATATATGAATGTGTCCTAACAATTATGCAACCAATCTCTTAAAAGTAAAAAAACCTAATGAAATAGAAGTGAAAAATTATTTTCTACATGTCATGGTATGAAGGGGTGGTTGTTTTTTTTTGGGGGGGCAGGAGGTTGAAGGAAGGTCTTAAAAAAATCAATGCATGCTCCAGAGTAACATCATTAGAAGAATAATAATAAAACCTTTATTTTACCAGGATGATAACTGAAAATGAGTTCTCAATTACAAAAAGTAACCAGGACAAAATAGGTCACAAACTGGAATATACTGTTGCTTACCAGATAGAACCGAAATGTAACAATGTGTGAACAAAACAAAATTGAGGAAAATTCATAACTGGAATTTGCTAGAAACACTCTTTACTGCTTTGACACTGAAGTTTTAAAGATACCTGCAACACACTTAATTACATGCCCAAGACTCAACAGAAATTTAGCCTGAGTCCATCAGCAAACATATTCTCCCAAAATCACTGTCCAACCTAACCCTCCCAATTTCATAGAGCTGTAGGGTGCTCTGCAGAGAACTAGAATTGAAAAAGTGCTAAATATAAAGGAATGCATTTCACTAATAAATGCTGTGTATTGTGGGGGGTGTTTCCTCTTCTTCTCTTCAGCATTTCTTGGTTTAGTAATCTCCCTCTCCTCTTCATTTTGTTTTTTTCTCCCACTCCTGTCATTTAATTTACTCTCTCTCTTATATCTGTTTATCATCTTCTGCTTTTAAAGGCAGCACAAGATCTTGCATTATCCTCTTCCTTGTTTGTTTTTCCCCTTTGATCTCAGTTTGTCCAACGCTTCCTTCTAAATGTTCTTTCACTGTTCTGATTTCCCCAACCCCACTCCATAGTGCTACATTTTCACTGCAAAGAGTTGTGCTTTTACATCAAAGTAACTATCCTGATGTAAAATCCTAGTGGAAGCAAGGCACTGTAGTTTTATGTCAGTGTAGCTAGTCAAAGCCAATTCTAGTAAGGGACAAATAAGACTGATCTTGACCGGCTACATCAAGGTGAAAATTACCTGCATCTTGTCTCCGCTAGGATTTACACCAAGATCTCTCTCAATGTAAAAAACTTTTTAAGCTAAGACAAAGCCTTAGGGTTTATGTACACTAGGTGTGTTACTAGATCATATTAGCTAATCAATCTAACGAATACCTTCTATGACAAGTTGTTCTTTAACACAATTAGTAGTTAGCAACTTGCCTTGCCTCCGTAGAGTTTCAAAAGGAATTAATTAGCTACTCCATCTAGCATCACACCTTTAAATCCTACTTAAAACAAGACTTTAGGGTTGAATGGACAAGCTCTGCTCCTGCAAAGTGGGGGGTTGGAGGGCATACATGAGAAACCCCAAAATGTAAATGCAGAAGAGGACAAAAAAGAGGGACCCCAAAAATCCTAGAATTGGAGTTAGGGAAATGATAGAAAAATCAAAGTATCAAATTACAATTTTGGGGAAGGGATTAATGTGTGTTTCTTACAGATGCTGTCTGTCTAGCTATCTGCTTCAACTAATTTGGTATGAAGTAGGGTTGCCAATTTTGGTTGGACATATTCCCTGAGGTTTCATCACGACAGTCTTTAATTAAAAGATTAATTTTTGTCCTGGAGTCTCCAGGAATTAATCCTAGAGGGATGGAAATCCTCCCTACAAAGAAAATATTCAGAGAGCAATCCTCAAAAAAGTAAATTCCTCCACTTGGAAGGCTGATGGGCAAATTAAATTAAAGCCCTAGCTACAGATTCCAGCTCTCTCCCAGTGTTACTTTAATTAGAAATAACCTTGGTTCTGTTTTTAAATTTCTTCTATGCAGTGACATTATCAATATCAGTAGCAGAAAGGTGGACAGATTAGTAACAGCATTTGGGTGAACAGAGAACCCCAAAATCAGTGTATATTTGTTCATTTTATCGCTGAAAACGTTTTGATCATGCAGTAGTGGAGAAAAATAAAATCTAGTCTGCAAAATATTACTCAGTTAATATTTAACAACCTTAAAACTAAAAGCATCTTAAAATTTGACAATTTTTAATTGAAACTGGCATATCAAGTATTTTTAAAATTGAACCAGTGTAAGTTCTAGGCACTGGAGTACATAGCTAAAGATGCTTCATAGCAGACTAACATGTGTACCATCTTCTCTGTAACTCATTTAGTAGGAACATTTATAAACAAGGTAAAATATTAGGAGATGAGCAAGCAAGAAGAAAGCAATGAGCACTTCACACAACAACATTGCTACATGATCTACCTATACAACAACTTCCAAGCTTGCCTGACAGGAAGCTTACCATATCCTTCCAGTTAGAATGCAGGTGCCACTACAGCTTGTAAATTGACAGATATATTAAGAGTGTATGAGTAGTAACTTACAGGTTGCTTCTTTTGTCCATTTTCAGCTTTAAGATGAGCAAATCATGAATTTTCTCATTGTAGACTTCAAAATAGCTCATTTCAAGATGGTACAAATTCTAATTTAAAAACAAATTATACGAGTGAGATATTCTACCAGACTTCTTTTATCATTTCCAGTCAACAAATTAATGGCAGCTGCAGGTATTCTACACCACCGTTGCAAGCTTTAGTTTCAAGTCATCTTCCAACAGCAAGATCCTTGACAAGAATCTTAAATATACAAACTTATTACAATTCTACTCACTGCTTTCCGCAGCCATGACACGTCATGTTTAAAAAAACACAAAACAAAAAAACCACAGCAAGCAACCATTGTGCTTTTAAAACATAAAAAAAAATTATTCGCTCCTGCAGGAGTCCCATATTATTTTATGGACTAAGTTTGCACAGTATGATACATGCAATACATGAAATAAAGATTCTGACTGGTGGAGCTGGCACACTTTGGTGTTTATTACCATGTCTCAGAAAAGGGACATGCATTTTTATAACTGGTATCCACAATTATCTTAATTATTGAATGAGCATTTTCTGTGTAAGTACTCACCCCTTCACTTAAACTCCTACAGTATTTATAAAATTAAAATATGTTGTCTAAGGAGCAAAGACGACTGAAGTAAAAAAAACTGACAATGCAGATAAAAATAGAACTTGGATGATTAGGGCAACAGAATCACTTATTCACAGCACATAAGCACAGACACTTATATCCATCTATCGGCATTCATTAGAAACTATAATTTGATGTTGAATTTAGCAATAAAGAGTAATATACTACTTAGATTCCTCAATGCCTAACAAACCTTTATAATTTCTGTGCCTCACAGTAAAGCAAAATGATTTATAAGCTTTTTAGCTGTGAATACCAATATATTTATGTATGCTGATGTGCTGAATAATACTTTGGCAATAGATAAGAAATTCCAAGCAAGTTAAAACAAAGAAACCTTTCTGTATAAACTTCACTCAAAATTACCTTCACTATTTTATATCCATCAAAATTTAACATTTAGTCACCAAACACTTGTATGCAGCCTTTTCTTTCCTATAAGAAAGCAATTATATGTTCCTGATCTCTAGTTTATCGTTACATATGTGAACAATAGCATCAAAGACGTAAAAATAAGCCAGATGTCCATCTGTTTTACATTTAATATCTCCTTCAATAATAATCTAAAAAATCAGATTTATAAACTGAAGAAAGATAAAAAACATTCTTTCTAGGGAGCATCCATACCATTCTTACCAAGGACTGCATCTTGTATTTGTAGCAAGGTGAGATTTAGCTGTCTCAGTCCTCTCTTAAGCTCTCTGGTCTAGGTAAAAAAGTACAATACCAAAAAACAGCCAGCTCTACCAAATTATTCGGAATTCGCTTTTAGCAAAGCCTGAAACCCAGTAACCATAGAAACAAGAAAAGCACATCTCTGGAAGAACCTCTAGTGATAAGAATCACCCAACAAAACCCCAATCCATCCTTCTCTCTGGATAGCATAGGTATACACGGTATATACATACCAAGTTACCATGAAACACCACATACAGATTAGCCATTGTCTTAATCTGCTCAACAGCCCTCGTGACCCTTCTGCTAGACTTCCTCTCAAAGATTCCAAAGCAAAATTATAGAAGCTGTAATACTTGTTTTCAACTAATTGCAGATTCTTCAGTTTGGATCATTTTTTGTTTGTTGATCTCTCCATCTGATAAATGTTCCTCTCTGCATGAACACCACAATTTTTCTCCTTGAAATGCTTTTTGGCTCACTAAACGATTCAGTTTCAGCATCCTTTCCAACATGCTAACTTGGAGTAATGGGACTGTCCTGCTCTTCCACAAACTCTAGCATATGCAACTGCTTTCTTCAGATGGCATGACCTACGGTTAATCTAGAAAAACAACTAGGAGTCCGGTAGCACCTTAAAGACTAACAGATTTATTTGGGCATAAGTTTTCATGGGTAAAAAACCCACTTCTGCAGATGCATGGAGTGAAAATTACAGAAGCAGGCATTATTATACATGAAGAGAAGGGAGTTACCTTACAAATGTATAATACCACCTGCATCTGTAATTTTCATTCCATGCATCTGAAGTAGATTTTTTACCACGAAACTTATGCTCAAATAAATTTGTTAGTCTGTATCCACAAAACAATGAGGAGACCGGTGGCACCTTAAAACTAACACAGCCCCTCCCCTGATATGTTACTCTAGGTAGCACCAATGCAATGGATGTAACATGTTGCTTTCTAGGGTTTATAACATAGGCTCTAATAGAGTATTGAAAGAACTTCCCACTAAATTATAATCGATCCTTTCCTGAAAGAATCAAACAAGGTACCATAGAGGAACTAAAAACAACCAACCATTTGTTGTCCTGAGAAATCGAGGTTATTATACTGAAAGATGATATCACCCATATAAACTGTATGATAAGACAGATTTGAGGTGCTGAAGTTCAAACAACTGAAAGGCTGTCTCCATTTCACCATGTAAGTTACTGTACCAAAACATATATAATGTATCTGAGTACTAAGAGAAACTTTGGGACAAAGCGTGCATCTTATCTTTGTCCTCCATGTGTCTATCTGTGCTTTGGGACCCTACTTTTTGCCACTTTTTCCTTTGGATAATGAATCCAGGCTTGAGGATCTACAGACTTTATGGAATGTTCTTCTAACTGTGGATTCAGTAGATCAACTAAAAGTAAGTGCTTGTCTAAACACAAAGGTTACACAATACAAACATGCTTTAGTCTTTCCCTTCTTAAAAAAAACCAAACACTTTTAATCCCACTTGTCTTTCCAACTCCCATTCCTTTCATCCGTAAATTCATTTAACAAACTATCTACAATCACTGTCTGGAGTTCCTTTTCTCCAATTCAATCCTACACCACCTTCAATCTAGCTTCTGCCTTCTATACTCTGCTGACCTTGCTCTCGCCAAAGTCTCCAGTTACCTCCTCTTAGCCAAAGCTCAGAACCAGTACACCATCCTCATTCTCCTTGACCTGTCAGCTGACTTTGATATAATCAACCAGGTTCTTCTTGAAGTCTTGTCCTGCGTTGGCTTCTCTGAAACTTACTCTCCCTGTTATTCTCCTACCTCTCTATTGCTCCTTCTGTGTGCTCTTTGGAGGATGCCCCTTATCCCTCCCTTCCAACTTTCTGTGTTCCATTGTCCAAAGATCCAGGGGTTTGGGTCTTTGATCACTTTTGTAACCAATTGGTTAGGATATGATTCTCATACCTCCCTAGGAAAGAGGGTGTAAGGGTTTGGGGGGGATTTTTTGGGGGGAAGAAGAACTCCAAGTGGTCCTTTCTCTGTTTCCCGTTAAATCACTTGGTGGTGGCAGAGTACCAGGTTTAACCTAAGCTGGTAGGAATAAGCTTAGGGTGCTTTCATGTGGGTCCCCACATCTGTACCCTAGAGTTCAGAGTGGGGAAGGAACCCTGACAGTCTGATACCTCCTCATGAATATCCAGCTGTCAGACCAAGTTCAACATGGCTAAACAAAGCTCTTATTCTCAATCACTGTAGACACCACCACCATCCTGCCTGTCCTATCAATCAGGCCATGCCCCAGGTGTCATCTTCAACTTGGACCTCTCTCAGGTCTTCACAACCAGGCTATGTCTCAATCTTGCCAATTCTTTCTGCATAACACCTCTAAGGTATAGCCTGTCATCTATCCACAAACCTTAATTCTTATCCAGGCTGTCATCTCAATTAGTACATACTTTTCTCTGGATATGACAAATGCAATCTAGCCCCACTGATATCCATTTAGAATTCTGCTGCAAATATCACTATCCTAGCTCAGCATTTTGATGCTGTCACCTCTCTTTTTACACCCCTCCACTGTCTTCACCTCTCCTCTATCACATCAAACATAAGCTGCTTGTTTTCATTTTGAAGGCCCTTCACAGCCAACTCACCCCCATCCGCAAAGCTACCTAATTATCCTCCTTGAAATACCTCCTTTAAATGCTCTTTTGTCTTGGTACCTACAAAAATTTTGACAATAGTTAAGATGCTGGTGTACCAAGACCACTGCCTATCATTCTGACCAGTATTGTCTTCACTGTTTCCTTGTACTCTTCTGCTAGTATGTCTATATCCATCGGATGTCTTATATTTAGGTTGCAAGCTCTCTGTCTTTATGTTTTGCATCTGCACAGGCCCTAGCACAATGCTCCATAACTAGGGCCCCCAGGCACTATGATAATACAAATAGTGAAAGTGGTACAACCCCATTAGCGAGGATGCAATTATATCGTACAGCTACTCCCATATGGGAAGGGGAATAAGCTATACTCCAGTATGAGACACCTTTACACTGATATAACTGCATCCACTCTAGGAGTTGTGTCAGTATAACTATTTTTGTAAAAGAGTCACATACACCAATACAAAAATTGTGTAGAGATCAGGCCTAAAAGATTGTTCTTAAGTAATTCTGGAGCTTTACGTGAACTAAAAGATGACTTCACAATCATTTTAATATAACCAGAGACAGTTCATCTAATTATTCAAACTTTGGTTCTTTTTCATGGTTTCCTTTTTTCATATTATGCTTACCCATGTTTATCCCAAAAGTAATTGTTGTAATAATTTTAATGAAGAAGGGCTTACATTCATTAAATTAGGAAAGGATTGCACATACCCTAGTAAGAAAACTGAGGTCTTGACATTAAATAAGCTGTGCTCTGAGTAAACAGAAAGGCTGCTATACAGTGCAGACTTGTCCAATAGTAAGACATTGCCAAGACTAGGGAGAGGGAAACACAGATAACCACTGCCATTTACACTGGGGATCTCTAAAATCTCTCAAAATTTCAAAATCAGAAAAGTTTAGAGGACAGGTAGTTGTTTTTAAATAGAGTAAAAATAGCTACCATCATGCAGGTTTTATTTAATTATTGAGTATCATTTGTATACAGCACCACCAGTTGTGCTAGGATTTTTATTTACCCTTCTTTCTGTAAATTTTTATCTTTTAAACACAAAAAGTATATATTAAAAAAACCACATAGCCTTTTGGAACAGCACCAAGAGTATGTACATACCTCTTTTTCTATTACTCCTGATACGGGACTATAGCACAATATATGATTTGAATTGTCTAGAGAACGTTGCTTGTCACTTCTAGCAAAAATAAAATTTAAAGCAGCAGCAGAGTACAGAAACTAGGAGGAAGTAAAATAGCACTAAAGAGTAGAATGACAGAAATAGCAAAATCCTTGATAACAATATACCTTAATTCAGTACAGCCGCAACAGAAATAAGCTTTCTGACACAATACCTGCTGTGTGTCCATTTGTGCTATTTGAGTAAAAAGATCTTCACAAAATCTTGGAATTATTCCTAGTTCTTCACCAAATCCCATCATCCTGTAATTACAAAAGAATGTGTACACCAGGGGTCGGCAACCTTTCAGAAGTTGTATGCCGAGTCATCATTTATTCACTTTAATTTAAGTTTTTGCGTGCCAGTAACACATTTTTAGAAGATCTCTTTCTGTAAGTCTATCATATATAACTAAACTATTGTTGTATGTAAAGTAAATAAGGCTTTTAAAATGTTTAAGAAGCTTCATTTAAAATTAAATTAAAATGCAGAGCCCACCGGATTGGTGGCCAGGACCTGGGCAGTGTGAGTGCCACTGAAAATCAGCTTGCGTGCTGCCTTCGGCACCCGTGCCATAGGTTGTCTTCCCTTGGTGTACGTACACACACACACGTACGTACATGTATTTGTAGTTTTTTAGAAGATGTTTACATTTATCTGCCTAATGTAAATATTAATCATGTTGCAGTTAAGACCAGATAGAACTTAGATAATTTTTTGACTTCAAGGTCCCAGAGACAAAGACAAGGTTTTCATCTTGAGGCTAAAAGACCAAAAACATCAAGACACTTGATCACGGCCTTGGCTAAACCAAAAGACTACTCACGCTTGATCTTAGCTCACAGAGAGCCGAGAAGCAATTTACAGTTCAAATCTCAAATGCATTTCTAAATTATGTAAATACTTAATTATAGAAATAAATCAGAGACATGTAAGGATCAAGAAAAAAAAAGTTATCAATACCTGACCTGGTGTATACAAACCAATTTATCCTCAGATTCCAAATTGATGTTTATGGGCCTCCCTTTCAAGTCCTGTCTACCAGTCCAACTTCTTGAATTCATTACTACTAATTTTATGAAAAATTCATACTTAAACACATTTCAAACTATACCAACATTTATTTAAAAAAAAAAAAATAAGGCATAGAGGCCAATTCACTTGAAGACCACCAGTTTGTTCGAAAATAGATCTGGCATAATTGTTCCTGTACTAATCACCTCATTAGCTCCAGTTTGTACCCCTCTTGATTTGAGTTTTGCATCTTTAGTTCAATTTAATTTCAGTTTCAATTCAAAAAAATAGACATTAAGTCGGCTGGTAAATGTTTACATTAATAGCTGCAGTAGTATAAAGAAATCTGTGCTGAAACTATAATCCCAACACAGTACTAGTTTATTTCAAACCTTAAAACGCTGTAAAATGTGACCTAGTTTAACATGAAAATGAGTACTGTCCTCTTCATTCTCCTCCCCTACACAGCTACTGAAAAACTTGTTTAAAAAAAATCATATAGAATAGCCATTGTTCAAGTAGGAAGTACAGTGTCTTATGTACTTCTAGTAAAGAGCTATGCAATCATAAATTAATCAAAGCCCTGCACAAGTGTTGTGCCAACATCTGAGAACTGTGAAGCTGAGTAAAGAGAGGTACAAATCAATGTTTGCCAGAGAGAAAAATGACAAAGTTGGGATAGAACAAGTCATTTTCAAGCTTTTAAGAAGGCTGCTACAAATATGACAATTTTATACTATAGAAAGTATTGAATGTGTGTTTTAGTCCACCTTTACTAAATACTTCATGTCAAAATTAGGATTTCAAAAGAATGACAAATTTTAAAAAAATACACTGTCTAAATATTTTCAGTTACAACTTTTGCAAATAACTGCTGAAGATAATTACAACAAGAAAAGTTTAGAGAAAAAATTAACTCCCCCCCCCATTTCTTTATTTGTGCATTTGGCAGTACTTTGCATATAGTCACTTTTACTCTTTCCTTGTAGTCCATTTCCCTTGATTGATGTGTGGGTGTTGGGAGAAGAATCAGTTGTTAAAGACACCAGAGCCTCTACTGTAGATGCAGCATGTGCCAACAGTAGTAATTTTTTTGCATATACACTGAGTTGCATCTACACTGTGGGTTTTCCGGGCTAAGAGTGTAGAAAAACAAAAAACAGTCCCTAGCCAATATAACTGTGTTGCCAAAACTTTGCATAGACTAAGACCACGTCTACACTAAAAGTTTAGGTGACCTAATCCCCATTATAGACAGTGCTAGGTCAACAGAAGAATTCTTCTGTTCACCAAGCTATCATCTTTTGGGGAGGTCAATCAACTGCAGTGACAGGAGAACCCCTCCCATCACTGTAGCAAGTGTCCACACTGAAGTACTATAGTGGTGCAGTTGCAGCATTTCTAGTGAAGACAGCCTAATGTTTGACTGTAAAACCACAAAAATGCGCTGAGGAAGTCAGTGGGAGATACATATATGAAAAAAAAATTTAATTGACTAGATTTCAAGCTGAAAAATGTCTTTTTATAATAAAATTCCCATTGACTTTCTTTAGATTAAATATTTGATGGGGATTGTTTTTAAAAAGACTAGGATCATCTCAAAACATTCCTTCCTTTCATTCCTGAGAAATCAGAGCCATAACTATTTCTGCTTATAGGGCTTCTTTATTAAGCACCATATTCACTAGCATGTCCATTTCACCAAACATTGACAAACTGCAACAAACAAAAAGCGTGGAATTTTCGGAAGCGCTCAGCCTTAACCTTAAGCTAAAAGTTCCCATTAACTTCACTAGAAGCCAAGTTACTACGTAAAGAAGAATTTTTTGTCGTTCGAGGCATTTTCTGGACAAAAGCCTATGTGGTTTTGATAAAGCTGCCTGCCAAATGCTATTCATATCCTCTAGGCACATTGATACATATTTGATTTTATTACAAATATGCAACACTGGAATTCAAATCCAAGATCCTTAGAAGACATACATTTAAGAACATAAGTATGGCCCTACTGTGTCAGACCAAAGGTTCATCTAGCCCAGTATCCTGTCTTCCGACAGTAGCCAGTGCCAGGTGCCCCAGAGGGAATGAACAGAACAGGTAATCATCAAGTGATTCATCCCGTCGCTCATTCCCAGCTTCTGGCAAACATTTGTAACTGCTTTTAAGATAACATTTTTTTCAGTACGGTTTTCTCAATATTGCCCAGCCAAACAATGTTAATTCTACTTTAGCTGAAGCCAGTGCCTCAGACTTGAATTCATTAGATCAAACAATGGAAGTAGCATAGCCCTTGATATAATAGCATAATAATGTATTCAATTAATAGTATTTGCCCAGCTCTGATTGTCTTAATTTCTATTAAAAGAATTACATTTAAAGCAGATTTTCAAAAGCTTAACAAGTCAGTCATTTACAAGCCTATTTAAATTAGGTCTCTTTCAGCAAATCCAGGTGACTTATAAATTCAGCTCCAAAAGAAACATTTCCAAATTATAACATTTACAATGAAACTTACGTATATGATTTTCCAGAACCAGTCTGTCCATAAGCAAAAAGACAGGTGTTGTATCCCTCAAAAGCTCTTTCTAGAAGCGGTACTGCCAATGCCTTATATATCGTCTCCTGGCTGGCAAAGTTAGGATGACAGTGGTCAAAAGACCAGAACGAAAAGTCATAAATGAAGTCGTACACTTGTTTTGTTTCTGGATGTCGCACAATTGTCTCCAGGCCACTCATGGAGACCACCTGGAATGCTTTTTCTTTTCTCTCTCTGAATAAGACACAAAAACAAACTTTACAGATAACTTTGCTTTTAATGTTTCATTTGTGTTATGATGGTCAACTCAATCACATTTTGTGATCAATAATTTTCTTAAGAGCCAAGGTGTTTTACATTTATGTAGAACATCATCATCTAATAAAGAACAGCTTAATTTTGCAGAAAAAAATAAACTTAAGGCTAGGATGGGAAACCACTGGTAGAAAATAGGTCACTGCTCCATGTAAAAGACTTAACTACATTAACATGCTTCTTAATGCTTTTTTCTTTATTTAGAAAGAAATCAGATCTTTTCATATACATTATATGTCAAGAGAATGAACATCTTTAATAGAATGACCATGCTGCCTACTTGATATATATATAAAAATGTTTATGATACCACACATTTAATTCAGCTCAGTGTATAAAATAGACCTACACCAAAATGAAAAGTTGACTCTGAAATAAAGCTGAAGATTTTTAATATGGTCAAATAAAATACTTGCTATATCCTTTCTAACCATGCACTGTAACTCTTTGCCTAGACGACCAACTGAAATGATTCAGGAAACATTAGCAATTAAACATTACTAACAAACAAATTAAAAATTATATTACATTGCTTCTACCAAGATAATAACGTCATGAGTCTGACGAAAGCTCATGCTCCAATTACTTCTGTTAGTCTATAAGGTGCCACCGGACTCTGTTGCTTTTTACAAGATAACGATTCCGTTGAACATATACTGTAGAAACTATTTTAAACTGTTTAAAACAATCTCTGAAAACAGTTGATTACTAACCTGTCACTGAAGGGCCTTACTCGCACAGCCACAGTCACTTTACTGTTTTCTACTTTGAGAACATTTTCCTCTATGCAAGTGTTCTGAGCTACGGTTTCAACTTTAAGTGCAGCAGGTGGCATAAATATTTGACTCCCTTCTGCCCTGGCACTTCTATGTATGGACAAAGAGCTGGATGCATGGGTGTTCTTTTTCTGTAAAACTTGAAGACAAGGTGTCCTGTTCTTAAGAATAGACATAGCTGGACTTTTGGCATCCTGAAGAGTGCCACACATTGGTGAAGCTTTTGTTCCATCTGTTGTACCACCTTTCCTAGGTGTTCTTTGTTTTTCCAAACTGCCATATTTAGCAACTGAATTTTGTATCCTTTCCTTTCCAGTCAGTTCATTAAAATTATCTTTTTCATTCAGCTTTACCCCTGGGGTCCTGTTAACAAATTTTGTTGCTATTAAATGTGCTGATCTAGGAACGTCATTTTGAATTTTGGCATCAGCAATAGTTGCCCTATATTTCAAACATTTACTATTCCCATTTCCACTTGAACCATTAAGATTAGCAAAGGAATCTTTATTTTTCAGATCAGAGCATCTCTTTTCATTCATCTGACCTTCAACTAACTGAGTACTAGATTTAATGTAATGGGTGTTATTAGTACTAATGCCTGGTGGAAATCCATTTTTGTTGTTTGTCTGTGCAACAACAGAACCTCTATTTTCTATCCCAGGTTCACTGTTCTTATTTGTTTTATGTTTCTCTATTGATCCAGTCCCCAAACGTCGCTTCAGGGTAAGTCTTCCATCTGTTTGGGTACTTTCAATGTCCTGTGCTGTGTTCTCCTCCAACTGTTTATCAATAGAAGGGGATATTCTGCTTGCTCCAGTTCTTCTCTGGAGAGTTAACCTACCTTCGGGTTTAAAGGTAACTGAAGTATCACCTGCATTTTTACAGGCAGAAATCACATAAGTCCTATTTATTTCTTTGGTCTTAGTCAGAGAAAGAGACAATGAATTATCTTTTTCATCTTCTGGTACCTGTGATTTAAGCTGCTGTCCAAACCTGTTGCTTTTAGGAAAGGTATTTTGTGGAGGATTTTTTTGGAAAGAAGAAACACCAAGCACCTCAGTGTGGTTTCTAGTAGGAACTGCGTATATAGGCATTTTGGCTTCAAGCACGTTTTAATTTTAGGATTTAAAGTATACAACCAAAGCTTCTCCTGAGAGATTAAACTTGATTTTTTAATTTTATCTTCTCTACAGTCGAGTGAGCCACCATCCAGCTTTTACATGGAATCTGTAAAAGTAAAGCAAACATATTTATTTTCATCCTGAAGAATGCGAGTTATTTTTACTACAATGTATTCAAGTCCTGTATTGGGAAATATATATTCAGTCTGATGTTTAAAGTAAATGATATCCCCCTTCTACCTCTGTCATAGTGTAATTCCCAGATCTGAACCTTAGCGTCCAAAATATGGGTACTAGCATGAATTTTCCTAAGCTTAATTACCAGCTTAGATCTGATAGGCTGCCACCAATCAGGACTTAGGTAGAGCATCTGATAGACTCTGGTCTCCCCAAACCCTTCCCTGGGGACCCCCAAGACCCAGATTCCTTGAGTCTCACAACAAAGGGGAATGAACCATTTCCCTTCCCCCTCCTTCCTTCCTCCCAGCTCTTTCCCACCCTGGGTATACTAGGAGACCACCGTGACTCAACTCCTTGAATCACCCCTTCCCCATCCCTTCTTCCCCGGAGAGAGATACAGAGATAAACGCAGAGAGCAGGTTTTTCTTCTCTCCTCCCTTTCCTTTCTCCCACCAATTCCCTGGTGAGTGCAGACTCCCTTCCCTGGAGTTTTACAAAAGATAACCAAAAAATCAAGTAGATTCTAAAAAAGAGGAAAACTTTAATAAAAGAAGAAAAAACATAAAAACTGTCTCTGTAATCAAGATGGTAAATATACAGGGTTTTTACAGCTTATAGACAATAGAAAGAAGCTTTCTCCAGCAGAAACACAATTTAAGCTACTTCCAGCAAGTACACATCTGTAAATAAGAAAAACAAATTAAAAGACTATAACCGCCTTTTTTTCTTACTCACTATTCTGAATAGATAAGAGACTGTAGCAGAGAGATTGGCAGAAACCTGGTTGCACCTCTAGTCCCGTCCAGGACCCTGACAGAACAACCCACAAACCCAAAACCCACAAACAAAGGCTTCCCTCCACCTAGATTTGAAAGTATCTTGTTTCCTGATTGGTTCTCTGGTCAGGTGTCTGGGTCCCTGTTTGTTAACCCTTTACACGTAAGAGACATTAACCCTTAACTATCTGTTTATGACAACCTCACACACAACACACACATTTGATTAAAATGCTACTGGCCACAACATTGCACCTCACCCTGTTGGATGCAGGTTTGGCCACAGTGAGTCACACATTTGTGACCAATTGTGATTTTTGCAATTCATGTCTAAGAGAATGTCTACACTGCAGTTGGAGTTATGATTTGAAGCTCACATAGGCATTCCTGTATCAGCTTTAATCTAGCTCAGTGGTTCTCAGCCAGGGGTACATGTGCCCCTGGGAGTATGCAGAGATCTTCCAGGGGGGTATATCAACTCATCTAGATATTTGCCTAGTTTTACAACCAGCTACATAAAAACCACTAGCGAAGTCAGTACAAACTAAACTTTCATACGACTTGTTTCTACTGTTCTATATACTATAAACTGAAATGTAAGTACAATATTTATATTCCAAATTATTTATTTTATAATTATATGGTAAAAAGGAGAAAGTAAGCAATTTTTCAGTAATCATGTGCTAAGACACTTCATATTTTTAGGTCTGATTTTGTAAGCAAGGAGGTTTTAAGGGAGGTGTAACAAATCAGTTACCTGAATGTGGTACAGTTGTCTGGAAAGGTCGAGAACTACTGATCTAACTAGTTCGCTAAAAATAGCAGGGAAGATGCAGTGATGCAGGCTTCAATGCAGGCTAGGAACACAAGTAGGTACCCAGGGTTCTGGGCAGGTTTAGACAGCCCATTCTGAAGCCTATGACACCACTTCTTCACAGCTGTTCTTGGCCATGTTAGCTAGATTAAAGCTATTGTGGGTATGACTACATGAGCTACAATCACATCTCTAACAGTAGGGTAGATGTATTCCAAAAATTAAGCACAGATCCCAAAGAAGCTCCAGATGGTACAAAATGCAGTAATCCAACTTAGTAACATTGGTCATCATGGGCGTGTCACCCCATTGCTCTACTCTCTACACCAGTTCCCAGTTGAAGAAAATCCAATTCAAGGGCTCTTCTCCTGATATTCAAAGTCCTCCATGGAATTACCTCTAGCTACCTAAGAAACTGTCTCTCCCGCTATCATGATGATTTCCCACATCTAAATTCCACTGGAACCATGAAAGTATCAATCAAAAGGAGAAAGCCTGTGAATGTAGGAAGCAGATCTTTTACAGGAACTATACCTAGACTGAAATTCACAAACAGAAAAATTAAGAATCACTAGTAACTACACTATGTTCAGAATCAAATGAGGAACTCATCTATATAGTTTATTTCCCCCTCCCTATATCCCCCCCACACACACACAACAGAGAAAAAAAAAACAACTTTCACTAATCAAGCTATTTCTCCTAGGATGCCAAAGGGAGAAATTTCTTGTGTTTTATATTTTTTAAGACTCAGGAGGCACTCAAGCACTATAGTGTTGGCTCCATGATACAAGTCTCCACATAGATTTGACAGATGAGACACATTCAGATGTGTATCACTCCTGACTATGCAACATTTTAGGTGTGATATGAGTATACAGTGCCTTCGATCATCCAGATCTATCACCTGGAATTTCAAGAAGGCCCAACTGCCATTAAAAGTCAATATGAGCTGGATGCCTAACTCCCTTAGGTCCCTTTGAAAATTGCAGACATTTTACACAGCATCACAGGCCAAAGAGTATTTTAATCCACATGTATTTTGTATTCTATCTAAATATATTGCTAATATATCTTTGAGGTGGATGGGCTGCATACAGAGTGCGGAAGGTTGACATGACAGCAGGGAGCCCCGTGTTAGTTAAGACTAAAAAGTTTAAAGTCTATCCATTTTTAACTTTTTTTTGTTTTTGGATTTGATAGTGAGAAAAAGCTTAATTTTCTTCCTATAGTTAATTTCTCTCTCCAGTTCTGCACTTTTCATAATTACAGGGCAGAGTTTATATAGCTCAAATGCTGAAAAAAGAGCAAAATACAAAAACAAAGCCTATTAGCCAGCCATCAGCTTGATGTAAGAAACTACTTCTACATTATTTGGAGTTTGCACAAAGAGATTCGGGAGTGTTCCCTTTGAGCAATGATTTATGTTACATGCTTTTGGGTCATTTACTACTATGGTCTCTAAATTATCCTTATCTCATTTTGATTTGGATTTAAAAATGCTTAAGACTGAAGATACATTATCTTTCTTGTTCGTATATAGTTGTAATTTGTAACTACTTAAGGAATAGTACTTCTGCAGCAAGATTAATCTCTCAGTTTATAGCTGCCTTCATTTTATGAATTTTTGAAAGTAATAAAGAAAATATACATTTATAACTGAACTCTGTTTAGACATAAAATCCAAGTGTTCAAAATTAGGTTAAAGCTTAGAGAGATCAATGAGCTATTACTCTACCCACCAAACCATTCTCTTGAGAAAAAGCCGGTCAGATAATTTGTTACGATTTTTTTTATAATCACACACTTTTACTTTTATGCCACAAATGCAGTGGTGCAAGTCTATGAACTATCCCCAGTACTAGTACTCATTTAGTAAAGATACAATGTTTGGCCAGGACATGTCAAAAGTACCATATTTCCCCAAATGTAATTTTAACAAAATAAAGATCCCGCTACTGGCAACAGATGTAATACTCTGTTGGCTGAGTGCACTTGGCTTGGGAAGGCAAGGCAAGGCCACGATCCCTTCCTCCCTTCACAGCTGTCTCAATGTAGTCAACATCTTTCTTGCATTCCTGTTTTTCCAAGTAGGGTAACCCATTATCCAACTGTATTGAGAGGCACTGCGAGATCTGAGGTGGGTCCGTTTGGAGCCTTCTTTTAGAAGGCAGAGCTCCCTGGAAGGGCAGGTCCCAAGGCAGCAGTTCAGGGCTGACCCCAGCCACTTGCAGATGCTGCGGCTAAAGGGGATTAACGAGGTGTCCTGTGCACGGAGCGCAGGCTCGGCAAAGCAGGGCCCCACCAGGACCTTCCTCGAGGCTGTTGCCTTGCACCTGGCCGGGTGCGTCAGGGAGCAGTTAGCAAGGCCCTGCCTCAGGGCAACGAGCCCCGGCCCGAGGCATTCAAAGCGGGCACGAATGGCCGTACTTTCCCTGAGCAAGGGGGGTGGGGCGGGGAATCTATTCCATTAACAGCCTCGTAGCCCCCTCATCGCTGGAGAAGGGCCCGGCTTGGGAAGGTGGAGGGAGAACTAACAGCCCCCAGGGGTACCCCAACCCCCGAGACCAATGCGGAGCGGGGAAACGAGAGCACGGCACTTCCACTGAGAAACTAGCCCACCCCCGGGCTCCGCGCAGCGACCTCACTTACCTGCCCCCAAGCAAGAGCACCAGCGACCGCCGCCCTCCAGCGCCCTGTTCGAATGCGCCGCGCAGCCCACGATTGGCTACAGCACTGGTTGCGTCATACGCAGCACGGGCGGGGCGGGTCCTAGGCGCTGTCTGGGAAACGGTCTTCCCTGAGCGGCGTGGTTGTTTATGCTCTGGCCCGGGGAGCTCATTGCCGCGCGCAATGAGGGAGGCTCCCCAGGTCGCCAAAGCCCGTCCCCAGGGAATTCCCCCTGCTCTTCCCAAGGGGAGACCCTGGCATTGTGACAAAATGACCTGGCGCTGAAGCAATGGGGAGAAGGTTCCCCTCCCGAAAGCCGTTTGGGAGGTGGGAGAAGGTTCCCCTCCTGAAAGTGTCCCTGTCTTACTTGGCTCCTATCACCTCTCCCATCTACCTTGCACAGCACCATTTTCAGCTACTCACAGAATGTTGGCACCTTCTTCCATGCTGCCCTGCACACATTAAATACCCTCTCTGAGTTGGCCCCCTAAGGCGAGAGCTCTCTCTTTCCGATCTGTCCTTCGGACCTCGCTGTGCTACAAAGCCTATAAGAAATTAATTACTAGTTGCTAGGTTGAGTTGCTGATTAAGATAGTTGATAACTTCATTTATAACTAGCCCCTGAAAGCCTGTGCTGGTGCACCACTGTGATTCATAAAGCCATGTGTGTTAAAAAACTGGAAATGGCTGACACCTTAAAACCAGTGGCTAAGAACATTCAGAGCATGTACAAATGGTTAGGCAATACATCTGAAGAAGTAGTGAGTTTTTTTACCCATGAAAGCTTATGCCCAAATAAACTGGTTAGTCCTTAAGGTGCCACTAGACTCCTTGTTGTTTTTTTAGGCCATAGATCATTTGTGAGTGGTCAAAGATTACTTCTGCTACCTTCCAGCTGATTTTAAGAAAAATATCATAAAATTACTAAGATTTTGCACTACCTATCAGATAAAAAGTAGTCAGATTTGAATCGTATACTTGAAAAAATATAATTAAATATATACACTGAAATTATGGATAAGATATTCATCCACAAAAGGAAGGACTTTCTGAGTTAATGTCATAGCCTTAACATTTTATATAGTATGTAGAATACCAATTTAACAGATACCTTCCCTGTTGAAAGATTCTATCCTTCCCTTCCAAGTGAACTCAGTGGTTTGTTTTTGCTTTTTCCCATATCTGGGAAATAATCCTAATTAATCAATAATCCTATTATTGTTTGCAAATTCCCTTTTCTTAAATGCCATACAATTCAAATTGATAGTCTTTGTCAGGCTTGATCGACTACATAACATTTTCTTCAGAGAGCTCCAGTGAAATCATTTTGACAATGTAAAGTCATTGTCATATATCAGTTACTTCCCATAAGAGGTGAAGAGGCAACTTCCAGCTGAGGCAAACGTAGTTCAGCTCACACTGAATCAATTGTCCAAAGATTTCTTTTGGCTCCGATAAATACAGCTGCTTCCTTCAGACCACAAAGATCTTCATTTAAGACTTGGCTTCAGGATAAGCCACCAGATGGGGCACGGCGCTTGTCTAATTGTGTATGTCTGATCTGGTGTCTAGCCAACAATTGTGGGACAAAACAAACCATACCATTTATCTCAATTAAGATTAATAACCCTTCCACTACTCTACTCTTTCTCTACTTTAAGAAAACATTATAATCCAGGTTGTAGTTTTTTTTAATTTAGTTATTGCTTTATATTGAGCAAAATTATCAATTATTTTCACAAAAATTTTCCACAGAAAATAATTGTAAAAACAGGACAGTAAAAGCTGTGTTCTACACATTCTACATGCAAGTACAATATCCCACCCTACCCCATGTTCTTTATTGGAAAAATACTGTTAGCTATTTAGGTTATCAGAATATCCATCAGTCTGATAATCTTATATATTTTGAGTAGTTTTCCAGCGGGTCTTAAAGCATTCAGCTCTGTTATAGGGCAGGTAAAACAAAACAGCTGGTATTCAGAAATACTGTACATCAGCCAAACTAAAATATGAGCAAAGGTAAAAATATTCCAGCAGAGGGAGACAAAACGAAGGATACAGTTCAGAAGCAGCAGCAAAGTAAAACAAGACATGACTGTTTTCCTCATCTTAATGAAACTATGTAAACAAAGGAATGCCAGCATATCTGGAACACAGTACAAATCAGGATGAAATATTAAATACGATATTTAACACAAATATTAGCGTTTGGCACTGATTAAATGGAAAATAATTTAAAATATAAATATAGCATTCAAACTTGGAAGGGTTAAATTCTGCTAAGTGCAGAGAGTGCTATGTCATTTCCAGTATGTGCATATGCACATTCACAAAGAGCTTGTCTACATGAGAACATCCAGGAAAGTTAATTTGAATTAACTAAAGATGTGAATTTGAAATCGGTTAATTAAACTATATTAAATCCCTGTTGTTCAGAATTAGTGGCCTTAATTTGGTTTAGTTTATTTGACTCTGGAACTGAATTAAGGTCACTTTAATTCTGAATGAGGTTTCACTAATACACTTCAAATTCACACACTTAGTTAATTTGGATTACTATTCCTGGATTAATTAATGTCCTCATATAAACAATCTCATACAAGACAAATGCAGTACTGATAATGTATTGGTATTCTGGCTGTTAACCTGAAGAGGGCACCCCTTCTGAATTTCGTAAACTGTAGTCCATGGACCACTGGTGATCATAGAACAGCTGTTTTTATTTTGAGATGACACAAATGGAATAAATTAGTGGGGGAGATGAAATAGACCAGAAACAGAGAATGACAACTTTCTTCAAAAAGGACAAAACAATTAATGCACTAAAGAGAGCTAAATGATTATTTCCTAATGATGCTCTTGTTGCCACAGGGATTGTATGGATGGGAGAGTAGGTGTCCCCAAGACAATTTATGTTAAGAAGCGGTTCATACTACAAATTAGAGAACTACTGCTATACAAGTGGGAATAAATTACACAGTAGCAGTGCCTAGGAGCAACATCTATAGCAGGTCAAGGTGGCGAGCTGGTGATACATGTGGACAATAACTCCTTACCTCCATTATGCTGCTCTGTAACTCCTGTTTTAGAGGTCCACTAAGAAAAGGTTCTTTACAGTATTTCAGTGGATACAGGAGCGAGGAAGATATGTTCTTCTGTTTTTTTGCATACCACATAAAAAGGAACTCATGCCTTTGTGAATTCCATATCGGATTATTGTCTGGGATCTCCTTGAAGACCATCCAGAAGTTTTAGATAGCTGTGTTAGGATGGACATGGAACACGGGTCACCTTTGCACCAGAGGCTGCAATGGCTTCCGGTTAGTCTCCAGCTGCAATTTAAGGTGCTGTGTTCTCAATAATAATGTAGCTGCTGGTAATTTCTGAGATCACTCCCTCCCCTCTTTATCATCTCAATTAAGATCAGTGGGAGCACTTTCTGCTAACAGATCTTATATTTGAATTGCAGTGGCCTGGAGGGACAGTTCTATTTAAACTTGTTTCCAGGATACATCTGAAAAAGCCAATCTTTTGAGATTCAGGGTATAGTACAAAGCTTTATTTATTCCAGACTTGGGCTGATAGGATGACATGGAGTGAGCTGTGGTCAGTGTGAAATAGGTTTTATGTTTGTTTTTTGCTTTTATCAACTTGATTTTTAATTGTGTTTTACATGTGTCCAGAGGCTTGTGTAGAACTGATGAATGAAATTGTTTTTAATTGTTCACTTTATTAATGTAACTTCGTAAGTAACATTTTATGAATGAAACAACATTCATTCATAAACCAGTTACCCCAATAACTGGCTAACTGACAATTAAGATGCTTGTTAAGAGTCATGGCAGTTCAGCCAGGTGCCCTTGTAAGTTTCACTGTCAATCAATTCCTGCTTAAATCACTAAGACTTGCACTGTTTCAGTACTGTAACTTCTGTTCACTGTTTGCCATATTGCAATTCAAACTTCATTTTAAAATGCTTACTCCATTTTATAAAAGCTTGCTGCAACTTTCATTTTTGCAAATTCCTCCTAATCTTATTAGTTTAGACATGTGAATGAGGTATGTATGGATGATGGAATCAACCTCCAGTCCCAGCCTGTCCTGATGAAATAGAGTTCAAACACCAACGGCTGAAGATGCAGACAACAGCCCTAACCAAGTAAGAAGAGTCCACCCTAAAAAGAAAAGAACAAAGGTACAATAGAAGAAAGATCAAAGCCAGGTCCGAAGCTGAAAGTCACGTCTGCAATTGATGGGCAATCAATCACACAGAACCCAGAAGCAGCGTGACACAGTAAGACCTAGAGACTCTGGATTCAAACGAAAGCCTACAAAAAGGATGGGAGAGATGGAAGATTTCAGTTAGCCACCACAAGCTAGCTGCAAAATCAAGCCACGGACTCAAACTATGTTCAGAAGTGGTAACTATACAGCAGCTGCAGAATGTGTGTGTGTGTGTGTGTGTGTGTGTGTGTGTGTGTGTGTGTGTGTGTGTGATTTGTCATAAATCAAATTGCGTTATAACAACGGTGGTATCTTTGTCTTGCCCCCTGAAACGATCCTGTGTAGTTTTGTCTGCAACACAAAACAACTTACAGTTGAGTTATCTTCTACCACTGGGTTACTTTAGTAGGAATGCAGCTACTAAATAAAGATCTGCCTACATAGCAAATGTGTTGTCTTTCCAGAGGAAAAAGGCATATTTCCATAAACTTCTGTTTTCATTTACTGTATAATTCCACACCCATCCACATGCCAATACAAGTTTACATAAGACTTCAATTTTCCTTTTCTAATTCAACATTCATTCTGTAGTCTGAATCGCTCAGAAAAAAATGCCTGAGATGGATAAGAGTTGTGTTTTTATAAAATAGGATGGATAAAAATGGACTCTTCTTTCCTGAAGTTTCATTAATGATGGGAAGATGGTACTTTATTCTGTAATGAGCTTGGTTTTTAAAAGACACTGCAGGGTTTGGGCAATATACACAACATACATTTAAAATGTCAAATTGATAGGGTTTTTATTGAAAGGAGTTAAAAGGCTTTGTTGATATACTAAAACTATTTCTAGACAGTCTATGGGACCCCAAGTCATCAAATAGTTATGCACGTGCTAAATTTTAACGACATATGTAGTGCTCTTTAAGTCAACATCCCCAGCTGGTATAAACTGTCAAACTCCATTGCTTTAATACATCTAAAAAAAAGGTACACAAATTAAGGATCTGGCCAATGAGAATAACATGCTTATATGTAAGCATTTCTTTAAGAATAGGCAGGATCACAGCCTAGAGCACCAGATTCAAACACGTTGAGATCAAGAGCATTTGAAAACTGCTTACCTGCATGATCGATCTGATTCTGGTGTGATTTCTTTAGGGCTGTCAAGCATTTTAAAAAATCGTGATTAATCGCACTGTTAAACAATAATGGAATACCATTTCAATATTGTTGATGTTTTCTACACTTCTAAATATACTGACTTCAAGTACAAAACAGAATACAAAGTGTAAACTGGTCACTTTATATTATTAAAAATATTTGCACTGTACAAAACAAAATAGTATTTTTCTATTCACTCAAGTACTGTAGTGCAATCTCTTCATCATGAACGTTGAACTTACAGATGTAGAATTATGTACAAAAAACTGCATTCAAAAATAAAAATGTAAAACTTCAGAACCTACAAGTCCACTCAGTCCTAGTTCTTGTTCCGCAAATCGCTCAAACAAGTTTGTTTATATTTGCAGAAGATAATGCTGCCCACTTCTTGTTTACAATGTCACCTGAAAGTGAGAGGCATTCTCATGGCACTGTTGTAGCTGGTGTCACAAGATAGGTACATGCCGGATGTGCTAAAGATTCATATGTCCCTTCATGCTTCAACCACCATTTCAGGGGACATATGTCCATGCTGATGACAGGTTCTGCTCGATAACAATCCAAAGCAGTGTGGACCACCACATCTTCATTTTCATCCTCTGACTCAGATGCCACCAGCAGAAGGTTGATTTTCTTTTTTCGTGGTTCAAGTTCTGTAGTTTCCGCATCAGAGTGTTGCTCTTTTAAGACATCTGAAAGCATACTCCATACCTTGTCCGTCTCAGATTTTGGAAGGCACTTCAGATTCTTAAAACTTGGGTCTAGTGCCATAGCTATCTTTAGAAATCTCACATTGGTACTTTGTGTTCTGTCAAATCAGCAGTGAAAATGTTCTTAAAATTAACAACATGTGCTGGGTCATTATCAGAGACTACTATAACATGAAATATATGGTAGAATGTGGGTAAACAGCAGGGTACATACAATTCATCCCCAAGGGAGTTCAGTCACAGATTTAATTAATGCATTTTTTTAACGAGTGTCATCAGCATGGAAGCATGTCCTCTGGAATAATGGCCGAAGCATAAAGAGGCATAGGAATGTTTACCATATCTGGCATGCAAATACATTGCAATGCCAGCTACAAAAATGCTATGCAAATACCTGTTCTTACATTCTGGTGACATTGTTAATATGAAGAGGGAAGCATTATCTCCTGTAAATGTAAACAAACTTGTTTCCCTTAGCAATTGGCTGAACAAAAAGTAGGACTGAGTGGACTTGTAGGCTTTGAAGTTTTACATTGTTTTGTTTTTGAGTACAGATATTAACAAAAAAATCTACATTTGTTTAAATTGCACTTTCACGACAGACTGCACTATAGTACTTGTATGAGGTGAACTGAAAACTATTTTATAATTTTTACAGTGCAAATATTTGTAATAAAAATAATATACACTTTGATTTCAATTACAACACAGAATACAAGATATATGAAAATGTAGAAAAAACATCCAAAATATTAAATATGTCAATTGGTATTTTATTGTTTAACAGTGCAATTCAAACTGATTAATTGCGATTAATTTTTTTGAGTTTATCTTGTCAGTTAACTACAGTAAATTAACAGCCCTATTTTTTTTTTTATGGTGTAACATTCCACCCTAGCAGCCCAGTCATGTTCCCATTAACAGAATGAGATCACAATTTAATGTTTTAATTATTAGATCTAATTTTCCTCATTCCTCTACTATGAGGTTGAAGAAACCACAGTCCTTGCTATCCCAAATGACAGCAGGGAAAAAAATCTTGTTGATGTTATAGAGTACTGGAGCAGGATTTTTTTTTACTGGTTTCAGACATGAGATGGCAGGAAGCAATCATTTTTAATAATTAATTGTGACCCATAAATGAAAAAACTGTGTGGGTGCTCAGTATTGAGGATAATTATATTGATTTGAGGGTTAAAGGGAGATTCTTAACTTAAAACATAGTTCATTTAACAAGAGTTAAAAATATTTGCAGATAGTAAACATGTCCATGCCATTTTTTTTAGTTTTATAATCAAATTTTCCTGTTTTAAAAATATTCCTCTCTCTTCCACTGCGGTGCAAAAGCCCCACAGAAACAAGAAGGAAAGAAGACTATATATTTAATGGGAACAGTGAAAATAACTACATAGAAGATGTCACCCATACAAAGTAAAACTGAAAAAATGCTTGTAGATGTTACTGTACTTTTAGAGTGAAGTGTGATTTCTAGATTTGGAATGTCCTTTTAGATCAGGCACTATTTAGGGATGGAGATGAAAATTAGACTCAGGATTTCACCAGAAAAAAGATTACACATTCTCAAAAATAACTTTGACAAATCTTATATCAATGATATAAATTCACATTTAATTACTACAGAAATACAGTGCTTTCATTATATTTATACATATAATACCATTAATTACTTCTGAGTATTACTTTTGTCATGTTTTCTAATAATGTCCATAAGATTATCACCTGTTACAAGACTATTCTGAGATTGTTTAACTTTCTGTTGTTCCTTTCTCTTTTGGTCATGAAGATAAGGGGAGTTTAGCAACTGTGGAGGAAGAATTGTGCCTGTTGGTTTTACTCTCTTTACAACATCCCAAAAAAGCTTCTTGCTGTTGTTATTGATAAAAGTAATTGCAGTTCCACTGTGACCCAGCCTTCCTGCTCTTCCAACCTGCAAATGAAAACAGTTTATTTTAAATTAGCATTAGTAATCTCTCCCCTTCAAAATAAAAGAAGCCTGCTTAAACTCCATTGTGTGATGGTTTAAAAATCTATTTTTTGCTGCAGCAATACTGTATATTGGGTGTTCTTACATGAAACTGGATATATAGTATGGCTGTCAAGCGATTAAAGAATTTAATCACAATTAATCGTACGATTAATTGCACTGTTAAACAGAATACCATTTATTTAAATAAATGTGGACATTTTCTACATTTTCAAATATATTGATTTCAATTACAACACAGAATACAAAATGCAGAGTGCTCACTTTATTTTTGATTACAAATATTTGCACTGTAAAAAATAGTATTTTTCAATTCATTTAATACAAGTACTGTTGTGCAATCTCTATGATGAAAGCTGAACTTACAAATGTAGAATTATGTACAAAAAAACTGCATTCAAAAATAAAAAACAACTTTAGAGCCTACAAGTCCAATCAGTCCTACTTCTTGTTCAGCCACTTGCTCAAACAAGTTTGTTTACATTTGCACAAGATAATGCTCCCAGCTTCTTGTTCACAAATGTCACCTGAAAGTGAGAACAGGCATTAGCATGGCACTGTTGTAGCTAGTGTCACAAGGTATTTACATACCAGAGGCACTAAAGATTCATATGTCCTTTCATACTTCAACCACCATTCCAGGGGACGTGTCTCCATGCTGATGACAGGTTCTGCTTGATAACCATCCAAAGCAGTGTAGACCAACGCGTGTTCATTTTAATCATCGTGTGTCAGATGCCACCAGATTTTCATTTTTGGTGGTTCAAGTTCTGTAGTTTCCATATCAGAGTGTTGCTCTTTTAAGACATCTGAAAGCATGCTCCACACCTCATCCCTCTCAGGTTTTGGAAGGCACTTCAGATTCTTAAATCTTGGGCTGAGTGCTGTAGCTATCTTTAGAAATTTCACGTCGGTATTTGTATTTTGTCAAGTTTGCAGGGAAGGCGTTCTTAAAATGAACAACATGTACTAGGTTATCATCCGAGACTGCTATAACATGAAATATATGCAGAATGCGAGTAAAACAGCAGGAAACATACAATTCTTCCCCAAGATGTTCAGTCACAAATTTAATTAATGCATTATTTTTTTAATGAGCATCATCAGCGTGGAAGCATGAAAAGGGATATGAATCTTTAATGCATCTGGCATATAAATATCTTGTGATGCCAACTACAACAGTGCCATGTGAATGCCTGGTCTCACTTTCAGGTGACATTGTAATTAAGAAGTAGGCAGCATTACTTCCCCTTAAATGTAAACAAATTTATTTCTCTTAGCGATTGGTTGAACAAGAAGTAGGACTGAGTGGACCTGTAGGCTCTAAAGTTTTACATTGCTTCGGTTTTGAGTGCACTTATGTAACAAAAAACACCTACATTTGTAAGTTGCACTTTCATAATAAAGAGATTGCACTACAGTCCTTGTATGAGGTGAATAGAAAATTATTATTTATTTTATCATTTTTGCATTGCAAAAATTTGTAATAAAAATAATATAAATTGAGCATTGTACACTTTATGTTCTGTGTAACAAATAGATATATTTGAAAATGCAGAAAAACATCAAAAATATTCAATAAGTTGGTATTTTATTGTTTAACAGTGTGATTAATCGTGATTATTTTTTTTGAGTTATCACATGAGTTAACTGCAATTAATTGACAGCCCTAATATATAGCATTGTCATGGGCAAGTCAGTATTCTGAATGCTCTACTAGCTCTCAGTTGTTCCTCAAGAGTAGTGAAGTCTAATAGGTTGGAATTAAGCAAAACAACAAATATTGCTATACAAATAAGCAGAGTTCCCATTCATTATTTCATTGACATTTCACTTTTGTCCAACAAAAGATGAAAGGAGATGTTTAATATACACATATGCTTCAAAAAAGTATAGGAACAGAGATACTCCTTCACATTGAGGCAGAGAGGGAGAGCTATAACACCATTGGCAAAGAGGCATTATTTTTTAGTGTTCCTCCATTAATTCAGACTGAAGGTTTGGTGTTTCTTCTATAGGATGGAGGAGAGATTCTTCAGGATGCCCTTCTTCCTCCCCTCCTAAAGGGAACTTTTCCGGAGGTATATCCATCCCTATGCGTGCATTTTTCAATTCAGATCATGCATGGTCTTGTTTTGTTTCTCCAACAATGTTTTAGCAAATATCTCATGTAGTGTTTAAGATACACATATCTCTTTACCTGATGTACATATTCGTCCATGCTTGAGGGCATATCAAAATTTACTACCAGTTTGACACTGACAAGGTCAAGTCCTCGCCCAAGGACTCCAGTGCTTACTACGACTTCATATTTTTCCTGAAATAATCCCTGAGGGGTCGGAAACAAAATAAATTATAATTACTTTCTATCTATGCTTTTTTCCCTTGCAATTCCCTTTTTGAGACCTGCTGTAGAAGGGCAAGATATCAGGGATGTGCTGACCGTCCTTCCTGTAGCCCCCATTGGCCAGGAGCAGTGAACCGCAGCCAGTGGGAGCCGCGATCAGCCGAACCTGCAGATGTGGCAGGTAAACAAACCGGCTCAGGCTGCCAGGGGCTTTCCCTGAACAAGCGGCAGCCCAAGTTTGAGAACCACTGCCCAACTGCACTCTTGATTTATGTAGCATACACAGAAATAAAATTGTAATTCACTGAGTCCTGCTTAAAATGATACAAAACAGCAATTCAGCAAGGCACAAAAGCAGTCACAGACTAATGTTCAGGTCAATTCCCATTTAAAATAAATAATAATCTATAAAGTAATCTAGAGTATTTAAAATAGCCACTTTCTTGAAGTATTAGTAGAAATACAATCTGTGCTTTCATTTCAGTTTTCCATAAACTCTAGCATTCATTGTGAAAACCCAGTAATACAAGACAGATATAAGTACTATCATTATGCATTTCCTTCACCCCAAAGAACAATATTCTGAGGAATATAAGTTATGCTTGGAGTTTAAAAAACAAACATTAAATCCAGTGACATCTGGAATTGCATTAGTTAGAAGCTTTTATATAAGTGATAGACCACGACAAGATGCCTATTTTACTAACTCATTACAACTAAATTATATTTTTAAAAATAAGATGGAATGTTTCATAGAGATATAGAGATCTCTATTTTAGGAAGTACAAACCTGCAATATATTTGTTCTTTCAGTTTGTGATTTATCAGAATGCATGGATATGCATTGTAATCCTGTGATTTTATGAACAGCATCACTCAGAAGATCTGCTCCTAGCTTGCAGTCCACAAATACCAACACTGGAGGTTTGAAGAGTTTCTTATCCTGTAAAATTAAAATAATTGTGTAAAACCTACTGAATCAGCATAGTTCATGGCTGGTCAACCACAGCTGTTTATTTACAGTTGCTCATTTTCTCTTCAGTAGATTTTATACATTAGATTGAAACAAGCATATTTATTTAAAGACAACTTCCCCAACTCCTAATAAAAAAAGGACAAGATTTAAGCCCTAATCCTGCAAATACCTGCACACGTGTGTGATTTTACTCATAAAACAAATTAAACATATGCATATGGGTTTGTAAAATCAGGTCCCTAGTTTGCCTTGACACAACTTCAAAAATAATCTTTTTGAAGTTGTGTTTTAAATACAAATATGGTGACTTTTTAAAATCAGAAATAAACCTGAGGTTCACTTAAATGCATATATCTCTTACATAACTGCAGCTAAGATTACTTCAGAATGCTCATAAAATAAGCCTAGAATTACTGTGAGGATTAAGGCCCACTTTTTTTTTTGAGGTATGTGTGTGTATTTTATTTATTATTTTCTGGGGAAGTTTCAGTAGAGTTGGTTCAAAAGGAATAATCTAGCCCACTCATCCATCTTTTTAACAGCATTTTAAAGGACAAAGTACTCTCATGTATTTTGGTTTTATTAGGGAACCCTCAG
The DNA here is from genome assembly GCF_007399415.2 of Gopherus evgoodei. NCBI lineage: Eukaryota > Metazoa > Chordata > Testudines > Testudinidae > Gopherus > Gopherus evgoodei. The sequence goes on from NC_044329.1 coordinate 69,803,645, forward strand.
GGAGACATTCTTGAATGTAGTGGGGTACATAAACTTACTTTCCATTACTGCTCTTGCTTTCCTCACACATATTTGAACTAGATAGGCAAGAGCTAAATTAAACGAAATGAATTAAACTTTATTCACTACAAGCATAGACATAATTTGCTAAAGAAAACACTATACTAACATTTAATATTTCAAATAGTTTTTTCTTTTTAGATGGTTCTTCTACCCACAAGATAATCTGGCGAACATTGGAACATGGCAGATTCTTTTCTCCAATGGTTATTCTCACAGGATTCTGCAGAAGTTGATTTGCCAGCTGCTCAATGCCAACTGGTATTGTGGCTGAAACCAATATGGTCTGACGATCACTGGAGGTGTTTTCCAAAATATCCAGCACTTGTTGCTGGAAGCCCATCTTTAACATGGTATCAGCCTAAATGAAAATATGAATTTAAGACAGTATGATCTTTTCATAATAATTTTAAGTATAGCATACAAAAAAAGACACAGGAAAACTCTTGACGATCATGCACTATTCTTTAATTGACAATCAACACTAGTGTAGCGACATTGTCACCAAATTAAAATCAGTTCTGATTTGGGTAGTCAGAAGAAAAGCTATGAAGAGAGATAGACACTGTTATTCTGTTAACATTCGTGAGTCACTGTGGCGTAACTTCCACTCCAATCAGTCATGTAAATTGACAGATGACTACAGCCACTCAAGCACTAAATTCATTTTTTAACCCTCAGAAGTACAAACTATATTTTAATGAACACTGTGTGTTTAATTGTTGATCCACCACCAATTAAACCATTTATTAGACTCTATGGCCCTAATCCAGTAAATCACTCACTCACGTGCTTAACTTTAAAGCATATGCAAAATTCCGAGGAAGTCAGGGGGACTACACACAAACTTAAAGTTAAGCACTTGCATAAGTGCTTTGCTAGATCAAGATCTATATTAGGCAACCATTTATTTAACAGTCAGAAATATGAGAACTCTAACAGTGGCCATTATCATTATATTTAGATAACACTCATTTCTAATTGCAGTATTTAACTTTATATGAACTTACTTCATCCACGACTACAATTTTAATACCATGGAGCTGAACAGAGCTTTGTTTTAAGATATCTAGGAGTCTTCCAGGTGTTGCTATTATAACCTATCAGAAAAAAATCAAAACATTAGAAAAGCAAGCTAATATGAGTTAAAGCTATATGAAAACTGTATTCAGTCCTTGAAAAATAATATGTTTGACATTAGCACTTGCGAGCATTGGAGGACAAGCTTTCATTTTTTGTTTTTAGTAGAGACAGAAAACAGTGACTATCACGGGTAAGTTACAATTACAGCACATTTATACTAATTATCTATCTTTGTGTAATTATTCAAGCTCAGATGCACAGAGACTTGAAATTCCTGTACATGATTCTCCAAAACTGTGTGTATCTGAAAACAAATGGCACAGATTAGCCCTCTGAAGATACCTGGAATTTATGAATGTCTGCAGTGTGTTCTGAGCCAGAAAAATCTAAATCCTAAGTCAAGGAACTAATGTGTTTCCTGTTGTAAATTATAATTCCACCTAACTAAGTGGCAAATTTTACCCTCTGAAAGCAGCAAAAATATAAAGACGAGAAATCATTTTGAAATCTTATTCTTTATATGTAAAATTAAGAAAGATACATATAAATGTTACTATTAGGGCTGTCAAGTGATTAAAAAAATTAATCGTAATTACTCGCACTCTTACAATAACAGAATACCATTTATTTACATATTTTGGATGTTTCCTACATTTTCAAATATATTAATTTCAATTACAACACAAAATACAAAGTGTACAGTGCTCACTTTATATTTATTCTTATTACAAATATTTGCACTGTAGAAAACAAAATTAATAGTGTATTTCAATTCACCTAATACAAGTACTGTAGCACAATCTCTTTATAATGAAAGTTGAACTTACAAATGTAGAGTTATGTACAAAAAATAATTGCATTAAAAAATAAAACAATGTAAAACTTGAGAACTTACAAGTCCACCTCAGTCCTACTTCAGCCAAACGCTCAAACAAGTTTGGTTACAATTTTCAGGAGATAATGTTGCCCACATCTTGTTTACAATGTCACCTGAAAGTGAGAACAGGCGTTCGCATGGCACTGTTGTAGCTGGTATTGCAAGATATTTATGTGCCAGATGTGCTAAAGATTCCTATGTCCCTTCGTGCTTCAACCACCATTCCAGAAGACATACATGCATGCTGATCACAGGGTCTGTTTGATAACGATCCAAAGCAGAGCAGACCAACGCATGTTCATTTTCATCATCCGAGTCAGATGTCGCCAACAGAAGGTTGCTTTTCTTTTTTTGGTAGTTTGGGTTCTGTAGTTTCTACATCTGAGTGTTGCTCTTTTAAGACATCTGAAAGCATTCTCCACATCTCATCCCTCTCAGATTTTGGAATGCACTTCAGATTCTTAAACCTTGTGTCGAGTGCTATATCTAACCTTATAAATCTCACACGGTACCTTCTTTGTGTTCTGTCAACTCTGCTGTGAGTGTGTTCTTAAAACGAACGTGCTAGGTCATCATCCAAGACTGCTATGACATGAAATATATGGCAGAATGTGGGTAAAACAGAAAAGGAGACATACTGTTCTCCCCCAAGGAGTTCAGTCACAAATTTAATTAACGCATTATTTTTTTAATGAGCATCATTAGCATGGAAGCATGTTCTCTGGAATGGTGGCTGAAGCATGAAGGGACATATGACTGTTCAGCATATCTAGCACATAAATAACTTGCAATGCAGGCTACAAAAGTGCCATGTGAACGCCTGCTCTCACTTTCAGGTGACACTGTAAATAAGAAGCAGTCAGCAGTATCTCCTGTAAATTTAAACAAACTTGCTTGTCTTAGCAATTGGCTGAACAAGAAATAGGACTGAGTGGACTTGTAGGCTCTAAAGTTTTACATTGTTTTGTTTTTGAGTGCAGTTATGTAACCAAGAAAAATCTAGATTTGTAAATTACATTTTCATGATAAAAACTGCACTATAGTACTTGTATGAGGTGAATTGAAAAATACTATTGATTTTATCATTTTTACAGTGCAAATATTTGTAATCAAAATAATATAAAGTGAACATTGCACAATTTGTATTCCGTGTTGTAATAGAAATCAATATATTTCAAAATGTAGAAAAACATTCAAAAATATTTAATACATTTCAATTGGTATTCTATTGTTTAACAGTGTGATTAATCACAATTTTTTAAATTGCAGTTAATTTTTTGAGTTAATAGCATAAATTAACTGTGATTAATTGACAGCCCTAGTTACTATAAAAATTCAGGAGCTAATCTTTACTGCTAAGGGTCCAGATTCACTGTGTAGAGATAGGGTGCCCAACCTACAGCCCACCAGAGCATTTCATAAGGCCCAAAGCCTACTTCAACACAATACACTAACAGCGGATTCATTAGTATTTTGTGTTCTTTACCTTTTTATTTTTAACCACTTTTTGTAATTCTGATACAAAGAAATCAGTGTATAAAAATGTATTTAGATGAGTTGTTTCTATGTACAGTATTGTCTATTTAAAAACATACAAAACCAGCTGAACTTAAAATATAAAATCAATACAGGTGACTATAAATCTGATTAAAATATGTAGAATCTGGTTTGGCCCCCACAAGCTGTGGTTTAGATTTATATGGCCCTCCTGCGTAATGATGTAAAAACTTTTGACTTTTCTATACATGCCATAAAAACATCTTCTTCAAGGGACTCTTTCACACAATAGTTCTTACCTTAACAGTTTGTTTCAGCCGATGAAGTTGGGGTGGCAGTGGTAAACCTCCTACAAGAAGAACTGTTCTCATGTTTGGCAGACCAATCATCAGCTCTTTAGCTTGTCTCTCTATCTGAATTGCTAACTCTCTTGTTGGTGTCAGAATAAGTGCAGATGGAGTTTTAGTCTAAAAATAAAGGAAAAAGAAAAACTTCTATCCACCATAGAATTTTCATTCTTAGGTAAAAACCTAACATAAATCTTTCTATAGTGACATAGTTATGTAGTACAATCATTTTGATCTAATTAGCTAGTAAACAGCTTACTAAAATCATTCATGAAGCCAACTCTAATATTCAGCTGAAAAATAAATGATTCTAATTGACATTTAGGTCCCTTTACATTGCTCTGGCAGCGAGTGCAATGTAACGTATACCAACATCAAAGCTCCTTTATGCGCCAAGGCAGTGTAAAGGGCCTTTAGGTATGTTTACTCAGCAAAGAATAACCTCCAGCTGGCCTGTGCAAGCCAAGTCAGGCTTGAGGAGTTTGGGCTGCAGGGTTGATTCATGGCTGTGTACACTTCTGGGTTTGGGCTAGAGCCCAATCTCTAGGACCCTGCAAAGTTTGTAGGGGTGGGGGTGGCTCCAGCCTGGCCCTGAAAATCTACACAGCAATGAAACAGCCCCACAAGCCTGAGTTGGCTGGCCTGGGCCAACCCTGGGTTATTCTTTGCTGAGTAGACCTTTAGTGTCAATGAGAATCAGGACCAGAATTTTCAAAGCAATTCAGTGCATTTTCTTTTTATAACAGACAGGCGCTTATGTGATTTATAATGCCTTTTATGTATTTTTGTCAGGTAACAAATGCATCACTTCTAGCTGCTTTCTAAATCAAAGCATCCTTTAACTGTTCTTCTCAATACTGTACTGGATACTAAAGACAGGATGCAGGCTAAGCTTTAAAACAGGAAAAATTATCTTAGATGTGTCATTATTCCCCTGCCAACATTAAGAGATAACTGGACCGAGAATTAACCAAGAAATGGAATTAACTTGATCATAATTTTTATATGCATTATAATATGCTGAAACTGTAATTTAATTTAGTCTACTGTATAAATAATACATCTATACAGCTGTGAAACTAGAAAGATCACAACTGTCTAGGCCTGAAAATAATATTTATCTAGGTTGTTTTCCCCAACATTACAATAATAAGGACTTGTTTACCAAGAAAATAGATTTCTCTTTTTGTACACTATTGTTTATTCAAACTGTTGAAAGAAAGAAAGAAGGAAAGAAAGAAGGAAAGAAGAGTGGATTTACAAATCCATGGAAGACTATATTGCCCTACTTAATTCTAGAATCCAAAAGCCTGTATATAATCGACACAGTCAATAAATAAAGTTAAAAAAATACTCTTAACACTACTACAATCATAGGGCTTTGTCTATATGGTGCTTAAGTTCCCACTAATGAAGAGTGCACTAATGGGCCCACGTGGACCATGCTGGCATGCACTAAAAGTTCCCTCGTGTGTACTAATGTAGTCTCATTTCAAAAAAACCTCCCGTTTTTACATTAACGTGCATGAGGGAACTTGTAGCACCAGCAGGGTCCACGCAGGGCAGTCAGTGCACAATACTAAATTTACACCCTCATTGGTGTGGACTAATGCGCTGTGTAGACAAGCCCTAAAGCCCAGAATTACAAGTGAGAAGCAGGGCTCAGATGTAAATAGTTAACATTTCTAATTGTATCTATACATAGGGTACAGGTATCATCCATCCCTTTCCTGCCTGCCCCGCAAGACAGACAGGTCAGAAGTGGAGCCATTCCATGGCCTCGACTAATCTCCGGGCTACAGTAGTTATTGTGTGTGTTGGGCTACCCCTCTCTGTGGAGTAACTGGGAAAAAAACTACTTAACTGGCACAGTCACTGAATTATCAGGCTCAATTCTGCCCCTTGGCAGCCATAAAAAGAATTTCCATAGCTGTGCAAACCTACTGTGCAGATTCTCAGCATCTTGTCCCTTCTGAGCAGCAGCAAAAAAGGTTACTCACTTTGTGCAGTAACTGCAGTTCTTCAAGATGTGAATCCCTATGGGTGCTCCACTTCAGGTGCACATGCACCTCTCAAACCCTCCATCTGAAATTTTCAGTGTGCAGTGTCCTTTAGCACAATGCATGCACTATGCCTCCTCAGGTCAGACACCAAGGCAACACAGAAGCCTGCGGGTGAACCATCCGCAGTTCCTTTTCCTCCCAGATGTCCCATAGAGAACAGCCTGAAGCAGAGGGAAAAAAGAGGGTGGGTAGTGGAGCAACCATAGGGACACACAAGTTGAAGAACCGCAGTTAAGGCACAAAGTGAATAACCTCTTCTTCTTCAAGTCATGTCCCTATGGGTACTCCACTTCAGGTGACTTCTGAGCAGTATTCCTAGAGGGAGGAAGCCGCTTTGGAATTGAGTCTAGAACTGAAGATGATACTGCAGTATCAAGTGCTTCATCAGATCTGCTAGCACTGATTAAAGCATAGTGTTTCAAAAACATTTGTACTGGGGCCCATATAGAGACCCTACATATCTCAGATACTGGCACATTCTTAAGTAATGCTGCAGATGTTGCTTGTGATCTGGTCGAATGTGCTATTACTCTTGGGAGGCAGAGAGGGAGAGATGAACGCCTGCAGCAGCATAAGTAATAATTAAATCAAAATATCCAACTCAATAAAGTCTAAGCAGAGATTGTGGACCTCTGGGATCTATCCATGGAGGAGATGAAGTGTCTAGATGACTTTCAAAATTGCTTAGTCCTATCTAAATAGAAAGCCAATGCCCTTTGGACAGCCAGGGTATAATAACAAACAGAGCGCTATGAGACTGGAAAAAACACGGTTAGATGACTGGATTGGTGAAGGTGGAATTCAGATGGAATCTAGGTAAGAATTTAGCGTGTGGACTTAAAGACACTTGGTCCTTAAAGATATATGGGGAGGAGGATCTGCCATCAAGATGCCAATCTCCCCAACCCTATGGACTGACACGATGGCTAGTAAAAAAGAGACTGTCTTCATAGATATAATGGAGCAGAGAGCTGGTTGCTATAGATTCAGATAGAGGTCTCATAAGGTAACCAAGTACCAAGTTGAGGTTCCAGGTTGGGGTGGGGTCTCTAATTTGAGGGTAGAGATTCCCCAAACCCTTAATAAACCTAGTCAATATCAAGTGAGCAAAAATGAAGAATACTTTTAACAAAGAATGAAAGGCTGATACTTGGACCTTAATCAAACTAACCGATAACCCCTATTTCCTCAGATGCAACAGGTAATGCAGGATGGCAGAGATTCTGTTAGGAAGCAGCAACACCACCACCAATAGAAGAAACTCTTCCATTTCTGCAGGTAAGTAGTACAAGTTGACCTCTTTCTACTATTCAGTAACATCTGTTATACCTCTTGTACCTGTTGTATTTCCATAGAGCAGAAGGATTCTAACTCTGTGAACCACTGAGGAATCGCACCCTGAGACAGAGAATTGGTAGGTTAGGAAGAAGCACATGGCCCACACTCAGTGAAAGGAGATGAGGAGTGGACAGGAGCTTGAGCTACATTTGGACACAGATGAAGCAGGTAAGGGTACCAAGCTTGTCTCAGCCATGTCAGCACTATATGGATAACTTTGGCTATCTCCTGTCTGATTTTGCTCATCATCCTTAGTATCAGCTGTGTTGTGGGAAAGGCATAGAACTGACCCTTCTTACAAGACAGAAAAGAGGTGTCCCCCAAGGATTGATGGTCCAGACCTCCTCTTGAGCAGAGAAGAGGGCACACTTCCTGTTTCTAGAGGTGGTAGAGATCTCCAGCAGTCCCCCTTTTTTTTTGAATATGCTGTGGAGAACTTGCGCATTTGTAGTCTTGAGAGCAGTGCCAACGTCATCAGCTGTGTTGTTCTGAATACCCAGGAAATAGACTGCTGAAATTTGGGTCTGATGAGCTATGCACCAGTTCCATAGTTTCATGGCCTTAGCACACAGGAGGAGGATCCTGTTCCTTCTTGTTCATTAAAACAGAACATGCAGGATACGTTGTCCGTCATGATCCTCACTGATTTACCCATCATAAATATAAAGGGAAGGGTAACAACCTTTATGAATGCACTAACATAAATCCCTTCTGGCCAGAGGTACAGAATCACTTACCTGTAAAGGGTTAATCAGTTCAATTTAACTTAGTTGGCACCTGACCAGAAGGACCAATGGGGAAAGAAGATACTTTCAAATCTGGGGCAGGGAAGGTTTTGTTTGTGCTCTTTGTTGGTTCCCTCTCGGGACAAAGAGAGAGACCAAGCAGGTAACCCACCTCCTAAAAAGATCCTGAACTGATATATCTAAAAATTACGGAAATTGTAAGTAATAGCAAGGAAATGCGTTAGATTATCTTTTGTTTTCGCTTTGAATTTTCCCTATGCTAAGAGGGAGGTTTATTCCTGTTTTTGTAACTTTGAAGTTGAGCCTAGAGGGGAATCCTCTGTGTTTTAAATCTTTTTATTTACCCTGTAAAGTTATCTTCCACCCTGATTTTGCAGGTGTGATTCTTTTACTTTTTTTTTTTTTAATAAAATTCTTCTTTTAAGAACCTGATCGATTTTCAGTATCCTAAAAACCTGGGATTTGGTCTATGCTCACTCTGTTAACCTATCGGTTGGTATATTATTCTCTAGCGACCCCCTGCCCACCCCAAAGGGGGTGAAGGGGCTTGGGGGGATATTTTGGGGGAGACAGGGCTCCAAGCAGCCCCTCCCTGAATGTTTGTTTAAATCACTTGGTGGTGGCAGCAATACAGTCCAAGGACAAGGAAAGGAATTTGTGCCTTGGGGAAGCTTTTAACCTAAGCTGGTGGAATATAAGCTTAGGGGGACTTTTATGCAGGTCCCCACATCTGTATCCCAGAGTGAGGAGGGAACCCTGACAAGCCCGATGAGTAGGAAATAAAGACAAGCGTTCCTGACAGCCCTAAGCACCAACAGATTGATGTGGAGACTGGTTTCTTGAGTTGCTCATCTTCCCTGAGTTGTGAGGATATTGAGGTGGGCTCCCCATCCCAACAGTGATCCATCTGTTATTAAAGTCACAATGGAGCTGAGCAACAGAAAGGAATCCCTGAAAAGACACAGAGTTGATCCTTCCACCAGCGTAGGGAGTTCCTCCCGTCTGTCCAACATGTCTGACTGGAAAATGGATCATTCAGGTCCACTGAGCCAACCCTGGAAGCAGTGGACCTGCATGACTGGTCAAAGGTACAAGTGTCATGTGCCCCAGGAGCTGAACACAGTTACTTATTGTAGTCTGAGAGTTGCACTGAATTGCCCATACCAGAACTGCCAAAGTTACGAATCTGTGTAAGGGAAGGTAGTCCCTGGCTGCCAACAAGTCCAAATACACCCCTATAAACTGTATCTTCTGTATAGGGGTTAAAGTGGATATTTTTACATTCCGTTTCAGGATGAACTGCAGGGGTTAACATGTGACAGAGCAAGGGCTGTTTGACTGGAAGACACCACTGCTTCATCGGAGCTGCCCTTGAGTAATCAGTCATCAAGGTATGAGAAAACTATAATCGCTTCTTGTCAGGGGTAATTCACCACTGTTGCCACTGCTCTTTTGTCCAAAGAGATCCAATGTCTTCTGGTCTTTGTCTTACGGGGAAGACTTAGAGAAGTATGTCTATCATGCTCAGTTGGGTGGAGCATCGGAGAACAAAAGGTCAGAATCCTTAAGAGGAACATAATATTTCTTATCTGCCTGTTTACATGTGGCCGGACAGTGGCAGGTGTCTGCCATACAGTCTTAGATGGATCTAGGAGTATCTCATTAATGGCTAACACCACCCTGGAGGTTGTGTGGACGACAGTATATCCAACAATTTGTGCTGTGAATCCCTGACTTCAAAAGAAATTTGCTAGCTAGAAATTTATGACTTCTTGAATTGCTGAAAATCTCTGGCAATGGATGATGGTGGAGGTATAACCATCTCATACAGAGAAGAGGATGAAATAAGTATTTGAGGGGTGGTCTCTTTATCTGCCCTGGATTCCTGGTCTTCAAACATCTCTGGGGGTGGGGGGGGAATGCCTCATTGGAGAGGACAGCTGTGCAACTCTAGCCTCCCTATGCGACAATATAAGGTGGTCAGACAAATTGCTGTCAATAAGCATCCCAGGGGTCCCAGTGTGGCCACTAGGGGGGCCCAAATGGAAGTTGGAGTGGCATGCAGGGTTGGTTCCATCACCCTTGATAACGAGAAGAATCTTCCCTGTGACTGTCAGAGGGGGGGAGAGGAGAAAAACAATCCTCTCACTTCTTATCTAGCTAACTATAACTATACTAATCAATCAATCAACTACAGAAAAAGAGAAAAGACGAAGCATGCTTGAGGCAGACACACTAAGGCTCCCTCTCAGGCCAAGGCGGTTGAGAAGAAACTGAAGGCAATTTGCTCATACTCACCTATATGGCTTTGGTGTCCAGCACAAGGAGGCATAAGGCACATGTGCAGGCTGAAAGCACATTACTAACTGAAAATCTCTGCTTGAGAGGCACATGCGCTGTTGAATGGAGAACCCATAGGGATACTACTCGAAGAACTATAGTGATTCTGCTGCACTTTGGATCAGCCATCCCTAAACTGCCACCAATTACTTGAAAAAGTAAAGCCATTTCCCTCCCACCCATAATAGACAATAATTATTATCCTAAAAATTAAGAAGCTATAGAGACAAACTAAAGTTTTTCAGATGTCACAAGCAAAATCACCATAAATAAATAAGCCATAGTGTATTAAAGGGGAAAAAAAGAAAATCTCCTAAATCTGAGACACTGATTTAAATCCACCAAAAAAAAAAAAAATCAAAATTCAAATGAGAATCTGGACTGTAAAGTCACCACAGTGTATCCTGAAACTGATGCACAGAATAGTATGCCAGATCACCCATTGCTTGAAAACTTGCCATATGAAATGTAAGCATTCCTGTTAGTCTCTTTTCCCTTACTTCAAATGGTACTACCAAAGATTAAGATAAACTACAAAGCAAAAATGAAAACTGAGTTAAGTATTCAAGTATGCACTGATGGGCCCCTTTTGATGAGGTTGTGGGGAGCAGTCAGCACAGAAACAAGTTTTACCTCACCTTTAAAATTTATTTTACCCTCTGAATTCCTCTGGATATTTGCTGGTTGGCTGAAGACATCACAGCCTGATATTCATCTGTGAAATCACATGAATACCAGGAATGTCTTTAAAGCCCTCATAGTATTTGTGATGTCACAGAATGATGAATGCTGGGATATTAGCAACTTACTTCTAAGTTATTGGGAATACTACATAATTATTGGGAGAAAACACACCAAAAAAGGGTCAATAGGTTACTTTTTGTGAACAAAATGATACTGCAAGTACATTAATATCAATGAACAGACTATATTTCCTGCCCACCCAACTAGAAAATATTCACAATATTGGGGGGGGACTCTTTAAAAAAAAAAAAAAAAAATTACTGAGCTTCAATACAATCACTGCCATTTTTAATTACATTGAGAACTCTGGACTCATTAAGCGTCTCACCTCTTTCTGAATATATATATAAATTTTAATTACCTCCCTAAATTTTAATTACCTCTTCCAAGGCTTTAATAATAACTGGAAGCAGGAAGGCTGCAGTTTTTCCTGAGCCTGTGTCTGCACTGGCCACAATATCCCTTCCCAAAAGTCCAACAGGAATCATCTGCATCTGGATAGGGGTTGGAACTTCATAGCCTGAATTCTTTAAATTATAGTTTAAAGTTTCAGGAAAACCACAGTGTTCAAACTCTATAATAGGTCTTGTAACTCCTTCGCCCTGGACAACAATACCTAACTGCAATTTAAGGTTCTTGATCTGGTCATCTTGCAGGCTTAAAATAAAGGAATGTTCTTTATAGGTATAAAGGGTGACAGGCAAAAGAGTTTCTGGTTTTGATTCTACTTTCACAAGATTGTCAGAGTTTAACCCTTCTTTTTCTTGGGCTTGTAAAAGATGTTTGGCTTTACATTCCAAACTACAAACATCTTCATCTGTTTTATCACAAATATATTCACCGTAACGACCACAAACAACACATATAGGTTCTCCAGGTTCTGCCCAGCGCTGGGATTTGCTGAAAGATTTAATGGGTTCATCCACAGAGGAACTGTCTTCATCAACATTTTGGTTGTCCCTTCCCAAAGATTCATCAGCAAAGGGGAAGTCTGAATCTGGAAAAGTTCGTAGCTCTGTGCATTCTTGTACTGCTTTATATAAATTACATCCTGAAGCAGAAGCATCTTTTATAGTTGGCTTAACATCTCTTAAGTCTGTGGCCTCCACTAATGAGGGTTCTCCAGAAGACAACTTTTTTATTTTTGCTGTACAGCTTAGGTCACCATCAGCATTCCTCTTGACTTTAAGAGACCTTGGAACAAACATGATTCAATATTCTGTGAAGAAAATAATTACAATTATTAAAAGGTATTTTAATGTGGCCTTGGGAAAAAGCTGCAGAGTGGAACTAGTCAGAGACTCCAGCTGGTAACCAAAGCAGGAACGGCTGCACTGCAGCAGGGAAGCAAGGGGTAAAATAAGGTCCAGCCAGGGTCACCCCACCCTGAGCACACAGAAATGTGATGGTGAGACCCCTGACCCCAACTCCAGGGGTGTTAGGGCCAACACGTGCCTTCCCAAACCATGTGGCCTTGGAGGAAAAGTAGAGAGAGCAGCCAGCCCAAGATTCTAGCCAGTAGGAGAAGTAGAGCCAAAGCATGTATTTTTAGACATTCAGAGAATTTTCTGCAGTTTTGACTGGACCTTCTCTGCCCTGTGCTTATTGGCTGTTTGCTCCAAACTTCTCTGTTACCTTCCTTCCTAGTCTCTTCACCTCAGTTTCACTCAACACCTGGGCTTCTGACCCTCTTGACCCATCCTGTCTCCCATTTCCCTTTTCTTTCCATTTAGCTTATCCTCTCCTAAGTAAATCCACTCAAAAGAGATGTGTGTGCGCAAATATACATTCACACTGTTCATGCCGTTTATTATACTGTTTTCCCCATCTTTGTCTATTTAGGGGTTTGTCTTGTCTATTTAGATTGCATGCTCTTCAGAGTGGAGACTTTGTATAGTACAATGGTGCCCCACTCTTGGTTGGCCCATAGGCTCCACTATAATAAACATGGTTAATAATGATTGTCATGGTTTATTTTTACCATGAAACATTACAATCAGTGAAATGTGCTTTCAAGGCAAGAGACTGAATCAACATTCACAAGTACCTAATAGTTAATTAACAGTTGTTTTGGCTCATACAGCACAGCTCAAGGCCTTTGAGACCCTCACACAATGACAGTATTTCCCCTTTCTCTAAACAATACTGAAAATGTTTATACCCATCAGCCTCATGACATCATCTAGACTTCCGCTGTTGAATTTTTCACCTTGAATGTAGTATCACTTCTTGTTTCAGCCATCCTACCATCTTCTTGCTTATCCCTTCCAAAGCCTGACCCCACACACGTTGAGGTCTAAGTTCCCTCCAAGCTGTGCAGCCATGCAGCAGGCTATCATGGGCCACAAAGACAGGGAGAGGCGCCCCAGCCCCAGAGTGCTGCGGCAAGAGAGGACTGGGGGGAGTCCTTTCTGCTCACCGCAGCCCCAGGGAAGCCTGCCCAACCCTCTCATCCCTGGCTCCACCCCAGAGCCTGCACCCCCAGATGGAGCCCTCATCCCCCTGCACCCCAACCCTCCTCCCCCAGCCTAAGCCCCATCCCGCACCCTGAACCCCTCATCCTTGGCCCCACCCAGACCCCTCACCCCCTTCACTCCAACCCTCTGCCCAGCCCTAAGCCTCCTCCCACACTCCAAACCACTCATCCCTAGCCCCAGCCCAGAGCCTGCACCCCCTAACCAGAGCCCTCATCCCTTTCACACACCCCAACCCTCTGCCCTAGCCCTGAGCCCCCTCACACTCCAAACCCCTCGGCCCCACCCCCATGACATCCCACCTCCACATCGGTGCACATAAAAAAAATCATTCCACATATGGATATAAAAAAATTAGAGGAAACATTGGTCAAGGTGCCCACCACGAATCTCTCACTTTTCATCCCATTTGTCATCTTTATTCTAATACTCTTCCCTTCCATCTCTAACTCATGTTTCCACCTTCTTTTATCTCATTTTCTTCCCATCACCTCTTTATACTCTCTGACCAGCCCCCTTCAGCCTTCCTAGATAGCACACATAATCCTTTGAAATCATTTACTAATTTTAGCTCTTAATGTGTGTAAAAAAACATAAATAAAAAGTATCCCACAATCTCTGAGATTCACATAGAGATCAACAAAATAATACAGTAAATTGTGGTTTCTCTCTTCCCCCTTCCCTGACCTTCCACACTCCACTATTTCTTGCCTTCCAACTTGTGCTGTGCTTAGCTCCAATTCTGCATATACATCTGATTGACCAGGCCCTTATCCACCACCTCACTGCCCTGAAATCCCACTGACTTCCTTTGCAGGACATAGGACTCCGATTGCAAGTTTCCTGGAGAAAGAACTCTCTCTTACGCATCTGTAAAGCACCTACTATACTTTGAGTGCTGCATAAGTAAAAGTATATTTTGTAGCCCAGTAATAGTTTGTTGTACAGTAGCACAGATACACTGTTGGTCAAAGTGAGATGACTTTGTGCATATTATATAACTAAAAAAATAACTTAATTAACACAGTTGTCCAGTCCATAGTCCATGTCTATAGAAAATAATCATTATCAGGATGGCAAATTCCAAAAGGAACATAGACTCCATGCAAATCAAGCGCCACCCAGACTGATCTCTGGCAAGGTGCTTAAGGTAGTCTGATTACATATTCAGTTTATCTCTGTGATTCTCCTGAGGGGCACCAAGGTTTGTGAGACATCACACCACAACCTGCGTACAGCAGTCTTGTCTGTGCCTACTGTGGATCAGCTCCATGAAGCCACTAGCCTCTAACAACACAAGCTCTACTTTCTAGGCCCTACTCCATACTGTACAGGTTAGTGATAAATACAAACCAAACCGAGTCCTACAAGCATTCCTTGTAGCATCCAGTTCCTTATTCACTGAACACTTTCAGAAATACCAGACCTGTTGTTCCAAAAGGAACAGTATACAACAGCTTGTAAGATTCAGCTCAGGACCACTGTGATGTTGTACAGTTTATATGGTTTTATAAAAATGTAATAAGTAAACATAATGTAATTGAGATATGCTTCATGCAAAATGTCTCTTGTAAGGTATTACAAAGCTTATAATCTACTGAGTGTAGATCATCCTATTTGTATAAATGTACCACTTGTTATCTGAAACTAAAAATATGAAATATAACTCTCAGGGCCTATTGTAATTATGTAAAGTGTGGGCCATTAATGGTAGTTTGGAATCTTGATGACTCCCATTAACTAGGACCACTGTCTGCAAATGGCTGCATTTTACCTGCAAGTCTTCCTGTATACCTGTGTGCTGGCAAGTAGGTAATGAAGACTTGCAGTGACATGTGATCATGTCACTTGAACTGGAATCCATCTTTAACTTGGTGTCTTTCAATTGAGAAGGAGGGGGTGGGAACTCAGAGAGGGACAAAAGGATTCCCGCCTTATGCAACAGATATATAAAGGGGTGGAAGAGAACAAAGGAGGAGCCATCATGAAGAATCCCCTAGCTACCACCTAAGCTGGGACAAGAGCTGTACCAGGGGAAAGAATTGTGTCCAGTCTGAGAAAAAACTTACTGAAACATCTCTGAGGGTGAGATTATCTGTATTCAGTTTGATTAGACATAGATTTGCACCCTTTATTTTATTTTGGTTGATGACTTACTTCGTTCTCCCTCTTACTACTTCGAACCACTTAAATAGGGAGGAACTCGTTGAGAATTTGAAAGTAGAAGGAAGCTTGGGTGAAAGTGATCATGAAATCATACAGTTTGCAATTCTAAGGAAGGGTAGAAGGGAGTACAGCAAAATAGAGACAATGGATTTCAGGAAGGTGGATTTTGGTAAGCTCAGAGAGCTGATAGGTAAGGTCCCATGGGAATCAAGACTGAGGGGAAAAACAACTGAGGAGAGTTGGCAGTTTTTCAAAGGGACACTATTAAGGGCCCAAAAGCAAGCTATTCCGATGGGTAGGAAAGGTAGAAAATGTGGCAAAAGACCACCTTGGCTTAACCACGAGATCTTGCATGACCTACAAAATAAAAAGGAGTCACATAAAAAATGGAAACTAGGTCAGATTATAAGGATGAATATAGGCAAACAACACAGGAATGCAGGGGCAAGATTAGAAAGGCAAAGGCACAAAATGAGCTCAAACTAGCAATGGGAATAAAGGGAAACAAGAAGACTTTTTATCAATACATTAGAAGCAAGAGGAAAACCAAGGACAGGGTAGGCCCACTGCTCAGTGAGAAGGGAGAAACAGTAACAGGAAACTTGGAAATGGCAGAGATGCTTAATGACTTCTTTGTTTCGGTCTTCACTGAGAAGTCTGAAGGAATGTCTAACACAGTGAATGCTTATGGGAAGGGGGTAGGTTTAGAAGATAAAATAAAAAAAGAGCAAGTTAAAAATCACTTAGAAAAGTTAGATGCCTGCAGGTCACCAGGGCCTGATGAAATGCATCCTAGAATACTCAAGGAGTTAATAGAGGAGGTATCTGAGCCTCTAGCTATTATCTTTGGAAAGTCATGGGAGACGGGAGAGATTCCAGAAGACTGGAAAAGGGCAAATACAGTGCCCATCTATAAAAAGGGAAATAAAAACAACCCAGGAAACTACAGACCAGTTAGTTTAACTTCTGTGCCAGGGAAGATAATGCAGCAAGTAATTAAAGAAATCATCTGCAAACACTTGGAAGGTGGTAAGGTGATAGGGAATAGCCAGCATGGATTTGTAAAGAACAAATCGTGTCAAACCAATCTGATAGCTTTCTTTGATAGGATAACGAGCCTTGTGGATAAGGGAGAAGCAATGGATGTGGTATACCTAGACTTTAGTAAGGCATTTGATACGGTCTTGCATAATATCCTTATGGATAAACTAGGCAAATACAATTTAGATGAGGCTACTATAAGGTGGGTGCATAACTGGCTGGATAACCGTACTCAGAGAGTAGTTATTAATGGCTCCCAATCCTGCTGGAAAGGTATAACAAGTGGGGGTCCGCAGGGGTCTGTTCTGGGACCGGCTCTGTTCAATATCTTCATCAACGACTTAGATGTTGGCATAGAAAATACGCTTATTAAGTTTGCAGACGATACCAAACTGGGAGGGATTGCAACTGCTTTGGAGGACAGGGTCAAAATTCAAAATGATCTGGACAAACTGGAGAAATGGTCTGAGGTAAACCGGATGAAGTTCAATAAAGACAAATGCAAAGTGCTCCACTTAGGAAGGAACAATCAGTTTCACACATACAGAATGGGAAGAGACTGTCTAGGAAGGAGTATGGCAGAAAGTGATCTAGGGGTCATAGTGGACCACAAGCTAAATATGAGTCAACAGTGTGATACTGTTGCAAAAAAAACAAATGTGATTTTGGGATGCATTAACAGGTGTGTTGTGAACAAGACACGAGAAGTCATTCTTCTGCTCTACTCTGCGCTGGTTAGGCCTCAACGGGAGTATTGTGTCCAGTTCTGCGCACCGCATTTCAAGAAAAATGTGGAGAAATTGGAGAGGATCCAGAGAAGAGCAACAAGAATGATTAAAGGTCTTGAGAACATGACCTATGAAGGAAGGCTGAAAGAATTGGGTTTATTTAGTTTGGAAAAGAGAAGACTGAGGGGGACATGATAGCAGTTTTCAGGTATCTAAAAGGGTGTCATAAGGAGGAGGGAGAAAACTTTTTCACCTTAGCCTCTAATGATAGAACAAGAAGCAGTGGGCTTAAACTGCAGCAAGGGAGATTTAGGTTGGACATTAGGAAAAAGTTCCTAACTGTCAGGGTAGTTAAACACTGGAATAAATTGCCTAGGGAGGTTGTGGAATCTCCATCTCTGGAGATATTTAAGAGTAAGTTAGATAAATGTCTATCAGGGATGGTCTAAACAGTATTTGGTCCTGCCATGAGGGCAGGGGACTGGACTCAATGACCTCTCGAGGTCCCTTCTAGTCCTAGAGTCTATGAATCTATGAAATCCTACTTTCTGTATTTCTGTATCCCTGCAGCCATCAAGGAAACTTTTTGCTGTCTTGTGAAAATCTACACAAGTTTCGCCAAACTATAAGCCTCTGAAAATTATCATTTTGTATTGCTTGGTAGAGGCTTGTTAATGGTCCTGTGGAAAAAAATAAATCATGTGATCTCGTAAGTTAAAGACTACATTAAAACGCATACACACAAGGAAGCTGAATTAAGGTTGTATGGGCATTCTGTCATTCCAAACTTAAGTATTTGACTTTGTAACCTCACCATTATTTTAGGGGAGATTTTTGGTATGCAATTTTATTTTAAAATTCAGACTCTTTGTATACATGAAATGCAAAGCAAACTGATGTTATGTGAATTAATCATAGGCTGCATATACATTTATAAAGTTTGCGGATGATACTAAGCTGGGAGGGGTTGTAAGTGCTTTTGGAGGATAAATTTGCAGCAAGGATGGTTTTGGTTGGACTTTAGGGAAAAACTTCATCTGTCTGGGGAGCTAAACACTGGAACAAAATGCTTAGGGAGGTTGTAGAATCTCTGTCTTTGGAAATTTCTAAGAGCAAGTTAGACAAAAACCTGCCAGGGATGGTCTAGATAATACTTAGTCATGCCTTGAGTGTAGGGGACTGGACTAGAAGACCTCTCAACCCTTCCAGTTCTATGATTCTATGATTACATTATCTCCACAACCCTTTTATAACATAATATTTTCTTATTGTAAAAATATTTTGCATATATGTAGACCCTTTTGTCCACATATTTCAAAGCATTTTCGAAACATTAAGTAAACCTTACAACACCCACATAAAGCAAAACACTATTATCCCAATTTTACAGATAGAGAAATTTATGCACAGATAGTTGAAATGTCATTCAGCGAATCAGAACTCAAGACTATTAGATATTTACTCACATTTAAACAATCCTTCTTTCCCACTGTAAAATTCTTTTAGAACAGCATTACGTTATTATCCAAGGAGTGCATTGATATTTTCAGTAGTTAATAATGGCATATAGGACTGGTCAACATTTTTCTGTCACAATTTTTTTCAGTCAAAAGTTGGATTTTCAACCGAACGACATTTTTTAGGAAGTGTCTGCTTTCTGTAGAGACTTTCGCTTTTTTTGTTAAAGTACCATATGTACAAAAAAATCCATATATTTTGATTTGGATCTCCTGCTCTGGTGCCTCATGGGAGCTGTAGTTCAGTTTCCTCATCTTTCCATTCTCCTCTAAGGGCTGGGCTCCCCACTCAAAGTGCATCTCCCAGCTGCCACTCTAGCTGTCTCTCATACACACACCACCCTGTGGAGAGGCTGCAGCTCCAGCTGTCACACAAACCTTCTAGCGCACAGAGGCCACACTTCCAGCTGTCAGCCCCCCTCTTAGGCAGCAGACTTCCAGGAAACCCCATATACACACACCCCATACCCTGCAACTCTCACTTCTGCACTGCTGCTGGTGGAGGCACTAGCTTTAGAGCTGGCCACCAGCCTTCCTCTCTGGCTGCCCAGCACTGAAGACAGCACACTTGCCAGCATCAGGTCAGAAATAAGGGGAGAAATCCCATGACGCCCCCCCCCCCCCCCATATACAATAGCCTTGCAGCCATCCCATCCTGCCAGCCTTTTAGCTCTGGACCCTTATGGTTACAACACTGAAATTTCAGATATAAACATCTAACAATATGAAATTGACTAATTAAAAAAATTCCTGGCAGTGAAATTGACCAAAATGGACAGTGAATTTGGAAGAGTCCTAAACCATAATGACAAAGTGCTTCTATCACAGACACAACTTAAAATTGCAAAACTGAGCTTTTGCCAACCATCCCAGACCAAAATAAACCTATCATGGAGCTTATACCAGCAAACCTATGAGTATCAGGGATCACACCCCTGGCCTACCTCTGGAAACAGGAGAAGTTTGCCGTGTAGACACGGTTCTGGACACAGAAATGCTGGGGCAGTGCAGTTGGAAGCTCGGCCTTGATCTACACTAGTAACTCGTCTGTCTAGATAACACCACTTATGGGGTTGGATTTTCTTTTTGCAACATTTCTATACGGACAAAAACCCCAGTGCAGGTGCCGTGACAATGCCAAAGAAGCCCCCTGCCAAAAAGCTACTCTGGCCAGGGAGCGGAACCAGTCTGGCAGAAGCGCTCGCTTGCTGTGGGGCAAACCCCGGCTAATGTGGACATGGCCTCAGCCCAGCCCAGCCCAGCCCAGCCCAACGTTCTCCCCAGGGACATGTGAGCGGTTTCAGCGCGCTCAGCCATCCCGCCTCTCCGGGGCCAACCGGCGGAGAGTCTCGCCCACACCGCTCTCCACGGCAAGGTGGACGCAGGCCTCTCCCACGGGACCCCGCACTGCAGGGCTTGGGCTGCCCGGTGCAGACACTCACCCGCCCATCCCCCAACAAGGAGCCCCCAGCGCTGCGCAGCTCCCCGCCGCCTGCCTCGCTGCAGACGGGACCCACAGCCCTGCTGCTTTGGAGCTAGCGCGCTCCCGGGGCGAGGAGTTACTGGGTAACGTAACTCACCGGTACCTCCCCGCCATACACCTCGCAACCGACCCGAACTCCCCTTACAAAATGGCGACACCACCGGCAGCAAGAAAATCGAGTGCCGAGGTAGCGAGCAACCAGGCTAAGCCGGCACTGGAGTCCCACGCCGGCGGTGCGGTCGGCGACGGGAACCAGAGTGCACGCGCTGGAACAGCGCATCAGAGAGGGCAGGAGGACGGAAAGGAGAAGATGGGGAGGGAGCGGGAGAAGATTGAATGGGACGGGGGAGAGGCGAGAGACCCTCACAGGGCCTGAGGATAGAGGGTGGTAGCGAAGCGGGGCGTGTCTGGGTGGAGCAGGCAACAAAGCCAAGAGGGGTCAAGGCGCGTCGGGAGGTTTCTGCCCTGACGGCAGATGCAAGAATCAAATGTCAAGAGGCAGAGCGCTGACGCAACGGGACACGGCAACGCCCAACGCCGAGGTCACTGCGCTCCCCCCCCCCCCCCAAGCAAGGGCGATTAAACAGCCAGCGGCAGGAGGGGGAAGGAGAGTGGACGGGCAGGTGGCGGTTATGCAGCAGAGCTGGAGTTACAGCAGAGGAGGCAGGTCCCGCAGTCTCAGCCCTTCTAACTTTCTGAAGAAAACCAGCTTGTGCCTGAAATTTCTCCTTGGTCTCCATCTTTTCTTCAACATTTTGCTGATGCTGAATTATTGTTTCACAGGCTTTCAAGAGAAGGGTGGGTGGGTGGTTCCCCCTCCCCAAATAATTTAAATATGACTAAGATTTTACACGTCACATGCATGCACTCCTCAGTAAGAAATGCATGCCTTGGGAGAGGGGGAAAGAATGGAATGAAATAAAAATGGATGTCTGGATAACCAGGTAAAAATTATTGGGTTTCGGGAAAGTGGGCGGGCAAAGCCCACTGCTAAAGGATCCTCCCCCAGCCTAAGGGGAGGACCCACAGGACCACAGAACCCACTGATTATGGGGGACAACTAATAAAAGAAGAGGGACAGGAGTGCGGTCAAAGGGTCATAAGAAGGGAACTTGATGGGGACACCGAGCAGAGAACCCCGGACAGCGCCCACTGCTCCTCGAAGGCATCAAGGGAGCCAGCGAACGCCGCCCAAAGGAACTCTGCCCGGATTCGTGAACGGACCATGGAGCGGAAACAACCCCCACAGTCACCGGAGTCTCCATCGGCCAACCTCCTCTCCCTGATCGTGTAGATGGCCTTTTTAGCCAGGGCGAGCAGGAGGTTGACCAGGAGGTCCCGGGACTTTGTGGGGCCACTGATAGGGAGTGCGTAGAGAAGGAGGTGAGGGGAAAAGTGCAGCCAGAAACGTAATAGGATGTTAATGAGGAGTCGGTGTAGGGGCTGCAACCTGGCGCACTCTAAGTAAACGTGCGCCAGGGTCTCTCTCATGCCGCAGAAAGGGCAGGTGTCCGGGACCGGGGTAAACCGCGCCAAGTACACGCCCGTGCTTACGGCTCCATGAAGGAGCCGCCAACTGATATCCCCAGCGGGCCTCGGGACCAGGGTAGAGTATAGGCTGACCCACCGGGGCTCCTCACCCTCCAGGGGTCCCGCCACTTTGTATCGGGGCCGGCTGCAGTATGCTCCCAAGTGAGTTTCTCAGTGGATAAATATAATGGACATCTACCTATGTGACACATAGTATATACACAATGTGGTATTTTCTGTCAATGTTCAGCTTGGAAAAGAGATGACTAAGAGGAGATATGAGAGAGATCTATACAACTCTGAATGGCGTAGAAAAAGTGAATAAGGAAGTGTTATTTACCCCTTCACATAACACAAGAACCAGGAACAACCAATTAAATTAATAGGCATCAGGTTTAAAACAAACAGAAGTACTTCTTCTCACAACACAGTCAACCTATGAAGATCAAACTATAACAGGGTTAAAAAAACAATTAGATAATTTAACGGAGCATTGGTCCATAAGTGGCTATTTGCCACAGGGAGTCCCTAGTCTTTGATTGCCAGAAGCTGTGATGGATATCAGGGGATGGAGCACTAAATGATTGCCTGTTCTGTTCATTCCCTCTGAAACACCTGGCATTGGCCACTATTGGAAGACAGCATACTGGGCTAGATGGTCTGACCCAATATGGCTCTTCTTTTGAATTAATATAAAAACTCTGTACCATTTCTTGCAATCTAGTTGCAGCAATTCTGCACCCTTTTCTGTGGTGCCCTGAATGCAGTAGTCCAATCCATGCATGTTTAATTATATTAGACTTTCAGAATACAAATTCTCCCAGGAAGAGCTTTTCCTCTTTCATTAATTGGATCTAGCAGAGGCTTGTGGTCCCAAGGCCAGTATCGTCATTTGAAGGTGCAGTAGCCAAGTTTTGATTCCATGCTAGAACAGCCTGGTGCAGTGACATTCTGTCAAAGGGGTCAGGAACTGCCTAAGTCTATTATACAGTATTCCAGCTTTATATGTTAACAGAGCACTGCAAAATTGGAGATTAATAAATTATCTTAGAATCCATTCATAAAAATTCTCCCTCAAATTTGGGAGTTTTTTTTTTAATCCAATAAGATATAATATTAGAAGAAACAAATCAGCAATGTACGAGTTAAGAAAAAACGGGTTAAGATCTGCTACAACCGCATCCCTGTTTTCTACAGAAATTTGCATATACCGCTATATAGCTTTATTGCAACAGGTTAGGCTACTGTGCTATCATTGTTGCTGCATTCAATATATTGCAAAAGCTTTGTGCTTGGTCAGAGGCTGGCTGAAACTTCCTCCAGTTAAAATTATTTTCTGTGTTGGTCCCAGTCTGCACCAAAACTGAACTACAGAGGGCTGGTCTACACTACGGGGGAAAATCGATCTTAGATACGCAACTTCAGCTACGTGAATAATGTAGCTGAAGTCGAAGTATCTAAGATCGAATTACTCACCGTCCTCACGGCACGGGATCGATGTCCGCTGCTCCCCCTGTCGATTCTGCAACTCCGTTCGGGTTGGTGGAGTTACGGAATCGATATAAGCGCGTTTGGGGATTGATATATCGCGTCTAGATGAGACACGATATATCGATCCCCGAGCAATCAATTGCTACCCGCCGATACGGCGGGTAGTGAAGACGTACCCAGAGTCTAACAAGTTATAGCTGTGATTTGCATATCATTTGGTGGCTCTATAATCAGTGCCAGGTTTACAATAGCACAATGGAGCCAGGCCTATCCTGAGAAGGGACTCCATCCTACTCTACTTGTACTGTTCCATGAGACCGCGCCAGCCTGCTGGCTCCCCCATGCTCACCACTTGCTCCTCCAGCGGACCAAGGGTTCCTCTCCCCCCCGCCCCACCTGCCGGTTTCTCGCTGCCTCCTGGCCGGACCCCACTGCACCTCCGCCTCAAGGAAGTCTCTGCTTCCCACCACCTGTGGGGCCCCACCTGTCTCCCTGGAGCTGAATCACCTGGGACTGATGCAGAAGCCTGGCCAGTCTCGGCCAGTTCGGGGGAGAGGGGGGGACACAGTGTGCTGGTTTGTAAATAGTGCCCTCGCACTGGGCTGGGCAAAGCGGGGCCTTCCATGCCATGCCATGCCCCTGGACGGCCCCTCACTCTGGGGACGAACCCCCCCACCCTGCACCATGCTCCATTGCCCCCAGAGGGCCCCACAAATATGTTTGGTGCCAGGCCCACAAAAGGTTAATCCGGCCCTATCTATAATCAGTTTCACTGGACAGCAGTTCCTGGTACCTATTGCTGCTGACCTCAGAAATTCACCAAAGGAATTGGAAATGTTGGTGATCCAGCAACTCTTGTCAGCTGGGAGATCATGCTGAAATGACCAGTGACCTGCATATTCAGAAGGCTAGTCTGTTGATTGTTATATCTGGAGAGAAGAATCGGGGAATATGCAGCCTACAGTATATCCAGGATGAACTCATTAATACAAGAATTGTTGAATTTGTGTGTTATATAGCCATAACTCTGCCTTTAAGATTACCAAGACTTGGAATAGAAAATGTAACAACGTGGGATAACAGTGATGTGTATGTGTTATGTTTTTTAACTGATGCACAAGCCTTTAGCTCAGATGTCATATATTTGGTCACAACATACCCGTGTCTTTTGGTTTAAACGTATATTCAAAGATACCAAATACTATTGAATAATGAATGAAATAAAATGACTAAAAAATTAAATGTAGACTAGAAATCATATGTACTACAATAGATCACATTTATAGCTAAGAACCTTATGACTGTAGAAGTAGGACAATCCACTCAAACTGTGCATATGATGGTATGGAACACCACAAAAATATTCTGTAATTGAGTATCTTGGCAGAACTTCAGACTTGAAAATGTAATGAGCTCAGTATATTTTTTATTCAAACTATTTAGAGTCCAAAATTATGCTTCATGAACAAAATTCAAGTTTTTTGTTTCTTACAGGATTTACTTAAAATGTTTATTAGTTCACAGGATTTTCAAATATTTCACTTTTCAGAATTCTAGGATCTCTACAGTTGCCCTGTAATGCAGAGGAATGCACATTTCCAGAACACAGAGAGTTTAGGGCACTGAAATACACAGGTTGTCAAATTCATTAGGACTGAGAATCATGCTTGTAGATCCTAATGGGAGACAAACACAATGGGGATCTTTAAGTATCTATGTCAAAACAGTAATCAACACTGAAGGGAAAGGAAAGGCATGATAACAATTATAATGACTCCTAGTCTAGAGTAAAATATGTACCACTGCACCTAACATGAAAATCACCAAATATCATAATCTCATAGGCCTGAGTTTAATAACTCTCTTTTACAGAAAACTGAGCTTTGAACAAATCCAATATAACAGCAGCAGCATTCTCTAACGTGTTGTTGAATCTTTGGACGTTAATGATCATTTTAGGTTCAAACTCCGAAACTTGAATAATACTATCTACAGCAGCGGTCGCCAACCTTTTTATGCACAAATTCACTTTTTGAATTTAAGTGCAACCTAGGATCTACCCCGCCCCACTCTTGAGGCCCTGCCCCACTCACATCATCCCCCCCTCTCTGTTGCTTGCTCTCCCTCCCTCACTTTCACCAGCCTGGGGCAGGGGGCTAGGGTATGGGAGGGGGTGCAGGCTCTGGGCTAGGGCCGAGAGGTTCAGAATGTGGAAGGGGGCTCCGGGCTAAGCCTTGGGCTGGTGTTGCAGGAGGGGGTGGGGGTGCAAGCTCTGAGAGGGAGTTTGGGTGCAGAAGGGGGCTCAGGGCTGGGGCAGGGGGGTTGGGATGAGGGAGGGGGTACAAGGTGTAATCTTTCGGAAGAGGCTCAGGGCTGGGGTCAGCGGGCTGGGGTGTAAGAGGGGGTACTGCATGCGCTGGCTATGGCAGGGAGCTCAGCGCTAGCGTACAGGCTCCTGCGGGGTGGCACTTAGGTCAGGTGGCTCCTGGTTAGCAGCGCAGGAGGGCTAAGGGAGGCTCACTGCCTGTCCTGGCCCCACACCATTCCTGGAAGCGACTTCACGCCCTGTGGCCCTGGGTGGGAGGGAACGTGGCTCTGCATGCTGCCCTCTCTGCAGGCAGCACTCCTGCAGATCCCATTGGTCACAGTTTCCTGTTCCCAGCCAATGGGAGTGCTTGCAGGCAGGAGCAGTGCAGAGAGACCCCTTCCCCTTCACTCTCAGGGGCCTCGAGGCATGCTGGCCACTTCCGGGAGCGGCGCATTGCCATGGCAGGCAGGGAGCCTACTTGGCCCTGCTACGTCGTCACATTAGCAGCTGGAGATCGCAATCGACTTGTCAGAGGCTCCAGGATCGCAATCTACTGGTTGGTGACCACTGGTCTACAGGATAAAGAAATTACATGTTTTTGTTGTCACACAACATGATCTTGCTGTTCTGAGCTGCAAAATACATGAAGTTTCTTAGTCTAATATGTGTCTTTCTATGGAAAGAATAATTTAATCAGTGGGTATTTCTATTCTCATATTATGCAATGATTCATTTTTAGTTGCATGCCTTTCAATTTTTGACTCTGTATTGTACGCTGTTCCATGAGAACACTAATGCATTTGTAATATGAGTGTCCTTTGATTAGATTTGACATTTTTGATTATCATTTGTTAGTTATAAATGCAACATAATAGTACACATTGAGATTTCCCCATCAGAAATCCTGCCTACAATTATATATCCACTTAGCAGCTTTCTTTTCTTCAGTGTTTAATGAATTAGTAGATGAGAGATAAAAGCAGGTCACAGAAATATTTTAAATCTAAACATTTTAATAAGCTTTGCTAGAGATATCATTATTCAATCTAATTAGAGACTAAAAGAAACTGAGTATTGAGTGAGCAATCTAGGGGATTATTTTACTCATCTGAAAAGGAACTGCAAAATACCACTAGCTCTCATAGCATACTTAATTGTCTAGAAACCTGTTTTAAATTGTTCAATATTAGAATGTTAGATTTGATTATGAAGTCATAATTGTTAATCTTTCCTGAAGTGAAAACTTTTTTACTGCCTGAAGAGGTTAATACAACCAATAATAGAAGGAAGATGAGAAATCATAAACACATATGCCTAACTGTTTACTCTGTGTCTATACCAGAATTTCTTAACTATATAATTTTTAACTAGAATTTGTAGCGTAACATGAAGCATAGCAGTATTCACACAGAACTGGGGACAGATCACATTTACACTTAGGATGAACATGAAAGTATTCGGAGGGAGGGAAAAAAACACTTTTTTTGCCCTATTACTATTTTATTATTTGTTTTCACTAGTGACCACAATATGCTAAGCACTGTACAAACACAGGAGAAGGCATGGTCTCTTCCCAGAAAGCACACAGTCTGATATAGACAATGGGTAGGAGAAAGGAGAAAATATACAGGTAAAGGAATTCATGTGGTGACTGATCACGTTTTGATAGCATATATACTAAGAAAAAATGTATTATCTCCAATTACCTTTCATTACCTGTCATTGTTAGGCAGCTTGGGTGCCATCCACAAAGCAACTTAGGCATCCAAACTCCAGAGTTCAGTGCCTAAGTCACCATACACAGCACCACTGCAATCCACAAAACTCCACTTGGCTTCCACCTACCCCTGTAGGTGCCTACACTCACTCAGCACCTTACCTTCAACTGTAGAAGTTCCCTTAGCCCATAAGTTTTATATCCTGGGGCATGCTCACTGCAGCCTCCCTCTAGACATCTGGGTGCTTATCTTTCACCTAAGCCCCAGGTGATTCATAAACTGGAGGAAGATGGGTGGATGAATGCCTAAGTCACAAATTGTGATCAGGTGCAAAGGAAGAAAGATGAGATGGAGTCTGATCCAGAGCGTGAGAACCATCCTGTCCAAGATCCCACCGAGGTGACCACTTCAGTGGAATTGGCCTGATTGCAGTACCTGAGAGCCAAGGAAGAATGCTACCACTAGAGATCGATGGTGAATTGCAGATCAGGAAGACCAAAGCAGCCCAGGACACAGTCAAGGCTAACAAAGAAGCTGAGGAGAAAGCCCACCAAAAACACAATGCAGCAAAGGCCAATTCAGAAGCTGAGGAGCAGGCACACAGAAGGCTGGCAGAAGCTCAAGCAATGCAGCTCAAAATAGTGGAGCAGCAAAGGGGGCTTCCCCATCCAGTGAGTACATCTCCTACAACAAAATGGAGAGGGATAAAGTCTGACCAATTTATAAAGATTATATAGAAGAGTACCTGTCTACCTTTGAGAGGCCATGTGGGATGCACAAAATTCCATAGGATAAACAGATGCCTGTCCTCTTAACCAGATTAGCTGGGAAAATGAGACAAGTTTTTAATGATATGGAGGAGGGTGATGATAAGGTGCATGAGAAATTTTTAAAAAATGTATTGAGAAAGATTTAAGATTATCCCTGAGATCTATCAATTGATGTATAGAAATCTCAAAATGTTTGACAATATCACTCATGTTGAATATGTACATAAAATAGGTAATAGGGAGGGGGCTGAAGGTGATTACAGAAAACTATTTGATCTGTTGGCTCAGGAAAAAATTGTTATGAATAGTTACAGGTGAAGTAAAGGCAGAATACTACTCACGGTTTTAGAAGCTGCAAATTTGCTGATGAATATATAGACTCAAGGGCCTTCGGGGAGCACAAAAATCCCAGGTGAAGGAAAATTCCCATGTCACCTAAATTAAGTAGGAAGAGGGGATTGGAAATAAATGTAATCCCAACTGTGATTTAAAAAAATAAAGCTGAGGGAGCTCTGGGTTTAAAAACTCATATCAAAAGGAAAAGATTAATCTGCTATAATTGTGGGGCTCCTAGCCATATAAAACCAAATTGTGAAAGGCTCAAAGTAACCTTATGATCCACACTCCCATCTTCGCCAGTGAATGCCACTACCATTGCTTCAGAGGCAGCGGTGGAGCAAAAGAATATCCTAGTGAACTATATTAGGACTAAGTCTTGGGAGGGCAGTGAAGAATTAATTGAAAATTCTAGGGTAAATGGCATAGATTGTAAAGGCTGGAGGGACACTGCATCCCAAGTCACTTTGGTCAGGAGAAATTTGGTAAGGAGGGAAGACAGACTTCCTCGCAAAGGTTAAATATATTAGTTTTGGCTGAATTCTCTGTAACTATACCTTTGGCCAATGTCTATCTAGAATGCAAGAATTTTAAAGGAGCTGCTGTGAATATCAGAAATCTGCTTCCCATTGATGTTTTAATTGGGAATGATATATTAGCCATGTCTGAGCAGGTTAATACCATAATCCGCAGCTAGAAAGAGTATGGATCAGCCTCACTTGGCTTGTCTGTGGACAGCAGGGAGGGCTGTGAAGGTAGCAGAAGAAAATTCCATCAGTCAGTCCTTTGTCAGATGAAAGTAAGTTTGTTCCCAGAGGAGGGATTTGGGATTCCATCATTTTGCCAGAATCTGCTTTTAAGTAACGCCCAAAAGGAATTTATTGAGGCAAACCAGGCTGATCCTTCTCTGGACAAGGAGAGGGATGCAGCTCAGAACGCCCCAGCTGGAGAAGAAAAGGGTAGATTTTTTTTCTAAAAGGAGGTTTGTGGAACAGGGAGGATCCTATAGCAAAAAAAGAGGCACCCTGGTGAGATCTACAAACAGAGGCTTGTGCCTGTTAAGTACAGGACAGAGGTGCTGCAGGTATCTCATGACTGTCCCTTTGCTGGACTGTTAGGTGTGGCAAAAACATGTGACAGGCTCATACAGAATTTCTGTTGGCCTCACATGTCTGAGGTGGTGAAAGATTACTGTGTTTTATATCAAAAGTGTAAGAGATTAAAGGGACCCTCCAAGGCACCTTTGTGGCCTTTGCCCATCATTAAGGGGGTACTTCTGTAGATATTGTGGGACTCCGACCCAGACCTTCCAGAAATGGAAAGATATATATACTCGGTGTGGTGGATTCTGCCACCAGCTACCCTGAAGTTACAGCTCTCTCTAACATAGAAGCTGAAACCATGGCTACTGCCCTAATTACCATTTTTTAGCAGGATAGGTTTTCCCAGGGAAGTCCTGTCAGAGCAACTTTAATGTCCGTATTTTCCAAAAAGTTATGGGAGTTGTCTGAAATGTGCCATATAAAAGCCACCCCTTATCATCCAGAGACTGAGACCAAGGGTCTGATAGAAAAATTCACTAGAACACTGAAATCTATGTTGAGAATGTATGTTACTTGTCAAGACAATGATTTGGATCTATATGTGAGTCTATGGGGTTTGCCCCCATTGACCTCCTTTACAGGAGCCAGGTAAGGGAATCCCTAGATTTAATTTGAGACTCATGGGAGGGTAGTACAAAAGAACCAGCCTGTCAGGGAACGTCACTCATTTTAAAGCGAGTGTAAAGGCAATGATGGACGTAATGCACCAGAACCTTTAAAAGAGTCCAAAATCTCAGAAAACATGATATGACAGGCATGCTGGAGAAAGATCTTTTGATACAAGTGACTTGATGTTGATTCCAGTAAGGAAAAACAAGATGGAAGACAATTGGGAGGAACTTTTTGAGGCGATAGAAAGAGTGAATGAGGTTACTTACAATGTACTAAATCCCCATGGGAGGGGAGCAGTGCAGACAGTACATGTCCATCAGTTAAAAACTTAGCACAAAAGAGATGATGGTGAGTAAGATTTGTTGTGCTGACTAGGAAACATTTTCTGTCCCTTTGATTGATTTAGTCACAGAGAGAAAGAAACATATTTCCCTAGAGAGTACTGAGATTTGGGAGGGTTTGAACTCAGCCCCAAAGCAGATTTTGGCCCTCTTGAAATACCAAAGCAGGTACTGTCCAACCTCTCCTGCCAACATAGGGACCACCACTCGTTGGGGGTGGTTTAATTATGCTGGTGGGAGAGCTGTCTCCTGTTGGCATAGAATAGCTACACAGGAGACCTTACAGAAGTGCAGCTGCAGCAGTACAGCGGTGTCATTGTAAGGTCTGTAATGTAGGCATAGTCTATGACTCTTAGGAAAATCAATTGTGTCAGGACGTTAAGATATATGAGAGAAAAATGGATAGTTAGTTCTGGTGAATTTAATTCTCCACCTCCCCATTTCTTGATGCTGCAAAACCAAATCTACCAGGAATTACTTTTATCTCAGGCTCCTAAACAGAATTGTTAACAGCAAATTTTGAGTCTTTAGAATGCACCAGATTATCCAAAATGTGCCTGGGGAACGATGCTCTTAGACCTCCTGCAAGGGTGTTAGCCTAGTATTCTACCTCTTGAAAATGAATTAATTCAAACACTGGCTGGTTGTGAAGTTGGTTTAAAGACTTAATGAATGGACAGTCTTCTGAATTAAATCTGATCTTTTTACCTGAAAATGGGAATGGAGGGGGACATTGGTAAGGTTTCCTGGTTGTCTCAAAAGCTGTTTCCCATATTTCACATATCCCAATTCCCATCCCTTTGTTTTCTTTACTTGATTAAAAAAAAATCAAGAAATATAATGTGGGATGTAAAGTTGTTCTTGTGTAATCTGTGGAATGAATGTGATAGCCTATTCTGTCTATTATGGTATAATGGTTGCTAAAGAAATTATTCTTTATTGTTCAATAAGTCAACACGGAATTTAACAAATACATCATCTGCTTCATTTTCATACTATTTGCCATTTCAGAGAAGTTACTAAAACAAACGGTATGTCTACAAAAATGAAAGAGCACATAAAAAAAACAGAATAAATTCAATTGTAAGACAATATGTGTTAGCTGGAATAGATTTGTCTTAAATAACAATTAAAGGAAAGACGCTGATGAGCTCTCATTATAATTGCAAATATAAAGAAATGGTTACCTCTACATTAAAAAAGATAACAATTACAAGTAAATAAAATGAAGACTGAAATGCATTCAGACACAAATTTAGGATTATCCGCATTGTCAATTTGAGGGCGTCAGAAAAAAAAAAAGGAGTAGCAGGGCCCACTTCTTGTTAGAGATCTTGTACAAGATTCACTCAATATGTGACTTCGATGTAGTGAGTCTGGCATGGCGAACCACAAATGTGCATGCCAACATGTGACTCAGGAACTGGAGACATGCTTTGGCTGTTGTCACAGAAAACCTTGTGACTGTGTCGATGAGAACTTTCAGGGACTTGAATCTGTCTAGTGAGAGGGAGGCCCTGACTGATGTCACATCCAGGACTGCCCCGATAAGCTCTATGCACTGTACCAGGACTAAGGTGGACTTGGTGTCATTTACCAACAGGCCCAGGGTGGCGCATGTGGACAGGAAGGGCGCCACGTGATCCCACACCTGCGACCGGGAGCTGCCCTTGACCAGCCAGTCGTCCAGATAGGCGAAGATCTGGACCTCATGAAGTCTGAGGTAGGCTGCCACCACAGACATGCACTTTGTGAATACCCTGGCAGCTGTGGACAGGCCAAACAGGAGAACCGTAAATTGGCAGTGCTCTTGCCCAACCATGAAATGAAGGAAGCGCCTGTACTCCTCGAATATATTAATGTGGAAGTAGACATCCTGCAGATCGAGGGCAATGTACTGTGACAGATTTTCTTTACCAATCTGTCTGGGCCACAGTTGATCTGGCTGGGCCACAGGATTTTTTTGGGGGAGGAGATGATGAGGCACACCAAGTGTCTAAATTTTAAAGTGTTATTGATAAAATAATAAAATAACAGCAGAGAGTGCTGTAAACTCTCCCACATCACTCAGAGGAAAAAATAAAGCATTAGTGCCCCAAGCCCTAACCCACTCTCATACTCACATATGTCCGACTCAAAGCTGTCCAGGCCTGGGTGTAATGTGAGACAAAGAAGGGTGGGAAGGGTGGACGGGAGTGCTATACTGGGCCCAAGTCGTCCAAGAATCTGCTGCATTCTCTGAATTGCTCCAGCTCTCAGGAAGATTGTAAGTCTTGGCTCCTCGCCGGGGATAGGGGAAGAGTGCTCTGTTCGGGGACCTCTGGTCCTGGTGCCATCTGTACCAGTCCAAACTGGCCATCCATGGTTTCTTCAGCTTTTCCAAAACACACTGGCTAGACTCTGTTGTCCTCTGTTTTCCTTTATGCTGGCCTTCACTTGCCTCACTTGTTATGGGCTGGTTCGGCAGGTCTGTGTCTGTTCAGCTGAATCTTCCTTTTTCATGGTTGGTTTGTGGATTCTGGGCTCCCCTCTTTCTTGGCCAGCAGCCGAGAGTCAGATGTGTGCTGTGGCCTTGAGCTGGCTGGAGTTAGTGTCTTATCTTCGGACTGAGCTTTGCTTTTTTCTTTCTTCCCTCACTCTCTCGGCCTCTTGTACCTGTAAAGAAAACTTCCACTCCCCATTTGCACACTTTTGACCCTCCCCAAAATGCTTTGTGATGCTTACAACAGCGTTAGCAATATACAGTGCTGATCTGCCTTCCCAGGGGACTTCCTAAGGGGAGGGGGCCATTGGGTTGTAACAGTACCAGTCCATGGGATCCAGGGAGGGGATGATGGGGGCCAGAGAGACCATGTGAACTTGAGCTTTACCATGTACTGGTTCAGGCCTCACAGGTCAAAGATGGGCCTGAGCCCCCCTTTGGCCTTCGAGAGAAGGAAATAGCAGGAGTGGTACCCCTTCTGTTTGAACTGCGCTGGCACCACTTCCACTGCTCCTAAGCAAAGGAGCAGCCTCACCTCCTGCTCGAGCAGGGTCTCCTGAGAAGGGTCCCCCAGGAGGGATGAGGACGGAGGGTGGTTGGGCAGGGTAGAGGTAAACTGGAGGGTGTGGCCACGGGAGACAGTGTTGAGGACCCAACGGTCCGAAGTCAGCCACAAACACTCCAGGAGAAAAGCACACAACCGGCTGGAGAAGGGAAGCTTTATTGCTGGTGGATCCCTGGCATGAATTGGTAGGTCCCGCCCGGGCATCCCATCAAATCTGCCATTTCCCTGCCTGTTTGCCCTTGGAGTATCCAGGCTAGGGGGCAGACCGGGACCGCCTCTGCGGGCGTTTTTTTTTAATCCCATGACTTTTTGTAAGGGGGATCGTATTTAGAATGGGTGGCCTGCGTGGGAGCCTGCTGCGGCTTAAACTTAGGTCTAGCCGGAGCTGGAACATAGAGGCCCAGTGTCTTAAGCATAGTGCAGGAATCTTTCAGACCATACAGCTTCACATCCATCTGTTCTGCAAACAGGGCCTTGCCATCAAACGGGAGGCCCTGCAAGGAGTTCTGCACCTCACTGGACAGCCCAGACAGCAGGAGCCACGATACCCTCCTCATGGACACCATGGAGACCATGGACCATGCAGCTGTATCAGCTGCATCTGATGTTGCCTGCTGTGTTGCCCTGGCAACCGCTGTACGCTCCTCCACCAGAGCCTTGAACTCTGACAGAACCTTCCTGTCATGCTCCTAGAGGGACTCCTCACATTTGGGAAGAGAGCCCCATAAACTGAACTCATACCAACCCAGGAGAGCCTGATGGCTAGCCACCCATAACTGGAAACTCGAGGACGAATAAATTTTCCTCCCAAATAAATCCAGCCTCCTTGAGTCTTTATTTTTCAGAGTAGTTGGCCTGGCCGTTCCCTGTGGTTGACCAACTCGACCACCAGGGAGTTGGGGGCAGGGTGGGAGTACAGATATTCATGCCCCTTGGTGGGCACAAAGTACTTGCATTCCACCCTCTTAGAGATGGGGGGTAAGGAAGCCAGGGTTTGCCACAAGATATTTGAAATTTTTGCCACCCCTTCGTGGAGTGGAAGGGCCACCCGGCCCAGTACTGAGGTGGATAGGATGTTGAAGAGGGAGTCTGATGGCTCCTCCACCTCCTCGGCCTGAAGGTTGAGGCTTGATGCCACCCTTTTCAACAGTTCGTGATGGGCTTTAGAGTCCTCCTGCAGAACAGAGGGGAGAAGGGCTGTAATTGCCTCATCAGGAAAGGGTGAGGAGACAGGCGCAGTACTTTGCGTGTCCACCGGTACCGGAGGACCCACCACTTGGTGATCCTCTGGACACGGCACCAACGATGCATGTCCCACCGACTTCCTTTCTCGGAGGCTGGGACAGGGAGGCTGACGGCTGCTCCAAGGCTCCGGCAAGGGACTGCGTTGGTGGCCACGGGGCCCATTGGTACCACGGCACTGGCCACAGAGTCCAGTGCCACTGCACCTGCTGTGGCACCGGGGGAGCAGGCTGTTCAGCCTGACTGGCCTGTCTCATCGATGGACGACTATGAAGGGAGGCCAGGCTGGCGTATGTCCCTGGACCGGGACGAGCAGTGGCATCGGGAACGGTGCCAACCATGAGACCACGATCCCAATGTAGAGGAATGGCACTGCCGGTAGCAGCTGTTCTGCAATCAGCTCCTTCAGGCGGATCTGCGATGGCGAGGCACCAGTGATCAATGCCCGGGACCGGCATGGACATAACATCCCGGGCTGCTTGCTGGGCCTCCGGCGTAGAGGGCATCCGGATATCCAAGGAAGCCTGCTCCGAACAGTCCAGGCTACTCCGCTCGACCTGAAACAGAGGTCAATGGGGACTGAGGACTGCCCAACATGGGTCTAGCCTTTCCCTCAGTTTTGCTCCGGTGCCACAGCGGAGAAGGCCTCTTCTTAGCCTTCTTGACATGCCCCGCGGATGGGGAGCAGTGCTGACTGGTAGATGGCACCGAGGTGTCACCGCACACCAACACCGCAGTACCTGGTGCCGACTCAGAGCGGCGTACTGGAGTCAGGGACAACGCTAACTCCATCAGGATAGCCCGGAGCCAAATGTCTCTTTCTCTCTTGGTCCGAAGCTTGAAAGACCTGCAAATCTTGCAGCGGTCGCCGAGATGGGTTTCACCCAAACAGCATAAACAGTCCACATGTGAATCACTCACAGGCACTGGCCACCTCCAAGTTTTGCACGACTTAAAACCCGGGGCATGGGGCATTCACCAGCCCAGGCACACTAAACTAAACTAACTAATCTAACCACTTCCACTACAGGTACTACTACACTGACCAACCAAGAGTTCTGGAGGAAAGCTGCAGACAAGCTTGAGCAGAGCAGTTCCAAAGCACCTTCATAGGCGGCAAGAAGGAACTGAGGGTAGGAGGAGTGCGCAGTGCCCCTTATACCTCACCAGGGAGGCATCACTGCGAGGGTCGCTGGGGTGGTCTCCTATGGGTACTGCTATGGGAAAAAATGCCGGCACCGGTGCATGTGGCAAGCACGCATACCTATTGTGGAATATGTCTGTTACAGCTATCCCCTATTCCATTTTGTTTCTTACAGCTGTCCCCAGACTCCATTTTGTTTTCTGTTCTCCTGTGGCCGCCCTTCCCTGGCTGTTAAGTTGTTTACCAGGGCCACTGCCCTTCTCAAAGGGAGGGCCCCTTAAATTGTTTAACAAGAGCCATTGCCCTTCTCAAAGGGATGGCCACTTGTGCTGCGTGCTAAGTGGGACCACTGCCCTGTTCAAAGGGTTAGTTCTGTTATCACCTCGTTGAGCCTGGGCTTGGTGTAGGGTAGGCAATGTCCAGAGCTGCAAGACCTAATGTGTTTTTAAGATCCTGGGCATGAGTCATAGGTCTCATGTGCTCTTGAGTCACCTATTGCACAGGACTATGTCCAGGCATGTCTCTGGGCTTACCTTCAGTTTTTTCCCTGTGCCTCCTCCCCTGTGACAGAGGGAGCCTATCAGGATTACTGGCGGGAAACTGCCCAAGTTTGCCTTTAAAACCAGACATTTTTGAAACACACCTCAGAAAGGTTCCTGCATTGCTGCCTGGTCTTATCGGCCAGGGGTTCTGGGGGGTCCTTTCTCCGCTTTCGTTTTATTTTTGAGCGTACCCCCGTTTTTTGAACGCCCCCCCCACAAAGAACGAATTGCTACCTGAGAGATCTCCTGATTATTGAGACTGTACCGAGCCTCCTTGCCTCTTCTGATGTTGCTGCTGCTTCTGCCTTTGCTGCTGCCTTGGGGACTGGTAAGAATCCCTCTGTAAAACTTTCTATACTTTTATTTTATTATTTTAGCTGCTGGCTCTGTTTCCCCAGCACACAGACTCAAGCTAAACCTTGGTCTGTGTCTTAAAACCTCTCTTAAACTCCAGGGCTCTTTGCCGCTAAAAATAAGTTTGTGCCGCTGCTAAGCTCTGCTCCTGTGGGCTTTGCCTTGGGGCTCTCTGCTTTTAGCTGTATCCACCGCTGTAGCCACCATCCCTTGGCTTCCTTGGGAGCTGGGTCCTGGACACATACCACTCTGCCCTCTGTAACCTCCCCATAGCATAAGGTGCACCATAGGTCTTGTTTTTTTTAGTTTAATAAGTCATAGTTTGTTAAGATTGTAGAGCTTGTAAGTTTCAACTGCCTTGTTATAGTTTACTGTTTTGTTGCTCCGTATAGTTGCTTGTTATAGCTTTGCTTAGAATTGTGATATTTGTTGTTTTGCCTAGTCGTTGGTTAAGATAGATAAGGTTTTTTGCTGCTTAAATTCGCCTTCCCGCTGTCCCGATCTCTCCCTGAACTTTCCCGTGTCTGTTTTTCCCCCGCTCCAATCTCCCTCTCTGTGTGCTCCTCCGTGTCTCCGTTATAACCCTTTGCTGCTTTTTCCCCTGCATCTGCACTCCCTCCGAACTTCCCAACTCCTTGCTGCTTCCCCCCCTGCGTCTGCATCACCCTTCAAACTTCCCAAACCCCTTGCTGCTTCTCCCCCTGTGAAACTTCCCAAACCCTTTGCTGTTTTTTTACCTTTGTTTTTGGTGTCCGCTTGTTGCTTAAACCTCTCTCTAGCCCTTCTTTACACTTCTCCGCTGCTCCTCCCCTACCGAAGATCACCATCACACTGCTCTGTTGTCCTTGCCCTGCAGGGCTTCAGAGACTCTCGCTGCTTCCAGCCGCTCATCTGCATACCACTAATCACTCACTCCCCCCCCCTCCTGTTTCTTGACCCAGCCTTTATATTGATATTGTATTGTTGTACTGTAACTCACATTTTACATGTAATTATAACATCCCATTGGTTGCCTCCACTTTTCTGATATACTTTGTATTTACATTGATGCCACTGTGTTACATTGTGTATCTAGCTATTAACTCATATTGAAGCTACCATTTTATTTTGCATTTCTTTTGGGTACACTGTGCATTTCCACACTGTATCTAGAGTTGCTTATTGACTGTACTGTATCCCATTGTGCTGAACCCCACTTGCTGTAGCCCACCATTAGAACTCCCTACACTGTTCAATAAGAACCCCCCCCATCGTTGTCTACTGTAAACACCCCATACACCCCATCCCATCGTATTTCATTATTAAATTCCCACCACTTCCTTTTTTTTTCCTTTAATAAAGAAATTAACTGGAAACCCAGCTGTGTGGTAATTGCTCCCCAAGATCCCATATACCTGAAGGCAGGGACAGAATACACATGGGCAATCACTTGAAGAAGAAAAGAAACTTTAACAAATCGGAGAACTGGAGGTGGGATCCCCGGTAAAAAAATCTAAGGGAAAAACTTGCTCAGGAAAGCTGGCAGTTTCTCAAAGAGACAACATTAAAGGCACAATAGCAAACTAGCCCAACATAAAGGAAAGATAGGAAGAAAGGTAAGAGGCCACTCTCTTTATTGAAAATCAAAAAGGAATCCTAGAAAAAGTGGAAACATGGACAAACTGATAAACAAGTATGGAAAAAAATCAGACAGAGTAAGGCACAAAATGAGTTACACCT
Source organism: Gopherus evgoodei (assembly GCF_007399415.2). Lineage (NCBI taxonomy): Eukaryota > Metazoa > Chordata > Testudines > Testudinidae > Gopherus > Gopherus evgoodei. Next base: position 69,842,406 of record NC_044329.1, read on the forward strand.
AGCAGGGGACATAAAAGGCTGAAGTTGTCCTGTAAATACATTCGGAGCAAGAGAAAGTTACAGGAATATGTGGAACCATTACTTAGTCAAGAAGTATCACTAATTACAGACAACATCAAGAAGGCTGAGGTGCTTAACAAGGGGGAAGGAACCTAAATTAGAGCAGAGAAAGAATAGGTTCAAGAATAAGATAAGTTGGATGCAGTCAAGTCATCAAGGCCTGATAAAATTCACCCTAGGGTACTTAAGGAACTAGCTGCAGCGCTATCAGAAGCATTAGCAATTATCTTTGGGAATTCATGGAGGATGGGTGAGATCCCAGAGGACAAAGAAGAGCAAACATTGGTCCCCTTTTTACACATAGATACTAAGAAAACCCAGGGCCTAACTGCAACACCTGGAAAGATACTGGAACACATTATTAAGCAATCCATTTGTAAGCACCTAGAAGATAATAGGGTTATAAGTAATATCCAACATGCATCTGTCAAGAACAAATTATGCTAGACCACCTAATTTCTTTTTATGACAGCGTTACTGGCCTAGTGGAGTAGAGTGAAAGCAGCAGATATATCTTGATTTTAGTAAGTCTTTTGACACAGTCCCCATGACATCCTCATAAGCAAACTACAGAAATGTGGTCTAGGTGAAATTACTGTAAGATGGGTACACAAATGGTTGAAAAGCCATACTAAAAAAGTAATTATCATTGGTTTGTTGTCAAACTGGGAGGATGAATCTGGTGGGGATCCACAGGGGCTGTCCTGGGTCTGATACTATTAAATATTTCAATTAATGTCTTGGATAATGGAGTACATAGTATGCTTATGAAATTTGCAGATAACACCAAGATGGAAAGGGTTGCAAGCTCTTTGAAGGGCAGGATTAGAATTCAAAATGATAAATTGGAAAATTGGTCTGAAATCAGCAAAATGAAATTCAATAAAGACAAGCATAAAGTGCTACAGTTAGTAAGAAAAAAAAATAAAGGCAAAAATTACAAAATGGGAAATAATGGGCTAGGTGGTAGTACTACAGAAGAGGATCTGGGAGTTATAGTGGATCACAAACTGAACATGAGTCAACAATGTGATGCAGCTGTAAACAAGGCTAATATCATTTTGGGGCAGAGTGTCATATGTATCACACGGGAGATAATGGTCCTGTTGTACCCCAGCCCTGGTAAAGCCTTAGCTGGGCTACTAAGTCCTGTTTTTGGTGTCACACTTTAAGAAAGATGCAGATAAATTGGAGAGAGTCCAGAGGAGAGCAACAAAAATGATAAGACGTTGAGAAAACCTTACCTTATGAGACAAGGTTAAAAATCCTGTGTATGTTTAGTTTTGAGAAAAGAAGACTGAGGGGGGCACCTGATAACAGTCTCCATTATATTAAGAGATGTTATAAAGAGAAAGGTGATGAATTGACCTCCATGTCCACTGAGGGTAGGACAAGAAGTATCTGGCTCAATCAGCAGCAAAGGAGATTTAGGTTAGATGTTAGGAAAACCTTTCTACTATAAGGGTAGTTAAGCTCTGGAACAGGTTTCCAAGGGAAGTTGTGGAATCTCCATCATTGAAGGTTTTTAAGAACAGGTTAGACAAACACCTCTGAAGGATGGTCTAAGTGCAGGGGCTAGACTAGATGGCCTCTCAAATTCCCTTCAGTCTTACAGTTCTACAATTCTTTAATTATGACACTCCTTTCAGCTTCTTGAGACCAGGCCACTCCACTTCTGCTCACTCACAACATACAATTTCCTTCCTGCTCCATCCATCCTTAAATGGTGACAAATCCCTCTTGTCTGTTTGCAATGCCTCATGTCCTCTTGTGACATCTACTCCCTTTAGATAGCTCAGGAAGCCAGGATGTAGAGCTAAAGTGCAATTGTCCAAGTGAGGGAGGGAAGTTAAGAGATTGATTCTGTCATGGCTTGCTGGCACGAGGGTCAGATGGTACTGCAGCTGGAGAGTTAGGGATGCTGCTGTCTCCTGATAGCAGATCGAGCAGTGCCCCTGGAAGCATAAGGCTCTGTACAGTTGCATAAATAACTTAGGCCTAAGGCAGCTAATATTTATACCTCAAGTAGCTTCAAAAAATATCACAGACACAAACTGCATACTACTGGCTTTTCACAAGTCATCCAGTTCACTGGAAAACTCAAAGTCTGTGTTATCTGCACAAATTACACAGAACATGAGATAATCCTGCAAATTTACTTGCAAGCACTTATTACATTTTGGAGGACAGAACTTTGCATACATTTCACTATGTATTTATAATGAAATACATACTCTACATACAGAAGAACAGGGCCAAAATTTAACTTCTGGCCAAAACCTGGGGTCCTTCTTCAGACCAAACCCAATGGGTGAAACTAAAGAAAGGAACAATGAGGAAAGTCAATCAGGATTTTACCCTTTAAGAGAGTTTCAATGCCTATGTTATTTTTGTTAAGTAGAACAAATCCAAAATCTAGTGTTGAGAAAACTGCCACTGTATGAGATACCAATTTAAAATGTAAAGACCAAACTTACTATTGGCATAAGTGAGCACAAGTCCATTGTTAACTGTTATGGATTTTCATCCACTTAATGAAGCAGTGAACTTGGTTACAAATCTCTTAACAGTGTTTCCCTGTAATCTATATCCAGCAAAGCTTTTCTATCTCCAGCAAATATGCAGTCTCAGAACATTTCACAACACCTGCTACTTACTGTTCCTGCTTATGAAACAGCATAAATCATTGAATTAAAGAACTATTCAAATTGACCGTTAATTCTTAGAGCTAAGAAATTCTCAAAGCCTCAAAAGAGGATCAGTCAACTCAGCCCTGCTCTATATTATGGCATTCTTGAAAATTTTGTAGATTTTACTTTGCCAGTATAATAATAAACAAAATGTGTGTACAGCAGTTCTCTCTTTTTGTTCCCTTCAATACTTTTAAGTTATTAATACATCTCTTTCAGAAATTACAGTAAGAAAATGCAGGGTTTAAATTCCCCTCACACCGATGTAAATCAGGAGTAACTCTATTTTAATAGAGTTATCCCAGGGCAAAACCAGCACAAGTGAAAACAGTATCAGACTCATTAAGTTTAAGTACACACAAACTGCACTTTTAATCATCAGTACTGCTTCTTTATTTCCTCTACTTGCAGTTTATTACTACTCCTGGGGGAATTCTGCATGAAAAAAAAAAAAAGACGTGCTAAAGAATTAAAAATTCTGAGCACGAATATTTTAAAATTCTGTAAAACACTGCATATTTTATTTGTCAAAATAACACAATATAATCCTGTAATTTTAAATTATTTTGGTAATTTATTTCAAAATACCTGTCAGCAAGTATGTCTGTAACAATAGAGACAACAAAAAAATTCAAGGAATGTTTTTTGACAAATAAATTCCTTATTAGGCATTTAAACTACAATACAGAAACGTATTTCCCACATCCCTCAGAAGCAGTGCAAAGACTGGAGAAGCCAGGGGTAATGGGTGACAGGGAAGTAATTGCTGGGAAGGAGCCTGGGAGGGGACCTGGAAAGTTGTTGGGTGTGGGTGAGTGAAGTATGGAACAGGGTTTTGGGGTTATTTGCAGGGAGGGACTGTTAGAGAATTGGGGAGCCTCCCCCATGCAGACCCCTAGCTTCTCCTATTCAGTCAGGCACATCTTCCCCCTCACCGTGTGTCCCTGCACTCCCCCACCCGTGTCCCTGCACTCCTCTCCCCATGTGCCCCTGCACCCCCAGACACATCCTCCCTGACATCCCCATGTGGCCCTGCAACCCCTCCCATTCAGCCCCTGGATCAATGCTGTTATCCCACTAGTTCCTGTGCCCTTGACTCAGTCTGTCCCTTCCACGAGCCCTTCTGAACCTCAGTCTCTGTTATCCCCCCAGCAGCTCCATGTGACCCACTCTGTCCATCTCCTCCCCATCCTTTGCCTCCTCACCAGGCCTCTGCCCCCTCTCTCTCCGGCCCGTGAGCTGGGTGTCCTCTCTTCTGGTGCCACAGTAGCCTCTGATGGGCAAAAGGTGTAATTGCAGTGCCTCTCCAGCAGAACATATTTTCTTCAGGGGAAATAATATCTGCGGGGGTGTGATGGGGCATCTGCCCCACACTGGCCAGTAAGGGGTTAACAGAGCCCTAAGGAGGCCGCACAAAAAGCAGCCAATAGGAGAGGGGCTGTGAAGAGTGGCCAATCAGGGACCCGCAGGCCCATATAAGAAGAGCTGCATGACAAAGCAGGGTCAGTAGCTGTTTAGAGCTTGTGGGAGGAGTACTGTGCCTGGAGCAGGCTGCAATCCTGGAGCACCTTAGACAGAGTAGTGCAGGCAGGAACCCAGGGAGAGGAGAAGGATCTCTGGACAGGTTCCTGAGACTGAGAAGGGTGCTTTTTGGCCATGTGGAAGTGGCCCAGGGAAATGCAGTGACAGTAGAGGCAAAGGAAAGGAAGTGACTGTGGTTTGGAGGGTCACTGGGCTGGGACCTGGAGTAGTGGATGGGTATGGGTTTTCCCCCATTTGTCACTGAGGAAGTGGAAGGACTACTGAAGAGCTAAACCTTGAACAGAAGGGGCGAACACAGAGTGATGTGGCTGGAGGGCTGAGCCATGAAGAGGATGCTGCGGATGCTGAGGCAGCACGCAGGGCTGCAGGTAGATGGTGGAGATCAAGTGATGGTGTGCAGATTTGGATGGGGATGTTGACCTTGAGTTAATCTCGAGAATGACTTGGAGGTGCCAGTCAGGTGATGAGTGATGCACACTGACAACTTGGTGGAGAATGCTGGCATAGGGTCACCCCACTATAAGAGGAGGATAGAGGACAGTGGGAATGACTGCCTGTCAAAGACTTGGAAGACTATTTGAGAGACTGTGAAGGTGGAGAGACAATGGAACCACAATATGCAGAAGCATGTTTTGGTGAGGGATCATATACCCTCCCAGGCTGGACTCCAGAGTCGCAGCCCCTGCAGAAAGGGGCTGGCAGTCAGGAAGGGTGACTCCAAGCCCTGATAAGGCAGGTACTCGAAACCCAGCAGAAAGTGGGAGGCACAGGAGTACTTGCAGGCCTCTATGGCCCAGCTAGCTAAGCAGCAGCTGTATATACTCAGGCTCCTGTGGGAAGAGGTCACTAGAGGCTGCAGAGCGAGAGTGGGAAGAATGGCATCAGGGCAGAAGGCCAGTGGTTGGGACAGGGCTGTGTTATTCCTGTGGGTGACAAGGACACTGGAAGGAAAAGCCCCTACCAGGATGGGAGACAAAAGCCTCACTCAGAGAATGGGAGGAAGAAAGAGCCCAGGAGAGTCTCACATGTGAGGAAACAGGGAAGGGATGGGCATGTTGGGCCTGTGAGCAACAGGGGCACCTGCAGTGGGAGTGCCCGTACATGAGCTGTAGTGTAGAGTCAAGGCTAGCCAAGGTAAAGGGGCTGCGCAAAGGAGGACAATGAGAGGCCTATGGCCAAAGGGAGGCAAAGAGGTTGCTTTTAATGCCATGAGGTAGGCCATATAAAAATACATTCCCCCTTAGGAAAAGACAGGATAGAGAGAGAGTGCAATCTGACTCTGTGCCCACATGCAGCCTAGTCAAGCATCTGTTCATGTAATGTTGACAGACCCCGGTCATTAGGATAGAAATGGGGACCTCTGGAGCTTAATGCATGAGCCTCTACCACATAAGCTAAATACCAACTGGCTGTTAGCTAAGGCTGTAGAGCAGACTGATTAATTGCTCTTTAAGTGGTCTCGGTGCCATTAAATGGGACAGAATACTACACCCGGAAGGTGTGTGGGTTACACTCACACTTTACAGATTGCAAGATTGGGGCCAAAGGATTATGGGATTGAGGCAAATGTAAGATTGACTGGGTGGAAGAAATTGGTTCAGGTGATAATGAATGAGCAATTGTTACATGGCAGCAGATAATTAAATGGATTCCTCCAGACTTTCTAATGTTTAAGGTAGGGGTGGGCAAACTTTTTGGCCCGAGGGCCACATCTAGGTGGGGAAATTGTATGCAGAGCCATGAATGTAGGGCTGGGGCGGGGTACGGGTGGGAGTGCAGGGTGCAGAAGGGGCTCAGGGCAAGGGCTTGGAGTTCAGGGGGGTGCTCAGGGCAGGCGGTTGGGGTGCAGGAGGGGTGTGCGGTGCAGGAGGCGGCTCAGGGCAAAGGGTTGGGGTGCAGGAGGGGTGTGGCAGGGGGCTCAGGGCAGGGGGTTGGGGTGCAGGAGGGGTGTGGCAGGGGGCTCAGGGCAGGAGGTTGGGGTACAGGGTGCAGAAGGGGTTCGGGGTGTGGGATCCATCCCAGTGCTGCTTACCTCAAGCAGCTCCGGGGTGGCAGCAGATCACAGCGGAACTAAGGCAGGCTCCCTGCCTGCCCTGGCCCCGCCCCACTCCTGGAAGTGGATAGCATGTCCAGCAGTAGCTCCTGGGGGTGAGGTGGGGCAGGTGGCTCCACCGCGCACTGCCCTCGCCTGCGAGTACCACCACCAAAGCTCCCATTGGCCGTGGTTCCCCGTTCCTGGCCAATGGGAGATGCGGGAGGTGGTGCCTACAGGTGAGGGCAGCGGTCAGAGCCCTCTTCCCCTTCTCCCCTGCCCCCCAGGGGGCTGCAGGGATGTGGTGCCAGCTGCTTCCGGGAGTGAAATGGGGTCAGGGCAGGCAGGGAGCCTACTTTAGCCCTGCTGTGCCACAGGGCTGGCAATCGCGCAGGCCAGATTGAAAGCCCTGATGGGCTAGATCCAGCCCATGGGCCATAGTTTGCCCACCCCTTGTTTAAGGGCTTGTGGGGTCCCTTATAATTGGTGCCTTCAGCATTTACACACTCACACTATTGGACTAATGAAAATTTGAAAAATGTGTTGTAGTTATTTGTGTTTTAATTTACTGACATTTAGATATGTGGCTATTTTATTTGCATTTTTGTACACAAATGGACATGATGAAGTGGCCATTTTAAAAAATACACGTAATTCATCTGTCAAGTACGGAAAATTCCAGATTTTTCTGACTCCCAGTCCTGAGCTACATAGAATGTAATATAATATAATGCAGACTCTTAGGTCTCTTCCCCCATCATTTTAATAACATTCAGCCTTTCAAGAATATGGATGTAAAATTCTTAAAGCCTCATTTAAAAAAAAAAAAAGGAAGAAACCAAATGGCGAAGACTGCCAAAATGAGATGACATTAAATGCCACTGATTTATTTAATAAGAAGAGTAATCAAGTGGTTGAAGAGACAATTTGATTACCTTTTTTAGGTTTTTTTGGTTTTGTACATACAAATCATGAAACTCAGCAGTATACACGGATATAAATTGATGGATTACTCTTACACTTGCTTCTTAATGAAGCTGTTTCAATTTTTGTGATTGCAGTATACCAGAACTTGTCCTGTAAATCAAGTTTTTTCTAAGGATACTGGACACTCATTCATTGACTTAGAATAAGATCTCAGAGCTGGATATGCTTGCAGTACTCATTCGGTCACTGACACAGCACAATACAGACATTGCTAATAAAATCTGCTGTTGGCAAATAACTGATAGGTAAATTATATACTATATCATTGATTTCAATTAGCCAATGAATTTCATTTCTGGCATATTTAAATCTTCTGGGGGCAGGGAACAGAAACCTTGACCAAATTCTCAGTGCAGAGGATTTTTGTGTCAGAACTTACGTTTTTATTATCTGCTCTGCCACTGATATTTTCCTGTATTGTAACTGCTCTCTAGGTGCATGAGTAGGTGAGCTGTGAGTTTGTGTCACAACATGGTCTGTACTCAGTTTCAGATAACTGAATGCAATTTTGTCCCATTTCTATTTTGGAATGCAGGACAATCATCCCCACCCCAGACAAGTCAGTCCACAAATAGGATAAAGTATCAGAGGGGTAGCCGTATTTGTCTGGATCTGTAAAAGCAGAGAAAACTACAGTGCATTGGTGACCTTCCAGAAAACACCATCCTAGCCACCATGGATGTACAGGCTCTCTACACAAACATCCCACACACAGATGGAATACAAGCTGTCAGGAACAGTATCCCTGATGATGCCACAGCACAACTGGTTGCTGAGCTCTGTGCCTTTATCCTCACACACAACTATCTCAAATTTGATGACAATATATACCTCCAGATCAGTGACACTGCTATGGGCATCTGCATGGCCCCACAATATGCCAACGTTTTTATGGCTGACCTGGAACAATACTTTCTCAGCTCTCGTGCACTCATGCCCCTTCTCTACCTATGCTACATTGATGACATCTTCATCATCTGGATCCATGGGAAGGAGACTCTGGAAAAATTCCACCACAATTTCAACAGCTTCCACCCCACCATCAACCTCAGCCTGGACCAATCTACACGGGAGGTCCACTTCCCAGACACCACAGTGCAAATAAGTGATGGTCACGTTAATACTACCCTATACTGAAAACCTTCATGCCTCCAGCTTCCATCCCGGACATGCCACATGATCCATTGTCTACAGCCAAGCACTGAGGTACAACCGCATCTGCTCCAACCCCTCAGACAGAGACCAACACCTACAAAATCTTCACCAAGCATTCTCAAAACTACAATACCCACATGAGGAAATAAGGAAACAGATCAACAGAGCCAGATGTGTACCCAGAAGCCTCCTACTGCAAGACAAACCCAAGAAAGAAACCAACAGAAACCCCTGGCCATCACATACAGTCCCCAGCTAAAACTTCTCCAACACATCATCAAGGATCTACAACCCATCCTGGACAATGATCCTTCACTTTCACAGGCCTTGGGTGACAGGCCAGTCCTCGCCCACAGACAACCTGCCAACCTGAAGCATGGTAACTGCACACTGCACCATAGTAACTGTAACTCAGGAACCAAACCATGCAACAAACCTCGATGCCAACTCTGCTCACATATCTACACCAGCGACACCATCACAGGACCTAACCAGATCAGTCACACCATCACCAATTCATTAACCTGCACGTCCACCATGTAATATACGCTATCATATGCCAGCAATGCCCCTCTGCTATGTACATCAGCCAAATCGGACAGTCCCCATGGAAAAGGATAAATGGACACAACTCAGATATTAGGAATGGCAATGTACAAAAACCTATAGGAGAACACTTCAATCTCCCTGGACACACAATAGCAGATTTAAAGGTAGCCATCCTGCAGCAAAAAACACTTCAGGACCAGACCCTCTACCCCCTCCCTTCCCCCAAGCTTCTCTCTCTTTCCAATCATATTGGTGTTTAGGAGAGCAAAATATTTCTAATTAGTCAATGAACATATTTAATTTAGCAGTTCATGATCTACTCCATCTCAGCTGCATTAGATGGAGACTGGTAGAAGCAGCACAGAGTTATGATTTATTGGTGTGACAGACAAATAAAAGATTTACATTGCACACCTTTGAAGAGGTTGGGTATACTTTTTTTTTCTGTAACAGCAATGGCAGAAAACCACAGTATTTAGGTCAGACTAGATGATCTACTAGTCCCTTCTGGCTTTAAACTCAATGAGTGGTTTGATCTAGGAGAAATGTGTGGAAGGTGTCCTACACTTGACTCCTTAAGAATCATGGTGCCAAATTCTTCCCTGATATCAGTCTACAGGTCAGATCCTGCCCTGAGTTAAGGCTGATTTGCATTACTCAGGGCAGATTTAGAACTATTGTGTGTGACCAATCTACTCCTGCATAAAATAGTCCTGGGGAGGCACAGAGAAGTCATAGCAGCTGCTACATAATTCTTCTTTTTGTGTTAGGGGCAAGACCAAGATATTTCTACAGCTACTAAAATTCAAATAGAGCAACCTTCAGGCTCCTCATTCCACCAGGGATTACCCTGGTGGCCAGACAGCCCTAGGACTGTCCTTTGTGCCATCTCTCCCCAGCTGTGATGAGTGCTACTTGATCACAAGTGATTATCTAGCCCATTGACTTGAAATTATACACCAATTTCACCCTTGGTATGTAGAGTGTTCAGTGTAAAACCTTGTAAGAGAGTTTTTTCCAAAATAATCTCCTTCAGCACAAAATTATTTCCACTGAGTTACAATATGGATCTCTGATCTTCACTTTGGATATCTATTGCATAGTCTGCATTAATTTAATGTGAAGAACTCCCACTCACATTAATGAGAGGTCTTCATGTGGTGTACATGAATATGGAATAAAGATAAGAGAAAATTTTTGCCCTTAACAGCATACCCCTATAACTTAATTTCAACCAAAGTTCTTTCCAAAGGATTATGTAAAAAGCTGGCTCAATGTATTTGTATTGTCATATAATTACAAAGTCATCCCATAGGGCCATATGCTCACATGGCTTGTGTGCTTTAGAGTATAGCTACTTTTTCAAACCCTGACACCAGAATCTACACATAAGATAAAATATCTTATTTGGCATGGTGCCATATCAGCCTCCAACACAAAAATGATCTTATGCTGAAAGGGCCAAATTATCTCTAGTGCTATTTCACTGATGTGAATTGAGTTTTATCAGGAATTGCTTTGGTCCAAGATCTGCGAAAGACATGCAGACTACAAAAAAGGGGTTGTGATATAAAAAGTGTGGGATGAATCAGGGCAAATGTATATCCAGTGCTATGTATCGTACCCAGGAAAAATAAAGAAACAATTAATCCCTTCCACTTCTATGTATGGAGGGGACATAAACCTGAACAGAGATAATTCCCTATTAAATTTTACACAATATTAAGAAGTCTTTTCTATAGAACCCTGTTGGTTTCATTCCTATTAAAAATCTACTAGATCTTTTCATAAGAGAACCTTTACAGACTTAAAAGTAGCTGTGGCTGGTGTATAGAACAGATTCACACAATACATCTGAAAACTCAAAATAGGCTACAGGGGTGCGGCACGTGAGCTGATTTTTAGTGGCACTCACACTGCCCAGGTCCTGGCCACCGGTCTGGGGAGCTCTGCATTTTAATTTAATTTTAAACATTTTAAAAGCTTATTTACTTTACATATAACAATAGTTTAGTTATATATTAGAGACTTATGGAAAGAGACCTTCTAAAAATGTTAAAATGTATTACTGGCATGTGAAACCTCAAATTAGAGTGAATAAATGAAGACTCGGCACACCACTTCTGAAAGGTTGCCGACCCCTAGGCTACATAATATCAATCTGTCTGATAAGGATACTTGAATCCATTGTTGTTCCATGTCTGTTCAGGCGCCATTAATATGGAATATCTACATAAAGTTAGGACAAGGTTTTATCAGATACCAGGAGTACTATAAATTTCAGTTTAAATGCTTATTGCCTTCTGTTTTCAAAATAAATTTATCTGTTTTACTGTTACTTCCATTACTTCTGTGACAAATTATTGCTCCCCCACCCGTCAGTGTTACAGAAATCCATAATAGATCATCATATGATTCCTCAAGAGATGACTCTAACTGATGTTACACAAACAGATCTGACCTACTCTTACTCAAGATTCCCATTTATAATCCAACAAGTGCATTAGCCCTTTTGGCCGTACCATCATAAAGGGTGCTCATGTTCACTTAATTATCCATCATGATCCCTCAAATCTTTTTCAGTCACTGCTTTCCTCTGTAGAGTCACCCATCCTGTAAGTATGGCCTACATTCTTTGTTTCTAGACATATAACTTTACATTTAGTCATATTAAAATGGATATTGTTTGCTTATTCCCATCTTACCCAGTGACCCAGATCACTCTCTCAGTGACCTGTCCTCTCCATTATTTACTATTCCCCCAATCTCTTTGTCATCTGCAAAATTTATCAGTGATTTTGTTTTCTTCCTTGATAAAAATGTTAAATACTGTAGAGCCAAGAACTGATCCCTGCAGGGCTCTGGTTAAGGGGCTGTTTAACTGTCGATGCTTGGGTTTGGACTGAAACCTGGGCCCTAGGAGGTTGGAGGATCCCAGAGCTTGGGCTGTAGCCTTAGCACAAATGTCTACACTGCAGTGAAACAGCCCTGCTGCCTGAGCCCCGCGAGCCCGTCACTGGCAAGGGTAAGCTGTGAGTTTTTAATTGCAGGGTAGACATACCCTCATGCTCCCTTTTGAGGGTTTAAGTGGTACACAGGATTGTCTGGGTCATTTGTGCAGGGATGAATCTCACCCAAAACCATCCCTAGGGTATGGGTAATTGGGACAACCACCCCAGGCCCTGTGCTTTGGGGGCCCCCGTGGTTCGTGAGGAGGCAGGCAGGGAGGTGAGGCGGGTGAGTGGGGCAAGGAGGAGCCCCCCTACCGATCTTCCCCTCCCTCCCAGCACCTGTTTCGCAGCATCTGGGGGTGCTGGGGGGGAGGGGAGAGGAGCGAGGGCACAGTGTGCTCGGGGAAAGGGGCGTAACTGGGCACGGAAGAGTTGGAGCGGAGCGGGGGTGGGAAGAGGCAGGGTGGGGCCTTGGGGAAAGGGTGGAGTGGGTGTGGGGCCTTGGCAGAGCCAGCGAGGAGCACCCTCCAGCAGATAGAAACACAGCGCCGATGTCCCAGGCCCCACACTTCCCTAGGAATGGCCCTGATCTCACCTACAGAGAATAAGAATATTTTGGAGTTTGCAGGGAAAGGCATAAACACAGCAAACCAAACTAAGTTGGAACATATTTAAATTTCTGATTTACCCAGAATTTTTTCATGAGCTTTTTTCTCATAGACTGAAATATTTCATGTGGTTTATTTTTGTTTCTATCAAGTTGGGGAGTGGAAAGATTAAAATATGCTTTACAGTTGGAGGTTTGCTTCAACCAAAGCTATGAAGAGAGATCTCACTCTCTCCATAATCTTAAGCATTTTAATAATGCTCATCACTGTAGTATTTTTACAACATTCATCACTGGTGCTATTTCATTATATTCTCAAAGTATAAGGATAACAATACTCATGCAGAGGTCTGGCCAGCAATGCAGAATTGGCCTTATTCACAAATGTTGCAGTATGTGTAGTAGTACTATGCTCTTCCTTTTCCTAAACAGTATCCACAGCTTCTTGATAGCCAGTTAGTATAGCTCATCATACCAAATGATTGCTATAAATGTTTTTTCTCATGATTGGATGGCATAGGTATTTGTGCAGCTCAGTATGAGAGTATATGTAGGAGGACCATGGCCCTTTAACTCCTTTTCTGCTTTGTATGCTCTTTATTATTTAACACCAATAATCTAAATATGAAATAACAACTGTAATCTTCCTATGTAGGATAAAACTGCAGCCCTTAAAATACCCTAAGATTGCACTATTCAGTATAACTAAGTAACAGATATAAACAGATCACTGAAAACATTCCAAAAATGTAGGTATTTTACTTTCGTTGAGGCTTTTCCTTCTCAAATTCCTATTGGTATTTTTTCAATTAGTTGTTAAAAATGCTGAGTAGACAAACTCCAGTTTCTCATGACGTGGTGGCACTAAATTGTCAGTCTATGTTTTAGTTACATGCTTCCAGACTGCAAAGCTTTGAAGGTGGAATAACAGATATGTTTTTCCAACTTCAGCCTGTTCCCTAAACTCTCTTGCTTTGTTGTGGGTGTGTGTAGGTATGTCATGCATTCAGTTTGGTGAAGCACAGTAGTTATTAATCATTTAATGACAAGAGACCTGAGTCTACAAATATGTGACAGGAGTGTGCCATGTGTATTTTTTCCCCTGATTACTACTAATGCCTTTGAAACTTTCTAATAAGATGTTACACCAGCTGCCTTATAGTTAGGTGGTGACTGTAATAACAGAGAGCGCAGCCAAAATCATAAATGCCTCCTTGTTTACTTCTGGGGGAATTTTGCACCACTGTGCATGCAGAGAATTTATGTTCCCCGTAGATTTTTTTGCTTCCCCACAGAAAAATGACTTTTTGACAGGGAAGCAAATGAAAGTAACAAGAATGGTCATGCAACCTTTCCCAGCAGTATGTTTCGGGTGCTGAGGGAAGCCAGCAGAGAGGTAAATCACTGTGTGGCAGGGGGCTGGACTGGGGAAGACCCCACCGGTGGCTCCAACTCTGTGCTGAGCTCAGCTGCTAGTTCCATCTGGACTAGGGAGGATGGGACTTCCTCTTCCCCTCCACGGCATCAGGGACCACATCAGACCCAGCCCCAGATTTCTCCCCCAGCTGTAGGAAGCTCTGCAAACTTCCCCCGCCCTCGTGCTTCCCGCACCCATTGCTCCTCGGCTGCAGGGGGAGGGATTATTGTACAAGTAGCTGCTCCCCCATTTGCCTAACCACTGTGCATCCAGACCTCCTTATGCCCAGAACCGTGCACCGAGCCTCACCCCTCCACTCACACTCAGAATCCCCCCCAATGAACCCCACTCCCCTGAATCTGGACCACCCCAACGAGCCACCCTCACCGGGATCCCCCCTACTGAGCCCCAACCAGCTGCACCTGGATCCTCACACTGAGCCCCATTCCCCCAGAATCTGGATTCCTCCCACTGAGAGTTCCATTACCCCTGCAGAATCCCATTACCGTTGCACCCAGAACCCAACAAGACTCTGTGCATCCAGATCCCCCAACACCTGGGTCCCTCACTGAGCTATCCGCACCCAGATTGCCCCACACAGAACCCTTTCAACCCATACCTGGATACCCCTCACTAAGTCCCTCCACCTGGCATGGAGGGGCAGGGCCCTGGGGTGTTTCTGGGGCAGGCCCAGTCCTTGCACTGTGTCGGGGGGGTAGGGGGAGGAAGCTGCACAATGATCTCCCAACTCTGTGCAGCCAATGGCCTGTGCTCCCCAATGCCATGCTTTATTTAACAAATAAAATTTGCATAATTTTAAAATATTGTGTGCAGAATATTTAATTTTTTGGTGCAGAATGCCCTCAGGAGTACTTGTTACAACAGTTTTGTTTGTGTTGCTAAAGAACAGGATCCTGACAAGCACTGAGAGGCTTGCACGGATTTGTAACTCAGCTGCAAAAATTTGCTTCATGATCAAACTTGACTCTAAGAATGCCAAACCAAAAGTATTTTTCTTTGCTAAATTTAAAACAGATTATATATATTTGGGTTAAATAAGTGTAAAATGTTTGCCAGTTTTAGATGGTCTTTTGTGGTTAGATCACTTTAAAACAACTTTGATAAAAAATAATTTTGTATTCCATTTATCCCATTATTTGGCATCTAATCCCTTTGGGATTAAAAAGGCTTAAAGTATTAAAGATTGAAAGGAGAGTGTTGTGTACGCACAGCACAGGACTCCACCCCCACATTTTCATGAGAATTTTTTTTCATGAAGTATGAACAGCTCAGAAGACACCACACATTAAAACAATTCAGTGAACTAAATCTAGTCCTGGTATAACTCTGCTGATTTGTGTAGATACAACAAAGATAAATGTCGCCAATTGTTTTTACAAATTTATGCACTGTTTCTTGCAAACACATTCTTAAATGTACATGTGAGTAGTCCAAGTGAAGTCACTGTGAGTACTCACATGCATAAAGTTAAGCATATGCATAAGGGTACATCTACAATGCAGCTGGGTAGAGCCTCCCAGCTCAAGTAGACAGACTCACACTAGCATGCTAAAAATTGCAGTGTGAATGTTAAAGCAAGGTTAGCCACCTGAGTACAAAACTGCCAAGATCCCTGGGTCCATACTCAGGTGGCTAGCCTGTGCTGCCCCCACATGCCACTATTTTTAGCACGCTAACTCAAGCCCTGATAGAGCAAGTCTGTTTACACTGGCTGTGAGATATGCTTCCAGCTGTCATGTCTACAGCAACAGGGCTTTACTTTAATTCAAAACTGTTTCGGCTAATCATAGGGCTGGGCAAACTTTTAATCCAGCCCTTGAGCTCCTGCCGAGGAGTGGGGTTGGGGGCTTGCTCTGCACGGCTCCCAGAAGCAGCGGCACATCTCCACTCAATCTCCTATGCGTAGGGGCAGCCAGGGGGCTCAGCATGCTGTCCCCTCCCCAAGTGCCACCGCCGCAGCCCCCACGAGGCAAGTGGGGCTCCCACTGGCCAGCAAATGAGGCCAATGGGAGTTGCAAGAGCAGCATCTGCGGATGGGGTAGCACACAGAGCCGCCTGGCCGTGCCTCCATGTAGGAGCCAGAGGGGGGACATGCCGCTGCTTCCGGGAGCTGCTTGAGGTAAGCACTGCCCAGAGCCTGCACCCCAACCTCTTGCCCCAGCCCTGATCCCATTCCTGCTCTCCAAATCCCTCGGTCCCACCCTTCTGCACCCTAGAGCCCGCACCCCCAGTCAGAGCCTTCACCCCCACCCCCACCTGCACTCCTATCCCAGCCCAGAGCCCCCTCCCGCACCCTGAACTCCTCATTTCTGGCCCCACCTCAGAGCCTGCACCCCCAGCTGGAGCCCTCACCCCCTCCCATACCCCAACTCCCAAAATCATGAGCATTCATGGCCCACTATACAATTTCTATACCCAGATATTGCTCTCGGGCCAAAAAGTTTGCCCACACCTGGTTTATCATATAGTTAATTTTCTATGCACATTCCTTTGTCTAAACAAAGTTGATTGAGGCTGTGAACAGCACTAACAGTTGATTGGCTCTCACAGAAAACACAGATGGGAAAGACCTGTTAGGTCTGGCATCACCCTGTAAAGCTCTTTCCCAAGGCAATATTGTTCCCTGCAGTGTATTCTGTCTGGAGTGCTTTCTCCAGCACAGCTTTAAATTGACTGTGCACTACAGTACACATATTGCAACTCTGTCATAGGCTAATCATCAGTTGAAACTATGCTGTTCCATTAGCTCATAAAAAACGGAAAGGTGAATTAATATTTATTTTAAAATTGAATGTAATAGGTAGACCCCTGCAAATCTGTGGCTAGCTGCCCATGGATGAAGATGCCTGCAGACTGTGTTTGCAGATTGTGGATGAGACGCAGACACAAATTTTGTATCCATGCAGGACTCTAGTAATAGCGTGATCACAATCTGTACAATATATGCCTTACTATATAACTATCCTACCTCTATCCCTCCCATTCCCCTCCCTTTTTTTAAAATGACCCTCTATTGCTTCTGAATTTAGGACCCTGATCCTTAAAACAGTTAGCTATATGCACAGCTTTTCTTACATGAATAGTCCCATAGAAGTCATCTGTGGATTCAAATGGATCTGGAGAAACATACTTGAGCAATTCAGCACTGAAACAGACAAGGAAAAGAAACAATTGAAAGGCCCTCACTAGAAGTATTCAGAACAGACTATTATCACATTAAAGGGAATGCTGTAGGGAGCAGTTCTACAAAATGCAGTGGATCAAAGTGGATGAGAGGTCTGTACACCCGTTATTGCTTAACCTGCTTTTTTTTTCCTGCTGGTTTTAACATGTGCGCATTTCCCATCAAACGACCCTAAATAACTTACAATTCAACACAAATGAAATAAGCTCTGAACTGTCTGTAATGACTACAACCATCACCGGTACTCTTAAATTGCTTGCATGCTGCCCAAAAGATCCCATGCTAAAACATTACTGGTTTGATTCTCCACTGTGCTCAAGTAGAACTTGGATGAACTGGAGGGGGAAGTTGACAGGGAACCAGCTGTAGCTCCTTGGTTCTCTGATGGTTCCAAAGTAATCCGAAGCTGCAAGGAAACAACTTTAATTTTACACCACTGGTCTAAGGTCCGGCCATATTAAGACTTTACTCCTCTACACGCCCTGCCGGGACCATTCCTTACCTACTCTCTTCTATTATTTTGGAGTTTGGTTTCCAGCACAGGAGGTAACACAGTGGGTGGTGTAGGAGGAAGTGGTTTAGAAGCCAGCTTTAACTGGTAGAGTTTCCATGTACACTGAGGTAATTCTCCAATGCAAACTGCTGGCTGTTCTAAGCAGCACAGAAGCTGCTGTGAAACACAACAACGAAGGGGCTAAATCAGAGGTGGGCAAACTTTTTGTCCCGAGGGCCACATCTGGGAATAGAAATTGAATGGCAGGCCACGAATGCTCACAAAATTGGGGTTGTGGTGCAGGAGGGGGCTCTAGACAGGAGAGTGGGTTGCGGGAGGGAGGGGGCTTTGGGGTGAGGCTGGAGATGAGGAGTTCAGGGTGTAGGAGGGTGCTCTGGGCTGGGGCCAAGGGGTTTGGAGGGCAGAAGGGGAATCAGGGCTGGGGCAGAGGATTGGGGTGCAGGAAGGGGTGCAGACTCCAGCTGGGAGGGCATGCTCTGGGGTGGGGCTGGGGATGAAGGATTTGGGGTGGAGGGGGATCAGGGCTGGGGAAAGGGGTTGGGGTGCAGGAGGAGACTCAAGCCACTCCCGAAAGCAGCAGCATGTCCCTTCTCCAGTTCCTATGTGGAGGCGCGACCAGGCATCTCTGCATGCTGCCCCATCTGCAGGCACCACCCCTGCAGCTCCCACTGCTGGGGCGGTGCTTGGGGTGGAGGCAGCGTGCAGAGCAGAGTCCCCTGCCTACTCCTACACATAGGAGCCAGAAGGGGGACATGCTGCTGCTTCTGGGAGCTGTGTGGAGTTGCCCCTTACCCTGTTCCCTGGCTGGAACGCTGGAGTGAGGCCATGCTGCTACTTCTGGGACCTGCCTGGAGCTGCCCCTGACCCTGCTCCCCGGCTAGAGCGACGGAACGGGGCCATGCCAGGCTGTAGTTTGCCCACCCCTGGGCTAAATGTATTACCACTGTGCCTATGAAAAATTCTCCTGTGCAATTTACAAGCTGTCTGCCTCATGTACTTGCTGTTCTTGATCTGATGATGCTCCATCTACTAATATATCCATGGTCCTCATCTTGGCAAGCCTTTCCCAGTGTGCTTGTTTTTTTCGACTGTAGATAACTCTCACGTCTGGCAGGATCCTGACAGGTTCCCATGACTTCTGTTCAGAATCCTCTCATGTTGCTCCATACCTTATCTAGTAATGTCTGGGATTACTGGGGTTTGTCAGTTTCCCCCACCTTAAAATAAATTTCATTTTTAATCTGTGTTCTGGGAGTTTTTCTGCATTACAGTAATTATGTTGATGCACCTTAACTTGTCTTGCTTTTTATAAAAGCCTCTTTTTTTCTTAACTCTAACAAATATGCTTCATTTTCTTTTCCGCTAGCTGCTTACTGACTAATCCCTTGCAACTCCTATATAATTCTCAGAAGCCTCTTATCATCACCACCATCACACAGCCTGGATCCAGCTATTCCCCATGATCTGTGAATAAGAGGCTCTCCTCTCATGTCTCTCTACTTCCCATGCAGAAAAGGGGTTTTAACCACCTCTGCAGCAGTATTTCCCCGCTTCCTCTAGATCAGTATGGAGGAAGAAGGCAGGCAGTGAGTGGGCTAGAGAAAGAGTGGGCTAGTGAGTAGTAGGACTAGGAGGAACACACTTCAGCCCCCTACTAACCAATAGAGCTCAGGGCAGAAATGTAATGCAGTGAGATGCTGAACTACATTTCTGCTGCTCCCTGCTTTCCCACTGAGCCTTCTTCCTCTAAGTGGTGTGTCTGTTGGAAACTGTGACAGGATGGGTCCACTGGAGCAAGGAGGGTTACCAAAGATGCAACAGCATCACAGAGGCTGGGGACAACCCTGACCTCCTGCTGATGCCTCAGGATCTCCAAGGTGTGAAGGCCTGTTCCACGATGGTGACTGGGCCCTCATTTTTAAGAAATGGAATGAAAGCAAGTAATGGAATCAGAATCTTGCTTATAACTACTTGCCTAGCAGTACAACATCATGGCACTACCATTGTTATTCTGTATGTGTCTGCACAGTTCTTAGCACAGTGGGGCCCCGATATGTGACTGGGACCTCTAGGTGCTACCACAATACAAACAAATGAATAAATATTCCAAATCCTTACTGTTTATCTGTTTTCTATCAAGTGTCCACCCCCCATTTATCTCCTGGTTCCATGCAGTCAAATTCTGCTCTCAGTCACATCCATGCAACCAAACTGAAGTCTCTGGTGCAAAGGGGTGGAGAATTTGGTATAAGCCTTCTGCCTTGGTTTAAGAGCTTTTTCTCTAATTGAGTCAGCATGACCCCAGCTGCTCTCTTAACTTGTTTTTACCTTCTCTGAGCCAGGGTCTACTTCACTCCTGATTCTGGCAGATAATGCTGGCTGACAGTAATGACACCATGCATTGCACACTACACAATTCCATCAAATGTCCTGTGCCTAGAGAAGCAATCAGACAAAACTATCTATCCTGTACCATTTGAGCAGTTCTTTTCCTTCTTCTTAGAATGCCTTTTCCCTTCTTCCTCTATTGGCTTTCTGTTTTAAAAAGGCTGAAAGCCATCATGTCATTTAGGCTTTCTTCTTGCTATGTTACGACTAATAGTAGTTCAGGTTTCAGAGGGGTAGCCATGTTAGTATATATCAGCAAAAAGAACGAGTACTTGTGCCACCTTAGAGACTAACAAATGTATTTGGGCGTAAGCTTTCATGGGCTAAAACCCACTTAATCGGATGCATGTTCAGTTATATTTACCATGAATGCATTTCATATACTTTACCTACAAGTCTCTTTGCCTTCCAGTTCAAAAGCTTGTGGACAGGGTTACTTCATAGTGATTTGGTGAATATATACTATATTCTGGAGGCTGTCATCTTGTGCTCCAGAATTTAAGCTATCATTTAAAACAAAATATGGTTGAGAAGGAAATGTGAACAGATTGTAATGCAGTGATGCCAGACTGAAAACAACTCCAAGAGAGTTGTGAGCCACCCACTGCCTATTAATATCAAGAGGTTGTTCTGAAGTCTAATGATCAATTAAATGTCATTAACTTGTTTCACTGTTCATCAAAACACAAGAAAAGAGTTTTCTGTTATGAAAATTTACTATGAGTGGAATCTCATGTTGTCTTCTGAAGAAGATGGAACTTGATGCTTGGGAAAGTATCACTCTTTTTTTTCCTTCTTCAATCCCTACTCATGGATCCCTAGCAAAAGCGGGATCCCACTGCTACTTGCTGTTGCTATTGCACTATCTCAACACTCCTCTGAGGCCTGGTTTATACTAGTCGATTATTTTGGAATTAGCCGAGTTAATTTAAAAAAAAAAGATTCCGTCCACACGACCAAACCATTTTTTTCGATTTAAAGGGCTCTTTAATCCGATTTCTGTACTCCACCTCGGCAAGTGGAGTAGTGCTTAAATCGAGATCGCAATCCCAGGTTAAAGGTATTGTGAACGCAATTTGACCTTATTGGCCTCCAGGAGCTATCCCAGAATGCTCCCTTGTGACTGCTCTGGACAACACTCTCAACTCTGATGCACTAGCCAGGTGACTATCAGCACAGTCCACCATCACAGGCAACCATGCAGAGTCCACCATCACATGAAATCATGCAGTCCTGGATTCGCAGACGAGCTCCAGCATGGTCCAAACGGGAGGTACTGAATCTCATCGCATGCTGGGGAGACGAATCTGTTATGGCAGAACTATGCTCCAATAAAAAAAAAAAAGGAACAAAAATACATATGCTAAAGTCTCCAGGGCCATGACAGAAAGAGCTACTCCAGGGACACAAAGCAGTGTCGTACAAAAATCAGGGAGCTCAGATAAGCGTACCAAAAAGCCAGGAAGGCGAACGGGTGCTCTGGATCACAGCCCCATACATTCTATTTCTACCGTAACCTACATGCAATTGTGGGGGGGTGACGCCACCACTACCCTACCACTGTCCGTGGATACCTGCAAGGGGGTGTTGCACGGAGCGAGGAGGATGAGTTATTGGAGGATGAAGAGGAGGAGGAGGACAGTGCACAGGAGGCAACTGGGGAATCCATTTTCCCTCCTAAGCCAGGAACTATTCTTAACACTGGAGCCAACAGCCTCCCCCGACTCCCAAGGCGGGCTCCCAGACCATGACTCTGGAGAAGGTACTTCTGATGAGTAAGAGCTGGGCTGTTCATGTTTAGTTTAAAGGGCTCATCCTTGCTCAGAGCCTCATCGGAGCCATGTGGTAGGGGTGGCGGTGGTGTTGGTGTTGTGTAAAGCGATCATCCCAGAGAGCCCGCAGGCCCTCCTTTTATATGGCAAACCCACCAGGCATTGCTTGCTATGAGAAAGGGGGCCAAGCAGTTTGAAAGCATTGAAATGAACGTGGATGATGCAGAACCCCGCGTGCCCCTAGGTTGCCTGCAAGCTCAATTCTGTTGCTCATGTGTGATGGCGTACTCATACCAACGTGGCAATCACTTCAGTATAAGAGGCAAAATGCTAACTTGTACAGAAAGAACATGTGCTGTGTACTACGAATTGCCTGTTTCACTGAGAAAGAGTGTTCCCTTTGTTCTCTCTTTTTCTTCTCCCATAGGTGCAAATGTTTCAACACAGCCCCTATCTACTCCATCCCAGAGGCTAGTCCAGATTAGAAGGCAGAAAAAACGAACTCGGGACGACATGTTCACCGAGCTCATGCAGTCCTCCTGCAGTGATAGGGCCCAGCTGAATATGTGGAGGCAAACAATTGTGGAGTCCCATAAAGCATTACAGGAACATGAAGAGAGGAGGGACGCATGCAATTAAAGCAGGCAGGACGCTATGGTCAAGCTTATGGGGGAGCAAACTGACATGCTCCGCTGTATGGTGGATCTAATGCGGGAAAGGCACCAAGACCACAGACTGCCGCTGCAGCCCATGTATAGCTCCCTCCTCCCCAAGTTGTTACCAGATTTGCCCATTACTTTGGGATATGCTCATTTATTTGGGTTACTTTTTGGGGAAGGGGATTCTGTAATTCTATCAATGTACTGCTTGTGTCACTTGTGTGTTCATATGGAGCTTTACTTCTCCCTTTCTGCAAGCCCCCTCCCAAAGGAGCTATCCTGCAGGACCTAGGTTCCCTAGGGCTGGGTTTCTCCAGCTCCAAAACCAGATGAGCAGACACCCACCCACACATACATTAACAGAGCAAGTCTGAGTGGACCAGGTCAATCAGCACTGTCAAGCTGACCCCTTATATGTCCCTGGACTCACTGGGCTGGATGAAGCAGCACCTTCAAGCTGCCTCTCCTTATATGCCCCTGGGCTCCATGGACTGGGTCAAGCAGCACTTTCAAGCTGTTACCTTTATGTGTCCCAGATTAAGCACATCCCTGTCCCCACCTTCACAACACAATTATACTGGCAGTAACCTACTTGATGAGCAAACCCCACAGTATTTTGGGCATTGCAGGGATCTTTAGCTTAGGTAAAAGAAGCGTTGCTACAGAGTGAATGGGGGAAGCTAAAAACACAAAAGAGTAAGGTTCAGCCAGAGAGAGAGAAGCAACCAGCTTAACCATACAAGTTATTTATGTAATAATTGTGATAACTACACAAGGAGGGCTAAACCAACATAACATACATTATTAAAGGTTAATACCTAAGGTAGAAAGGAAAAATGAAAAAGAGAGATAGAAGGGGATCTCCCCACTCCCTGAAGCTTGGACTGGTCAGGGTTCCCAGATGATGCTGGTAGCTGAGGGTCCTGAGGGCAGGAGGCAGGCAGAGTCCCCAGCACGATCAGTCAGGAGAGTATGGAGTCCTAGTGGATCTGATGCAGAGTTTGGATCTGAGCATCAGAACCCTAACTGGAGGGTCAGTAGGGATTTTTGTAGAGAAAATACAATTGTTCAAGGGAGAACAATAGATTTGTTTATAGGTAAAGCTGATAACTCAAGGGTTTTCTTTAGCCTAGACAAAAGGAGCTGATCACTCTTGGCTATGGGTGGTGATTTCTACCAGGGAGCTCACAATGCAACTAGGCGGCTTTACTATTTGGATATCAGTTAAGGATTCATTACTAGAATTGGTCTGATAATTGCTGAGCTGGGTGTGTGCAGACCTAGACTCAGCAGCATATGGAGCAGAGATTCCCATGATGCAGTACTTCCCTGCTTTTTCTAGTCCCAGAATTCAGTGTGGTTCTTGGTTCTCCATTCTGTATGCAAATGGAGATGTCTTAATCTTGTCACCCTTGTCAGGAGGGGTCTAGGTGTGTCTCACAATGCCCTTCACTGCTCTCTGCAAGTTCTTTTCTCTGATGGGTTTTGCTTTAAGCAGAAGCTGGAAGGGGGGAGTCTTTCATGAGTCAGGCTGGATACTGCACCCTGGTTCCCCAAGAACACAGAGGTGTCTGGTATCAAAGTTCCATAGCCTCCTCACCCAGACACCCAAGAACACAAGCGGGGAGGCTATGGGGACTCACACACTCAACCCCAGAGGATCGCCCAAGCAGCAGAAAGTTGGCATACACAAACTTTTGATTTGGTTTCTGGACTTGTCCTTCCCTCCTCCTCCACCCCCAACCCAATTACCCCCTCCACCCTCACCCAGTCTATCTTCTGATTTCTCTCAATGTGTTGTGCAACAAATAATAAAGAAGGGTTTTTGAACAATTGTGACTTTATTTCCTGTCATATATATATATAGGGGGTGAGAAACAAACACAACTGTCACACCGTACCCTGGTCAGTCATTAAACTGGCTTTCAGAGCTTCTCTGATGCACAGCGCACCCTGCTGCGCTCTTCTAATTGCCCTGTTGTCTGGCTGTGCGAAATTGGCCGCCAGGCAAGTTGCCTCAACCTCCCACCCACCATAAAAGTCTCCCCCTTACTCTCACAGATATTGTGGAACACACAAGCAGCAGCAATTACAACTGGAATATTGGTTGTGCTGAGATCTCATGAAGTCAGTAAACTGTGCCAGAGCACTTTCAAACATCCAAAAGCACATTCTACCACCATTCTACACTTGCTCAGCCTATAGCTGAACTGCTCCTTACTACTGTCCAGCGTGCCTGTGTATAGCTTCATAAGCTATGGTATTAAGGGGTAGGCTGGGTCCCCAAGGATAACTGTAGGCATTTCAACATCCCCAACAGTAATTTTCTGGTCTGGGAAGTAAGTCCCTTCCTGCAGCTGTTCAAAAAGATCAATATTCCTGAAGATGTGAGCATCATGCACCTTTCCTGGCCATCCCATGTTGATGTTGTTGAAACGTCCATTGTGATCCACCAGTGCTTGGAGCACCATGGAAAAGTATCCCTGGCGGTTTACATAGTGGCCACCCCCGTATGCCGGGGCCAAGAGAGGGATATGCATTCCGTCTATCGCCCCGCCGCAGTTAGGGAGCCCTAGGGCATTAAAGCCGTCCACAATGGTCTGCACATTTCCCAAAGTCACTACCCTTGATAGCAGCTGGTCAATGATTGTGTTGGCTACTTGCAGCACAACAGCCTCTACAGTAGACCTGCTCACTCCAAAACGATTCCCAGCTGACTGGTAGCTGTTGGGCATTGCAAGTTTCCATAGTGCTATGGCCACTCACTTCTCAGCTGTGAGGGCTGCTCTCATTTTGGTGTCTTTGAGCTCCAGGGCAGGGGACAGCAAGTTACACAGTTCCAGGAAAGTGGCTCTATGCATACAAAAGTTTTGCAGCCACTCGGAATCATCTGGTTTCACCAGTCTATGCCGTTCCATCAGTCTGTGCTTGTTTCCTGAGCTCAGAATCGGCATTCCACGACATGAACCTGGCCCACGCCACCATGATCTCCCAATCATCACATGCCATGCTTCTAGGAACATCTGTGTCCATGTTCTCATCAGTATAGTAATCACGCTGTTGTCGCTTCCTCATCCAGTTTTGCAGGTACAGCACATACTGCTGGATAATGTGTGAGGTATTTACAATGGTCAAAACTGCGGCGGAGATCTGAGCGGGCTCTATGGCGCCTGCACAGGTAATCCTGGAGAAAGGGCGCAAAATGTAGGAGAGCTGTTCGGTTCAAGATGGCCAATAAAAGGCGGTAAATGGTTGTCTTCTGTAGCTTTCATGGAGGCGGGAAGCTCGCTAAAGCTGCAAGAGCAGGAGAGCAGAGTTTGCGGTGGAAGCTGTGCAGCTCAGTTCATGATGGATGAAAAAGGCGGGAAACGGTTAGATAAAAAAGAGTAGATAGAAAAACAAGAGGACATGCGAGGTGGATTCATAGTACCAGGAGACAGGCAGTGCACTGTACTGCACCATCTGCTGGCAGTATGACGTCTGCCGTAGCTTTCACGGAGGGAGGAGTGAGTGACACACACCCAGAAACACGTGTGAGAATGTTTTTGCCACATCATACACAGGGAGTTTAACCCAGAATTCCAATAGGTGGTGGGGACTTCAGGAACTATGGGATAGCATCCACAGTGCACCACTCCCACATTCAATGCTAGCATCAGTACTGTGGACGCTCTCTGCCAAATTCACGTGCTTTAGTGGGGACACACAACACCAAATGTATAATATCACTTCCGAAAATTCAAATAGTATAATTTTGAATTAATTTTGTACTGTAAACATACCCTGAGTCAGACATCTAAATGAAATATATAAACCGATACACCTAACATAGCAAGATGCAGTACAGCTAGAAACAGAGCAGAAGGCACTTTGTTAGGAATAGAATATGAAACAGGTCTTCTGAAATAAATATTTCAGCGGTTTCCCTTTCAGTAAAGAAAAAGAATAGTACTACACGTGTACCACAGTGTGGTGTCATGGTTAGAGCAGGACATTAACAGACAGATGACCCAGTTTCTATTCCCACTTTGCAACTGATTTACTATGTGACCTTGGGCAAGTCATTTAGGTCCAAATTTTCAGATGTGCCCACTAATTTTGTGTGCCTTAGCTCATGAGTGCTCAACTCAAGATTTTTAAAAGGTGCTTTATACTCACAACTCTAGTAGAAGTCAGTGAAAAAAAACAGCCTTACACTCTCTCTGCCTAAATTTCCTCATATTTTAAATGGAAATACTAATATTTAACCACCTTTGTAAAATGCCATAGGACAAAAAGTGCTATATAATATTATGTGGGTAGGTGAATGCCTGTGCCATTTGACAGAGGTAAAGTGTAAAAAGCCAAATATATCTGGGAACCTTTCTAATGTTTTCTGGATGCTATGCCCCTGCACAGGAACACAATTGGTGGGAGGTTTCTTATGCTCTCACATACCCTTGCACACACTGACAAACCAAGCCACAATTTGGCCATAAAGCAGTAATCAGTTACTTCGGAGAAGGGATGAAAAGGTTAATGGAAAAACAACACATAATAATAGGGATATCTATGTTTATTAGGGATAAAGTGTTAAATGTTTTCTGAATTTATAATGCAGGGTGTTAAGTCTGTCTTTACCAAAAGTTGCCAACAGATGGTCTCTTTTTATAACTTTAATAAATTAACACAAGTACAGCTGCAGTAACAATAGCTGATTTCAAGCCCAGTTATTTACTCCTAACTTACTGGAATGATAAAGAATATCACGTAGATAAGCATAATTACTGACATTAATATATTGGACAAAAAGCTAAATTCTGCCACCCTTAATTAAGCAAAACTCTCATTGAAGTCACCATCAACTTAAGCAGGAGTTTGGCTTGATTAATAACTGCAGTATGTAGCACAAGAAAATTATATGCCATAGTATATACCCATCTGATGTACATTTTGTTGCTCTGCTGATTTTAGATGAGGTATGCAGATGTTAGGCAAGGAGTCGGATGAAATCTCATTGAAGTAGTTGATTCACAGCTGCCCTTCTTTCAGGATAAATGTTGACAAATTGTATAGTCAGTTGCTTGACCACACTTTGGTATATGAAATATACTCAAGAGAGCAAATAATCAATGTCAGTCAGGTTTATTAATATAGTACAGGAACAAGATTCTATATACCACCAGTCTCCGAGAAGCCATCTCATGCAGTGATGTTACATTCACCTTATGCAGGTGTGCTCTCAAAGTTACACATTTCAGCTGCTATTACTTATATGATGATTTTATAAGTTACACATCTCTTTAAACATCATTAAAACCAACCCATCATTAGAGGTACTGGAACTATGATTGATTCTGCACCCCCTGGCTTGAAGAGGTTTCCATCATAAACAGGGTTTACAGTTTGGCACCCACATTATGGATGTTCCAGCATCAGTATGTTCCAGTTCCCAAACTTCTTGTTCTGTTTCTTCCTTATCTTTGCTAGGATACTAGCATTCTAGGTATTGGTCTGTGAAAGTACTTCCGTAATTTGTACTATGACATAGGAGACTTGTCAGAACCAAGACACATTTGTTCTGTCTGCTTATGACAAATGCTTACTTCAGCAAATGCAGGGAGTTATGGGATACTTAGCGTAAGTGAAAAGGATTATGGTATAGGTCAGTTTGGGCTATATCATGGTTACAATATTTGTGCTTAATGTTATTGTTGCTTAATGCTTACTCTGTGTGTGTGTGTGTGCGTGCGTGCGTGCGCATGCGCGTGCAAATTATATATGCTAGCCATCATATATTAGTCAACAACATAAAAAACAATTGGGCTCCTTTATGGAATAAACAGTTGAAACAAACACAGACCATTGTGGAAAGCTGGAATAAGGGTTAAACTATGAAGTTTGAGGGGATTAACCTGGGGTTGGAATGCAAACACGGGGAGGGGGTATTGTTTGACTGAGCAGTGTGCATGAGAGAGTGATCAGAAACACCAAAGAAGCACACACAGAAAGAAGCAAGGAAGTCTCAGAGACAGTCAGAGAAGTATGTGTAGTGTGATTTCTGAGAAAAAGCTAAGAAAGTAAGTTTTTGGGTAGAGTCTTGGATGGAAAGTGGCTTTAGAATCATGAGCAAAGAAACTGTCTCCTACTGTCTGAGCCCTGCTGTCTTCAGGGAAACAGGACTTGATGTACATTATTTGTTAATAAGCAGGACTGCATTAAAGAAATACATAGCCCCATCATCAACATCTCTCCCTAACAGAAACAAGCCATCAGACCCTGAATATTAACTAGCTGCTTATGTCAAAAGGGTTCCTAGGCACTACAATAATACAAATAATAATGAAAACATAAAAATAATAACCTCTGTTCAGTAAATCTTAAAGTTAAGCTTGTACTTAAGAAGCCTTCCTGAATAGGGATTGCTCTCTTGAGTCAGAGTCTGTGTTTTGGTTTGGCACTATTACACCTCTACCCCGATATAACGTGCCCTGATATAACACGAATTTGGATAAAACACAGTTAAGCACCGCTACGGGGGGCGGGGGCAGGGTTGCGCGCTCTGGTGGATCAAAGCAAGTTCGATATAACGCGGTTTCACCTAAAACGCAGTAAGATTTTTTGGCTCCCAAGGGCAGCGTTATATCCGGGTAGAGGTGTACTAATAATTATAATTCATACAGCAGAAATGAGGATTTGGGACCCACTATATTAAGAACTGTATGTGCACAATGGAAGTGATGATCTCTTGATATTTCTTTTGGATAGGCTATGTAACTCACTCAGGGCTTCTCCACTCAATTACTAATAATGCCAAACTCATGACAATAAAAATTTAAACTTCAACATGCCACCATATATACATAATATGGATATGCAGGTATTGTATCAGAAGTATACAGGGTGCCTCACAAGGCAAATAACGAAACAATATTCAGTTCCAGTCCAAAACAGTAATAGAATCTAACTCATGCATAAAAAGAAACAAAAGAGAGTAGTTCAGCTAGAATGTGTGAACACAACATTAGTGAGGAAGAATTTAAAGAATAAATTGATTTTAAAGAGGAATTAAGATAAAATGATTGGTGGACAGAGATGGGAGACTATTCCAAGCCTAGGAAGCAGTAGGTCAATAAAGGGACATTATTAAGTATATGTCACAAATCTTGAATTACATCAAAACTGTTATATTTAAAATTGGAATGACAGATTTTATTTAAAAGCAAATACTTTTTGTGTTTTACTTTCTCATCAATAATCCCCATCCCAGCTAGTGTGCAGCCTTTACTATAGCATTTTCTGACTTCTAGATATTAAATAATGCAGGTGAAGCATGTTTTTGTATGGAATTCTATCTATTTTATGGAATATACCTCTACCTCGATATAACGCTGTCCTTGGGAGCCAAAAAAATCTTACCACCTTATAGGTGAAACCGTGTTATATTAAAGTTGCTTTGATCCACCGGAGCCCTGCTTTACTATGTTATATCCAAATTTGTATTATATTGGGCAGCATTATATCGAGATAGCGGTGTAGATATAACTAGTTCTTGCCTTTTTCAGTTGGCATTTAAATGTTAAAAGGTCCAATGGAGAAGAATAGAAAATATTTTGACAGAACGTAGCATAGACAACATTAATAATTGTATGCCTACACACACACATATATTGTTGGTCATAGAGTCCTCACTTGTTTTTTTAAATATATACAAATGTAATATTTTTCTTATTGCATAATATGGTTCTCATATTGTGTACATTGTATTAATCTACAGATCTTTTGCTATTGTTGTACCTAAAGCTGGCTAATAGTGCTTGCTCCCTCTTATTTCCATCTGATAATTCATATTAAAAAAGACATGCAATAGTGTATTTTAATACAATAATATTACTGGTACTACTTTTCTACGTAAGCAAATTGTCTCAAAGATTTCATGCAGTCATGAGGGAAGGTGGTCCATGCATTTATGAGTTGGACAGGAGACGGTCTATGAGAATATCTTAATTAAATGTAATCTACACACTAAAGAAAGCTATAGACTCCCTGGCATAAGATTTTCTCCACCATAATCCCTTTTAATCCCAAAACATTTGACAAATTACAAACAGCCGACCCTACCCAAATGTAGCCTCCTTGAGAACAACCACCCACTAGCAAAAAGAATTGTAAACTTACCTGAACTGCAAACTCTTTGCGGCAGTGGCCATCTTTCTGATGTGTCTGTACAGCACCTAGCACACTTAGGTACCAGTCCATGAACGGGGCTCTTAGGCACCACTTCAATGCTACTAATATAATAGGGAGGCATGATTTTGGCCAAGGATATTGGGACAAACCCACTAAGACAGGAAGTGCCCCAGAAACGTTAACATTCAGGGTTGACAAGCGTGCGGATTCCTAGTGTCCCCTGTGGAAGGTCCCACTTGGCTACTGGCCTATGCAGTGGGAGGGTTCGTGGCGGCCGCTGCTCCTTTCCAGACCGCCCTGTCCAGCCCTTCTCGGTACGTCCATGGAGCACCGCACGCCTCCTTTCCTCCCCCGGCGGGAAGCGCCCGCGCTCCCCTGGCACTAGGGCCCCCGAGGCCCGGCTGCGCCTGGGAGCTGCCCGACCTTGGCATGGCGTCAAGAATGCCCTATTGTGCGGCCGCCCACGTGACGCCATTCCCCGCCAGGGCGGCGGGGCC
This sequence comes from Gopherus evgoodei, assembly GCF_007399415.2. NCBI lineage: Eukaryota > Metazoa > Chordata > Testudines > Testudinidae > Gopherus > Gopherus evgoodei. The sequence goes on from NC_044329.1 coordinate 69,873,600, forward strand.
CCACCCCTAACCAGCCGCTGCGCCCCGCCCAGCCCAGGGCCGCCTCACCATGAGGAGGGGCGAGGGGCGCATGCGCCGTGCGCGGAGCTGCTTTTCCATCCAGTGCGGCAGCGGTCTGGGCAAGCCGCAGCGGCAGGGCGGGACAGGACAGGAGCCGAGAGGCGTTAATTAGCGGCAGCCCGAAAGGGAGCCGGGGCGCTAGCAGGGACAGCCGCCCCCCCCGCCCCCCCCGCACGGGCGTCTCCGCTGAGGGGAGGCGAAGACGCGGGGGCTGTGCCGCGCCCGGAGCCTGCGCTGGGGAATTTGACATCTCTTGTGTCTCAGCGGTGGCTGGGAAGGGCCAGGTCCCCGCTTCCTGCAGCTGCGGGGAAATCACTGCTCGCTCCCGCGGGAGCTGTGTTCCTGCCTGCGGAGCGGGGAGGCCGGGCTGCTGGGGGGGTTCCCCGCGGGATCAGCCCTTGCTAGGGAGTGTTTCCCTAGCAAAGGGAGTGGGGGGGGTCATAAACTTGTCATTGGGGGAGTGGGGGCCTTGTCTGTATGAACTGAGACAAAGAGCGAGAGAAGAGGCTCTGCTACGTTCTTGTGCAGAGGAGGCATCACCCCATATGGACAGCTGAGTTCATCATCACCATCGTCCGCTGCTGCTGCTGCCGCGTCTATTTTTTATAGGGTTTTTTTTTTTTTGGTTTTTCTTTTTTTACATTTTTTTGTGGGGGGAGGGTTTGGGAAGAAGAATCATGTAAATAAAAGAGAAGGTGCTGTAAAAAGATGGGGGATGCTGCGGACCTGAAGGAAATGAGAAAGACGTTTATTGTTCCTGCCGTCAAACCTTTTGACCATTATGATTTCACCAGGGCTAAAATCGCCTGTAATGTAGCGTGGCTGGTGGCCAAAGCCTTTGGGACAGGTAGGTGGCGTCTTCTTCCCTTTCTTTGATGCTGGTTCCTTCACTACTGCGGACGTGAGCCATTCCCGAAGGAATTGGACGAGAGAAAATAATCTTGATCTATTGCTTGGTCATGTGGTTTTTATTCTCGAATATCTGCTGTCTTTTTTTTCTTACATGTGTCAATGCTATTTCCGTCAATGAGTAATTGTCATGTTTTTGTGTCTAAATGCATTTATTTGAGGTATTCGGCCTTACAAAACTGCGTGTATTGTTTTTCCATGCACATTTTTTGTTGTAATACAAAAATAGTGTTTTCTATCTAACAGCTGAGAGGTAGTCAGAGAAATGGATGTGCACTGTTAGTTTTGATATGTATGATGGTAAGCCTGCAGTCACTCAGATAGGTAAAGATTAAGCAATAACCTGGATTCTAGGAGAAAGAGCATTTAATGCCAATTGTCACCCAACACTGTGTAGAATTCTCTCCATCTGAATGTGTAATATTAGTTTATTTTAATGCTTCTGAAAAGTATTACTTCTATGTTTCTGAAAGCCAGGGCCTTCAGGAATATTATGCTGCTTATTCTCAGTAGTATTTCTAATATATCTTTTGAGGGAATACATTTCAAAAATACAAAAATGTGTGATTTAACTGTATCATTTATTTAATTTTCAATTTATAAAACAGTTTTGTTGGTGTTTTTGAAAGAAGGAGTGTGCAGGAACTATCAATCATTTCACCCCTGTTCTCTGTAGAATAACAGGAAAAGGTTTCTCCTTTTGGAATTCTGCAATAGCTGCATATGTAGCCAGAGTACTGTTGCATATTGTAACATGGCTAAAAGACGTATATCTTTATGATGCCATTAGGAGCTGGTAATACCTGACAACAACCTTTCTCTTTATATTTAAAAAGAAAAAAAAATTCCATGACTACTGACAGTGCCATATATTAGCAGTTTCTGTATGTAATAACCATTTCTGGTTATTGCAAAGCAATTTTATTTTTAAAAATACTTTTATATTTTGTAGAGCTCAGATTTATGATCTCTTTTTAATCAATGCAAATTTGAGCACTAAAATGCCAAGACAGTGAAAATTCTTGGAATAATTTGCTTTGGGGGTTTTCAGAGGTGATGTATTTTAATGTCCTTAAGTAGTTCAGTTCTGTAGGCTTGCATGTATATGAACTAAACACGTCATTTTATTTTTTGTTAACCCAAAATGATCATATCAGGTGTAAAATATGCACTGTGTCTGCAGATTCAAATATGGCAGAGTTTTTTATTCTGATGTGGCTTTGCAAATTCTTTATCTTCAGGAGATTGAGATATTTTGGTTTCTATTAGCTGAGTTTGAATGGGATGTGTAAAGCAGCCTGTGGGGTTAGCTTTCTGTAAAAGTCTGATCCAAACCAAATTCCTTTCCTTTCCTTGTCCCTCCCAGTGGTTTTCATTCTGAAAGATGCACAAGCAAATGGAACAAGTAATCAGTTAAGAACAGATATTCTCTGCTTTTGCCTTTTAAATTCTCTGATGCTAGTATCTGACCCACTTAATGCAGCTAATGGAAATACTGTCAAATAGAACTGTATACAGCATTAAAGTGTTCCAGATCGTATTTTGTGACTAGTTTCAAGTCGGTGTTCTGCATGGTGGTAGTTCCTGGAGTTGCAAAGTAGAATTTGAGGGTGAGAGCATGGAAGTCTACATAAATACATACATTACAAGTTTTCAAACACACCTTTACATGTGAAACAGATGCAGAACTGGAGGATTGACCATCTCCTTTTAATATTTTTTTAAAGCTCTCCCTGGAATAGGTTACAACTTCTTCTGCACAGAGAGCCATATTTCTACTATCTGCTGTCATATGTTTACCCAAAGGAACTACAAAGGATGATTAGGGTGTGTGTGAATGTCTCATTCCCCATATATATCTTGAAGTGGCAGAATTTGAAGTGATCAGTAATGAAATAAGGGGTTTCAAAACTTTGTCCTAAATTTACAGAAAATACTGAGCAATAACTATCTTGAACGTCTCCATTCATTCTGCTTTCCCTAGTTAAAATAGTACTTTCTCCATCAGATAATTCCTTATCTTGGATAAAAGTCCTATCCTTCCACCCACTTCTGTTCTGGGGAAATTCACATTTGTTTCTTTTGTAGTTTAAAAAGCATCTTCAGTTTCTTCCTTCTTTAGACATAGTGTGTACACATGCAATATGTAAAAATATACATTTGGGGTCTGATATTTATGCTTTGTTTTAAATGCGTGGTGCAACACAAACAAAAATGTGAGTGACTTTTAAGGACAACGTGATTGTGCTATATTATAGAAACATGTCCTCCTGGAGAGGACTTCTGAAGTATTCTATGGGTTGCAGTTATGCTATACCGAAGTCAAGTCAGTGCTGTCCTTGTTGGAGTGATGTCTATGGGACTGATTGTAAATAAACATACAATTCCAGATTCAGCTCTTACATCTGTGCAATGTCATGAACTTAATGAAGTTGTGCAGGGATAAGAGTACACTTTGTTTAACCTGTATTTGCATATGATATGAGCCAAACATACAGCACAAGAACAGAAGATGTATGTGGGAAATAGTCATGTAAAAACATCATGTATGAAAAAAGAATGAGATAAAAATGACTTTGAATATGAAAATAATGCTAGGAATTCATGCTTCCTTTCAGTCTTATTCTGTTTCTTTTAGCATCCATTTTCAGTTCTTTCAGAGTTAGGAAGAAACACAACCTTGTCCTGTGAACCATAGCTGAAATTTAACTGGCTACATCAGTTCATAATCTTAATTCAGCATAACTCGATATCAAGCAATGATACCTAACGTGCAAATTGATAAGTCATGAGCCTATGTTGCCCTGATGATACTTGAGAGATTTAAGTTCAAGATTGCATTCATTCTTTAAATTTGAAAGAAATAAACGATTCTTTTAGCTTCTGGCTACTGTTTTACTGCAAGGACAGGTATGATATAACAAGACTCGGAAAAAATATTTCTCTAACAACAAATAACTGTACATGATTTAGTTTGGTTCTTACCATTTTGAGATACCGTTGCAGAGTTCAGGTAATATCACAGTTGATTCATAAATACAGAAACTTGATGTCCCAGATAACTGTCTATGAGATCATATATATTTTCTTATTTTTGAGCCATATTTGCAATGATTATTCAGGATTTAATATGGTTCTAATCTAGTGGTCAGTATGTTTTGGTCAAATGAACTTAATGCATTTTGTTTAATGTATTTAGCTCCATTTCTTTCCTGACATAAGCATAGTTCAGTGAGAGCTTGATTTCTTCTTGTGTTTGTTTTAGAGCAAGGCTTTTAGTGGAGCCTGGAGCTGGAGTGCGGAGCAGCAGGTTTTTGCCTGGAGCTGGAGCAGAGCTGGAGCACAGCTCCAAAGCCCTGTTTTAGAGACTTGGAAATATTAACATTTTGATTTGTTGCATTATGTTTGTACTTAAAACTGCCTTTCCCTAGAAAGACCTTTATGAAATGGCATTCTTTTGGAGAGTATCTACATTAGAGCTGCATTTTCATCTAACATAATGAAAGGAAGCTTCTTAAAAAGTTTAAGGAATGTTTTAACTGTCAAACAATTTAAGAGATGTAGAAGTAGCTTTATTCTTCTAGTATTTCAAAGGGGAGGACATGTAAGACCCACAAAATCTTGGGACTGGAACAGTGAAGTTTGATTGAGATTTTGGAAGGACAACTTTTGGGTTTAAATCCACATACAGTTACCTTATATGGTAAAGTCTATTGAATTCAACAGACTACTCATGAGATGAGCAGTTTGGAGGAAAACACGAACTTGCCTTTTAGCTTAGAAAATCTACTTTCCATACCAAATGACTGAAATCTGCTGATATTGTAGTCCTCATGTATCTTAAAGGAGAATAGGCCTGACTAGTGAAAAGAATTGAAATACATTGTAACAGTGTTCAAGAGACTTAGGCCCTTGAGGTCTTTGCCAGTCTTATGAAGACATCTCCTCAAGAGTTTGTGTTCTTTCTCTCTTAGAACCATAGTCACATTAGAGAATGAACTGTATTCTGAGAGAATTTTAAAAGGCAACTCTATAGTGAAAACAGGTCTACGTGGTACAGATGGGGGGGGAAATCCTTTTTACAATTAAGAGGAATCACTGTGATTTTTTTTAAGTTCCTGCATAGAAGCATTTAAGTTGCAAAAGCAGATTAAATTACTATAACATTTTGGGCCAAATTAATTCATGCTGTAATAATATTGAAGTAACAGACTAAAAAAATACTTTATTCTTGAGCTTGCATTAAGCAGGAATTCTGAAAAGTTTTTACCTGATAATTCACTTTCTCAGAATTATGCTACAGATGCTCTACTGATGAGTGGTGGGAGCCAATATAAACAGTCTGGGTCTTTGTAGGAGATTCTAGAATGTACTAGTCTCATGGAAGACATTTTAAGAGTTAAAGTTAATACAGTGAAATAACTGAAAACTTTGGTTTAGGTCAGTGGTTCCCAAACTTTAACAACCTATGAACCCCTTTCACTAAAATGTCATGTCTCGCAAACTCTCTCTTAAAAATGAATATTTCCAGGGATTTTCTCCTTTTACCTGAGTATAAATTATAAAAGCAGTGGTCTTGGAAATTGTTTTTATGACATGCTAATTACACACTATTAACCATTATTATTACAGTATTTTTATTACATTATGGAAATGGTAACACACTTTCAAGATCTCACTTTCATAGCTTGTATCACACTGAATAAGCCCATTATAAGACAAGGCTCCTATGTTTCTTCAAGGAGTATCAGATGTGAAACAGCTTGAAAGTATTTAAAAAACCACCTCAGAGTTCCTCCTACACAAGCATTTAGGTCTTGAGCAGTCCAGGCGAACAATGCACGTTACTACAAAGCTTAAACTTGTTCTTCATAATAATTTAAAAAACATTACTAGCTGCCTATTTAATTTTAAAAACAGCAAAAAAAATCCACCTCCCTTTCCATTTCTTATGAGGTGTCTTAAAGTTTAAATCTCAGTGTGAAAGAGATGCTTGCTTTGATCTGCTTAGCTCTTGGAAGTCCAGGGGCTCTGGGCTGCTGGCCCCCTGTGGCCCTGGATCCCTAGGGCCAGCTTTGCCCATCATTAGGGAATTTTTTCACGAGAACCTCCTGTAACATTTTGCAAACACTGAGAGGTTCACAAACCCCAGTTTGGGAACCATTGGTGTAGGTGAAGAAACCACACAAAACTAACACAATGTATAAGAGTACCGATTTTGGTTGGGTAGGGTTGTGCACATGTACCAGATGTCTAGCAGGTACACTTCTGTTAAGAGTAGGTATGGTATGAGGCTTTGTTGTCAGTTCAGAAGATGTGAGGTATCTTGGTGTGAAGTTTTCTGATAAATGTAAGTAGAAGTTATGTGGCATTATGGTTATAGAATTGAAGTTGTTTGAGCTAAAATACCTCAATTGCAGGTATGGAGATAATTCTGTAAATTATTTAAGTGTAATGTTAATTCAGTCCTGGTCTACACTATGATTTTCGGTCGAATTCAGCAGCATTACCTCAATTTTAAGCTTGGAGCTGTCCACATGATGAAGCCCTTTTATTCAACTTAAAAGGCTCTTTAAATTGATTTCTTTACTCCACCTCCAAGGGGATTAGTGCTGAAATAGGCCTTGCTGGGTTGAATTTGGGGTAGTGTGGATGCAATTCGACGGTATTGGCCTCCAGGAGCTATTCCAGAGTGCTCCATTGTGACCGCTTTGGACAGCGCTCTCAACTCCGATGCACTGACCAGGTAGACAGGAAAAGGCCCATGAACGTTTGAATCTCATTTCCTGTTTGGCCAGCATGGCATGGTGCAGGTGAGCGCAGATCTCCTCAGCAGAGGTGACCATGGTGGAGTCCCAGGATTGTAAAAGAGCTCCATCATGGACCGATAGGGAGGTACAGGATGTGTTCGCCGTATAGGGAACCGAATCTGTGCTAGCTGAATTCCGTTCCAGTAAATGAAATGCCAAAACATTAGAAAGTCTCCGAGGGCATGAAGGACAGAGGCCATAACAGGGATGCAAAGCAGTGCCGCCTGAAAATTATGGAGCTAAGGCAAGCTTACCAAAAAACAGAGAGGCAAATGGTCGCTCCAGATCAGAGCCCCGAACATGCCACTTCTATCATGAGCTGCATGCCATGCTAGGGAGTGCAGCCACCACTGCACTACCCCTGTGCTTTGATTCAATCAGTGGAGAATCACACAACACGGAAGCGGGTTTTGGGGACGAGGAAGATTGCTTTCTTGCTGTGAGCTGAGAAACTGGTTTCCCCAACAGCCAAGATATGTTTCTCAGCCTGGACCTGGAGCCAGTAACCCCCGAATCCACCCAAAGCATGGTGCTGGACACTGAAGGTGGAGAAGGGACCTCTGGTGAGTGTACCTGTGTAAATATTACACGTGGTTCAAAAGCAGGCATGTTTAAAGATTGATTTTTGCCCTGGCATTTGCGGCCAGTACAGCTATTGAAAAAATCTGTTAATGTGTCTGGGGATGGAGCGGAAATCCTCCAGAGACATCTCCATAAAGCTCTCCTGGATGTACTCCCAAAACCTTTGCAAAAGGTTTCTGGGGAGGGTGGCCTTATTCTGTCCGCCGTGGTAGGATACGTTACCATGCCAGGCTAGTAGTATGTAATCTGGAATCATTGCAAAACACAGCATATGGTCCTGGTGTTTGCTGGCATTCAAACATCTATTCTTTATCTCGCTGTGTTATCCTCAGGAGAGTGATATCATTAATGGTCACCTGGTTGAAATAGGATGCTTTTATTAAGGGGACAGTCAGAGGTGCCCATTCCTGCTCGACTGTTTGGCTGTGGATGAACAGAAATGTTCCCCGCTGTTAGCCACATGGTGAGGGGAGGGGTGAAGTGTGACTGATCTCTCACACCAAACTGTCAGGCCCTCAGTACAAGAGGCAAAATGCGACCTTGTAACAAAAGCACATGTGCTGTGTAATGTGAGCAGCAAGGTTTAACATGAAAGTATACCCTTTGTTCACTCTCCCTTTTCCTCCACCAGCTGCAAAAGTTTCTCCTTTGCAGAGGCTAGTGAAGATTAGAAGGCGAAAAAAACGCACGTGGGATAAAATGTTCTCTGAGGTCCTTTTGTCTTCCCACACTGACAGAGCACAGCAGAATGCATGGAGGCAGACAATGTCAGAGTGCAGGAAAGCACAATATGAACGCGAGGAGAGGTGGCAGGCTGAAGGAAGTAAGTGGCCGTCTGAAGATGATAGGTGATGTCAGCTTGCTGACAGAAGGCAAGAGTCGATGCTCAGGCTGCTGGAAGATCAAACTCATATGCTCCAGCGTATGGTTGAGCTGCAGGAAAGGTAGCAGGAGCACAGACCCCCGCTAAAGCCCCTATGTAACCAACAGTCCTCCTCCCCAAGTTCCATAGCCTCCTCACCCATATGCCCAAGAACGCGGTGGGGGGGCCTCCAGCCACTCCACCCAACAGGATTGACCAAGCAACAGAAGGCTGACCTTCAATAAGTTTTAAAGTGCAGTGTGGCCTTGTCCTTCCCTCCTCCCCCACCCCAACTGGTGCTTTCCTCCTCCCCCACCCCTTCCAGGCTACCTTGGCAGTTATCACCCTATTTGTGTGATGAATTAATAAAGAATGCATGAATGTGAAGCAGCAATGACTTTATTGCCTCTACAAGCGGTGGTCAAAGGGGAATGTGTCTAGCTTACAGGGAGGTAGAGTGAACCAAGGGGGTGGAGGGTTGATCAAGGAGAAACAAACAGAACTTTCACACCGTAGCCTGGTCAATCATGAAACTGGTTTTCAATGCTTCTCTGATGCACACCACGCCCTCCTGTACCCTTCTAACAGCCTTGATGTCTGGCTGTGCGTAATCAGCAGCCAGGCGATTTGCCTCAACCTCCCACCCTGCCATAAACATCTCCCCTGTACTCTCACAGATATTATGGAGTGCACAGCAAGCAGTGATAACAATAGGAGTATTGGTTTTGCTGAGGTCTGTCCGAGTCAGTAAACTGTGCCAGCGCACTTTTAAACATCCAAATGCACATTCTACCACCATTCTGCACTTGCTCAGCATATAGTTGAACAGCTCCTGACTACTGTCCAGGCTGCTTGTGTTAAGGCTTCATGAGCCATAGCATTAAGGGAGTCTGGGTCCCCAAGGATAATTATAGGCATTTCAACATCCCCAACGGTTATTTTCTGGTCTGGGAAGAAAGTCCCTCCTGCAGGCAGCTTTTGAAACAGACCAGAGTTCCTGAAGACGCGAGCATCATGTACCTTTCCCGGCCATCCCACTTTGATGTTGTTGAAATGTCCCTTGTGATCCACCAGTGCTTGCAGCAGCATTGAAAAGTACCCCTTTCGGTTTATGTATTCACTGGCTTGGTGCTCCGGTGCCAAGGCAGGGATATGGGTTCTGTCTATCGCCCCATCACAGTTAGGGAATCCCATTTCAGCAAAGCCATCCACTATGACCTGCACATTTCCCAGAGTCACTACCCTTGATATCAGCAGCTCTTTGATTGCGTTGGCTACTTAGATCACAGCAGCCCCCACAGTCAATTTGCCCACTCCAAATTGATGCTTGACTGACCGGTAGCCGTCTGACATTGCAAGTTTCCACAGGGCTATCGCCACTCGCTTCTCAACTGTGAGGGTTGCTCTCATCTTGGTTTTCTGGCGCTTCAGGGCAGGGGAAAACGAGTCACAAAGTTCCATGAAAGTGCCCTTATGCACGCAAAAGTTTTACGGCCTCTGGGAATCGTCCCAGACCTGCAACACTATGTGGTCCCACCAGTCTGTGCTTGTTTCCCGCGCCCAGAATCAGCGTTCCACAGCATGAACCCGCTCCATTAATACCATGATGTGCACATTGCTGGGGCCCATACTTCGTGAGAAACCTGTATCCATGTCTATATCCTCATCACTCTCGTCACTGCGCTGCTGTCGTCTCCTCGCTTGGTTTTGCTTTTGCAGGTTCTGAATCTGCATATACTGCAGGATAATGCATGTGGTGTTTACGGTGCTCATAATTGCCACGGTGTTCTGAGCAGGCTCCATGATCCCAGTGCTATGGCGTCTGGGCTGAAAAAAGGCACAAAACAATTGTCTGCTCTGACAAAGGGAGGGGCGACTGATGACATGGCTTACAGGGAATTAAAATGCACAGAGCGGGTGGCTTTGCATCAAGGAGAAACACAGACAACTGTCACACAGAATGGCCCCCTCAAGGATTGAACTCAAGACCCTGGGTTTAGCAGGCTGTTGATTTCACAAAGGGAGGGAGGGAGGGAGCAAATGAATACAAACAAATCGGGTCTATTTCTTGTTTTGATCCACTCCATCTACCTTTTACATTTTTAGGCTGGCAGAAGATGGCTTAGTTTGACTGCTAGCCATCATCATCTCTTGGGTTCTTGGCAGAAGATGGGAATGACCTGGCTGAGTTACTCCCATGTCTGCCCAGGCCCCCCTGACTGACCTCACCGAGGTCAGCTAAAAGAGCACCCAGGAGTACGACAACGATGGCTACCAGTTGTAGTGCACCGTCTGCTGCCAAAAGGCAATGAACTGCTGCTGTGTAGCAATGCAGTCCCACGTCTGCCAGCACTCAGGAACTTAAGGTGACGGTCATCTGTGCGGGCTCCATGCTTGCCGTGGTATGGCGTCTGTACAGGTAATCCGGGAAAAAAAGACGTGAAACAATTGTCTGCCGTTGCTTTCATGGAGGGAGGGAAGAAGGGCCTGATGACATGTTCCCAGAATCACCCGTGACATTGTTTTTGCCCCATCAGGCATTGGGATGTCAACCCAGAATTCCAATGGGCAGCGGAGACAGCAGGAACTGTGGGATAGCTACCCACAGTTCAACGCCCCAATTCTGTGGATGCAGTCTGCTGACTTAATGCACTTAGAGCATTTTTTGTGGGGACACACACAATCAACTGTATAAAAACGATTTCTGAAAAAACAGCTTCTATAAATTCGACCTAATTTCGTAGTGTAGACATACCCTTAGATTCTCCTAGTCTTCTAGTACCTAGTTTCTGTGTTGATAATATTTTTTATGGTGTTGTTTGGAAGAACTAATGTGAAACACATTGGCACCTGAACTGGAGCTCTTGATGTAATGGAGTTTGTAAGGTGCACCAAGGTCTGCATCTACTAGGCTCTGAGTTCAAGAGTGTGTGTAAATTTTGAACATCTGCCAGCTTCAGTGCAGCTTACAGGTTCCTCAACCCAAGAACCACTGAGTGTGGTACAGTTTAGGCTTGCATTAGACCAAATACATATGACTTCCATACAAAGTTGAGAAAGCGGGTAGAGCCTGCTCAGTTTGCAAGTTAAATGTATATACTATGCATTGAATAAATTCCAGAGAGGTCCTTACTGAAAATTCTTTGCCCCCAGTCTTAAACTTTAACCTAAAGAGTGAGATTGAGCCTAGTGGACAATGACAAGCAGGTTCTGCATCAAGACACAGGAGTTGATCTCTCACATGACTGGCTGCCAGGCCATTCAGGACGTTGTAGATTCTAATCAATATGTTGAATTGGCCTCAGAGTTGAATAAGAAGGCATGCAGAGTACAGAATATTGATATTATGGGCATATAGTAACTTGCACCAGTCAGGTTTGCACTAGCTGCAGCTTCAGGGTACTCTTTCAACGCTAACCTCTTTTGAGTGTACAGTATTGCAATGGTTCAGCCTTCAGGTTATAAAGTCATGGCTCACTATTTAGAAGTTCTTATCAGAGATAGTGATCTTAGCCTTTTCACCAACCATAAATAAAAGACAGTGGATCTAGTATGACCTTGAGACTACAAATGTTTTGGGAAAGTAAATTTGCCAGTCTGGCCCACTCCTCCAGATGCTTCCCTCTATTGTTTTCACTTCTGTCTGAGTCTGAGCTGGTTTCCCTCCATCCACTTTCTCAGCTTTATTAGTTCTTGGTAGATGCAGAAACTGCGATTTAAGTTTGACAAAAGGGCGCTAAAAATTTGAGCATCATTTATAAATTGATGATGAAGGTCACAACATTTCATAGTCTTTCTTAGCAGAAGTAATTATATACCTGAACAGCAACAGGGAAAGCATAGAGGCCCGTAGAAACCAATACATGTTTTTCTACGTCAAAGTCAGGTAAAGGTTTAGGATTCCTTAGAAAGGATTGGCTTACTAAAGGGCCACTGTCACAGAAGTCCCCAAGCAAGATGATGGTCATTTCTACTGAAGACTGCTTGTCTAGTAATCAACAAGGACAAAGTCATTTAAAAAGAGTTTTTAGAATCATTTTTTTTCTGTATGATGCCCTTGCTTGAAACCGGATTGATGTGAGGTGACGTGAGTACAGTCGTTTTTAACTTCACTCTTTCAGTAACCTTCCTTAGGTTGGTAGCAATAACTGATGAGGGTAACAGTAAGTGGCCATGTTACTATGTGGCTGGTATCTGCACTTGGAAAAGAAGTATTCTCAAACACCGTCAATAATGGGCTTCTCATGCCATGAATAATAAGTGTCCAATTCATAAATATCTAACTGCAATTCCCCAAAGGAATAAGACGCTGAAGGTTTCAATGGATGAAATTCCACCAGAGAACTCAATGGATTCTTACCTCTTTATCTGATAGTGAACTCATGGCATTGAACAAAAGTCTGATCCAGTCAACCTTTTCAGTAAAGTAGACAGGGAAAACTCTTCAACATTTTGTTGTAGAAAGCAAATGAGCAAGCACTAAACCAACCAACAGGTCTTTGGGTCAAGACACTTCTGTTATGCCAGGGGAAGCTGTGGTGTGGTGGTTGATGAGGCAGGCTCCGAGCAGTGCTTACCTGGTGGGCTCCCCGGAAGTGGGAACATCCCCCTTGCTCAGGTCCTAGGTCAGGGCATGGCTAGGTAGCTCTGCACACTGCCTCCACCTGCAGGCACTGCCCTTGCATTTCCCATTGTCTGTGGTTCCTGGCCAATGGGAGCTGTGGAGGCAGCACGCAGAGCTGCTTGGCCATGCCTTTGCCTAGGACCTGAGTGAGGGGGATGTTGCTGCTTCTGGGGAGCCCCCCAGGTAAGTGCTGCCCAGAGCCCGCCTAACCCTGTCCCGTGCCCCTTCCCTCTCCCACACTCAAACGCTGCTGCTGCTGGGGGAGGGAGGCACAGATCCAGGTAGGGAGCCTGTTGGCCCTACCAATCTCCTCTCCAGCACCAGCAGGAGTCCTGAGCTGTGCACCACCCCCTGCTCCTCTCCAGCAATAGCAGGGTTCCTGGGCCATGTGCCACCGCCCGCAACACCCAGGCCACCCTACCTCAGCACCCGCGGGAAGCCACCCCCCAAGTTTTAGTCAGGGGTATATAGTAAGAGTCATGGACAGGTCACAGGCCATGAATTGTTGTTTCCTGACTGTGACCTGTCCGTGATTTGTAGTAAAAATACCTGTCACTAAAATATAGCCTTATTTATAGGGTATTGTCACTTTATAAACTTTTTACAGGTGAGCTCACAACTAGAGTAAATTTGTAGGCCCAATTATTATAACAGTGAACACTCTCCATAAACATGTTCCATCAATCTCCTTGCTGATAAGAAACCTACAATTGAAAGGTTTCCATGGTCAAGATTATAGGAATAGGTTAAGCCTTAAAATGGAGATATTTTATTCTTGATTTCTTGTAATGAGGGTACCATTTAAAAAGAAGGCAGTTCACAAGAAAATAGCTGAAGACTTTACTTATTGACTACTCCCATCCTCCTTCTGAGTAGTTGTGTACTTATTAATTAAAAACATTCCCAGATCTAAAGGTGTAGTGTCATCCAGTTAGATGCCTGAAAACTCTTCGGAAAACAAGCTTTGACTTTTTAAAGAGAGCTTACTCTCTTCGCAGAAATGCAGGTCACTTTTTCCAATGAATAATTCACACTAAATAGATTCAGTATGGGAAATATTTATCTACTGCTTTTCCTTTAAATTACATTTATATTCTTGTAACTGTGTTCTCATATTCCAGAAGGTTAGCTTTTTTTATTTTACTTTTTTAAGAAAGTTGTTATTGGGTGTTCTTCCAAAATTTTGAGGAAGCGGGAAGGAAACTATTGAGTGATCTCTGTGTGTGCACCTGTAATTGAAATGTTCATTTTGATATCCTTTTAGGTTCTCTCTAATAAGAGAATGTGTGGGTTAAAAATGGAAAGCATGATTAAACTATTAAATATCTTGGTTAACTAAAATTTTCATTTCTTATGAGAGAGAGACATCTTTCAGGCCTGGATCCTGCGTATGCAATATATGTGTGCTTATCATTCACTACTGTGAGTAATCCTATTGAAATAATAGGACTACTTACAGTGTGTGAAGTTAAGCATATGCATAAATGTGTGCAGGATCATGCCCTCAGTCCATTACAAATTATAGAAGAGACTAGAATGACACACAGCATTGTCATCAAAGTATTGGACCCAAGTAAATGAAGTGGAATAAGCCAGTTAATTTCATTCTGGGGCAGTAGTACAGAAAGGAAAACACAAAAACCAAAATACCATATGTTAAGCTTGCTTATTCGTTTTGACTGGTCTCCTGGTAGCCCAGGACCGATGAAATCTCTAAACTCAAGTTCAAGATTGGAATTGTCCCTGTGGTTTGTGCTTTCCAAAAATGAAACCTGTGTCCTACTGACAATATGTCAATCCAGCCCAGTGTAATTCCTGCATATTGTAGTATTGGTTTCAAAAACAACTGTATTTTTTGGCAGCATAGCTTAACCACACATCTTTTTTTGAAACTACTCATTAACTTCAAAGCTTGACCTTGAGATCCTTTTGGAGGCAAGGTGTGGGGAAGCGAAAGTATTAATTTACTAAAATTAGTATCAGATTCCTACTACATCTAGTAGGACTTCAGTTTTACAGACAAACTCCAGTCCTGCTTGGTGCTCCATGTAAACATGGCCCGCTATGCCTGTGTGAAGCCCGATTGACTTCAGGGCTCTGCCCAGATCATAAATCCACCTGCACACAGCTCCACTGCAAGACCATGGTCATAGGAAAGCAATGAAAGAAATAGTTATATCTAGCCTATAGTCTGTAACACAGTTCTTAATCAGTGAGAAACTGCAAAACTCTTGAAATCCATTTATCTGTTATCAAGATAAGTTCTGATTTCTGTTTTCCTATAATACATACATTGCACCAGAAAAAAGATTTATATATTTCTGTCTGTGAGAAGTAGAATCCTGTTCAGTGGGGGTTTCCTCAAAAACCTTGGATTTAGTGGCAAACTTTTCATCCTGTTCCAACAATTAATTCCTTGTTTCTGTAGTTTCCCAGTGTTCTTGTAATTTTGTATGTTTCTGTGATTATACTTGTTCTGATGGTATTGCAGTAAACAAATTTATCTGGTTTCTACTTTATTTGGAGCATTTATTTTAGTTGCTTTGTACCTTCAAAACCCGTCCACTTGAATTGAAGCCAATTATCTATGGAAATGGGATTAAATCTATCCAGAATGGGATCTTATTCTGAGCTTCTATGGCTTGCATGCAGTCTGGACTTTTTGTTATGTGTGTACACACCTGTAGTGGCTTGCTTTGAAAATGGTTTTCTTTCAGTTGATTGTGTACTATTCATATTCATGAAAACACATTATAATCTAGAACAATCTTACATTGGTACTAAAAAAGAAAATTAAAATTATGCTGGCTAAGGAATTCACTGGTTCCATGGGAAAATCTCAGATAAATCTAATAAAAGCTATAAAGCATGAGAACATTGCTGCACATGGGGAAAGGAACGTGTGTGGTATCTTTGAGAAATGGCCTTAAGATGAAAGGTTCTGCTGGCTGTCATGTCCTAATTTTTGTGTTTAAGGAGGGAGGATTATTTTGTGATAGTTACAGGACCGGGAATTGAGAGATCTGTGGTGTAGTCCTAGATAATCCTGTGTGACTTTGGGCAAGTCCGTCTCTAGGGATAATTTTCAAAAGTGGCCTTTGATGTTCAGAGCTGTATGTGACCCTAGGCAGCCCTGTATTCACACCTTACATACTACTACAATAATATTTGTACAAAATATGCCTTGTGATGTATCATGTTAAAGCTAATAACATGCTGGTTATTAATATAATTGTAATATTCATGTATTTTAATGTTGTGTGTGTAGTTATGAATTCCCTCTTGATGATGTATTTAGAACATGTTTCAGACCAGACAGGCTAGCCTAGATAAGGTGATAAACAGTGCTGTCTTGGACAAAGGAATGTGGGTTTAACAAAGGAATGTGGGTTTACCTCAGTTTACATATTCGCAGTAAACAAAGACATTGAGCTAAACCAGCAGAGGTTATCCTGATCCTGATTTTTGAGACTGAGAATTTACATGGTTCCTGCACCCTAGGAGGCCTTCCTGACTTGTAAGACACAGGCATCCCTTTGGGGATATAAGGAACAGAGACACATCTTTATCATTCACCTTAGGAGACAAAGGAACCAAGCAATATGTTTTCTGTGATGGGTTCTGGCCATCAGAAGCTGAAAGAGAGACTGTGGGTGAGAGGAATCATCTTAAACCAAGACTTTATCATGCTAGATTAGGTTTTAGATTTTTAGATGCATGTGTTCACTTTTATTTACTTGTAACCATCTCTACTTTTATGCCTTTCACATGGTGTCACTTAATCTCTAATTCTTTTGTTAATAAACGTGCTTTGCTTTTATTATAAATCTTCAGTGCTGTGTAAATTCAGTAAAGTGTGTGCTTCTAGAAAGGTTGCAGTGTTTTTACTATCTCTGTAAAGCCAGTGAACCAAATGCTTTCCTTGTGAGGGGCTAGTGAGATGGACTGGTCCTTGCAGTATTACCACTTCGGGGTGAATTCAGGACTCCAGGCATACTAAGCTCAGCCTGTAAGGAGTAACCAGGATAGGCAAAGCCAGGGTGAGGGTTGTGTGCTGCAGGCAGTCTGTTGGAGTCAGAGCTCTGGACCAAAGCTACGAAGCCACAAGAAATGCAAGTTTACAAGGCAGACGACTGAACCCCTTATTGGCCTGGGTTTGAACCCCAAAACACTACATCATATTTTTAGATGCCCAGCTTTCAACATCTGAAGTGAAATCCTGGCCCCATTGAAGTCAATAAGAGTTTTGCTGTTGACTTCAGTGAGGTCAGGATTTCATCCCATCCCTGCCCTCACAGTTTCATAGACTATCAGGGTTGGAAGGGACCTCGAGAGGTCATCTAGTCCAACCCCCTACTCAACAGGACTAATCCTCAGACAGATTTTTGCCCCCAAATCCCTGAATGACCCCCTCAAGGACTGAGCTCACAACCCTGGGTTTAGTAGGCTAATGCTCAAACCTCCCATGCCCAGTGTACCTATTGACTTCAACTGTGTGGATTTTCTTCTCAAAATCAGTTGCTAAAGTTTCTTTCCTAAAATTAGAGACGGCTATAGAAATGTCTTTCTTTTATATTTATTTATATATATTAAAAAAAAAAACTAAAATAGGTCTTGGGTATTTGTAAAACGCTTTAAGATTTTCAGTATTACAAAAGTACAAAGGTTGATATAGTAATATATTAATCTTCTGTATTCAAGTTCTGTCATCTTTGCATATTCTGGCTTCTCCTACTAGTTAATCTCCAGTAGTGACTCCAGACTGGTGCCTGGTTAGAAGCATAAAACTTAGAACAATCTTGTTCCTTTTGCAATGTGTAATATGGTCTCTTGCATGCACCAGTCCAGAGGATCTCTTTAATTATGTTCTTGCTTACTAACTATGTTACTATTTTATTGCCTTATTTGTTTAGTGCCCAAAATGTTAGGGGTTCTACTAACACAGAATGGGACAGGTTTCTCTCTCAAAAGAGCTTAAAATTTAAATGGGCTATATACAGACATGGGGAAGGAGGGATAATGACGAGAGAGCTGAAGTCAGGAGGCATGTGGAAGGAATAAATGGAACCGGTTACTGGATTGCTTAGTTGTAGAGTAAATGCTTTTTTAGTAGGAAATTGGAAGGTCATATGTAAGCCTGTGAGGAAACAATGAGTGTTTGATATATACGTAGGTGGTGAGGGAGGCTTCATAGTGTACAGTAGTGGCTCTCAACATGTTCCATACTGGGAACCTATCTATCCAGTTAGCAATACAAGAAGGGTATGATGTTTGTGACAACCACCTCTGCCTCCCTCACAAATTATCTAAGCTGAAAACCCCTGTGTAGAGGGTCCAGGGGAAGGACTTCCTGGTATAGAGGGGCATTGTAGGAGTAGAACACATGCTTGTGGAGGTAGGAGATAGGAAATGTTGTTAGTTACTTTTAGAAAAAGGTCTCTTTCTATGAGTCTATAATATATAACTAAACTATTGTTGTCTGTAAAGTAAATAAGGATTTAAAAATGTTTAAGAAGCTTCCTTTAAAATTAAATTAAAATGAAGAGCCCCCCGGACTGGTGGCCAGGACCAGGGCAGTGTGAGTGCCACTGAAAATCAGCTCACATGCCGCCTTGGACATGTGTGCCATAAGTTGCCTACCCCGATTTTAAGTCCTTTCTGATATTAATGCCAATATTACTTTATTTGATGAAATATTATTTTGAATTATTTTATAGCTGTTCAGGTATACTTGTAAAAGGGATATTATTATTTGATTCAAACATCTTATGTCTTTCATGAATGATGCATCTATAATAACTGGTATATGGTGCTTGGAAAAGTTGTCATGGCTTTTCCTGTAAAGCTTGTAATAGACAGCGTTGTGCCAATTTTGAGTGAAAATCTCAGCATTATTTGACAAACTCTTGTGTAGTTTTTTGTCGGCTCTGCAGCCATTCATTTGAAGGAGAAATGTAGTCTTTAAAAGGAAGTCAATTACACACAGTTCCAGAGACAGCCTTTACATATTTCAGCAAAAGGGTGTGGCTTTCTTTTTTTCTCCAGAAGTGTTATGTACACTAGAATGTATTACTGTTCTATTTCCATAAAATTCTGGAGTGAGACAGACAGCTCGTTGTGTTGAATCATAGCTGTCTGACATCATTTTGACTTTGTGGCTTGAGCTATGATATATGACATTAAAAGGAGGAAAGTTTGGCCACAAAGTTGGAAAAACCAAGACATTTTGAATTAATGCTTCTTTAAAACCACATCTTGGCCATGTTGTGCTTTGCATTGTAAAACTCCCCAGGCTAGTATCCGTAACCTAATTTTGTTTAACAATATTACATTTATAAGTAACTTTTGCTAACTGTTTTTTGTTCAGTTCTTATTCTGTAATGGGGTCCCCCATAGATTTGTGTTAAAATAATATAGAAATAATTATATAAAAAGGGATACTTCCTAGGTGCTAACAACTTTAATTATTTAAAGTGTGTATAGATTAGGTACTTTTCCTAGTACTGTGAAGTGTTGTTTATCTGATTATATCTTTTGGTTCTTGTAGAAAATGTTCCAGAGGAATTGCGAGAACCATTTTACACAGACCAGTATGACCAGGAACACATTAAACCACCTGTTGTTAACTTGCTGCTATCTGCTGAACTCTACTGTCGTGCTGGAAGTCTTATTCTCAAGAGTGATGCTGCAAAACCACTTTTGGGTCATGATGCTATTATCCAGGCCTTGGCACAGAAAGGTCTTTATGTCACTGATCAAGAGAAGTTGGTAACGGAAAGAGATCTGCACAAGAAACCCATTCAGATGGTGAGTATGGCTTTTGTATTTTT
The DNA here is from genome assembly GCF_007399415.2 of Gopherus evgoodei. Taxonomy (NCBI): domain Eukaryota; kingdom Metazoa; phylum Chordata; order Testudines; family Testudinidae; genus Gopherus; species Gopherus evgoodei. The sequence continues at coordinate 69,893,277 of NC_044329.1, forward strand.
TTTTTCTTGGGACTCCTAATAGTAGGATAATCAAAACTTTATTCTGTCACTGGGTTTGTTTACATGTGATTTGAGAGAAAGGGGTTGCTGTTGGTTAGTCGGTCATGCAGCATATTAAAAATACAGTAATGAGAGATGTAGCATGGCTGTCTGTTCATTACAAAAGATAATTTAGAAGCAACTCTATTAAAGAAATAATTACAATGTGACTTCAGTACATAAAGTTGAGCTGTTGGAGGCATCTTACTTTATTTGTATTCCACTAGTGACCATACCCCAATCAGCGTGCTGGAAGTTATATAAATGAGTAAACACAGCCCATGCCTTGTAGGATTTGTGGACTCCCTAAATGAAATCCTGGCCCCTGTGAAGTCTATTGCAAAACTCCACTTAACTTCATTGGGACTAGGATTTCGCCCTGGCTCCTAAATCTAGTGGAGATAATCTCCAGGTCAGTTCTCTCTCTCCCTCTACTTAGAGAGCAGATTGGCCAAGAGGAACCATCTCTTTTGTTTTTCATAATTCCTATTTCTAGATACATTGTGGGGGAAAATGGCTTGATAAAAGTCATCAGCCTAATAACTGACCCTGCAGCTTCAGTTTTCATTGAATCTACTTTCTGAAATCTGCTCACCACTACATTTGGTAGTTTTCATGGCCCGAGCACTTCTGCAGCACTGGTCTGGGAATACAAATATCTCTATACAATAAATTAATTAGAAACCTGAGTTGCTAAGATTCTTTTTTTTTCATTCTAAAGTGTGAGATTTTTAGCAAGCAGTTAACATGACTTAATCTGCATCATGTTTCTGTTGCCAGGAAATATTTAGGCCTATTACTTAGTTATTTTAAAAAATTCACAGAACTAAATTCCTTAAAGCAGTTTCAGGGTTTTTTTTAATTTTTCAAATGGATAACTCCCTTCATCCTTGCAGAGTACTCTGTTTTGAAGACACCAGTGTTCCAAAGGTTGTGGCTAAATCTTTATTTTACTAAGTTTTTTTCTGAACAAAGTGAACATTGAATGCAATTGAGTTGTTTTCTTCACTTCATGTTCCATATTACTGTGAAAGCAATCTAGAGCAGTGGCTCTTAAACTTTTTTACTGGTGACCGTTTTCACCTTGCAAGCTTCTGAGTGCGACCCCTCCCCCCTATTATAAATTAAAAACATTTGTGTATATATATATATATATATATATATATATATATGCTGGAGTCAAAGCAGGATTTGGGGTAGAGGTTGACAGCTTGCGACCCCCGCCCCATGTAATAACCTTGCAACCCCCCATTTTGAGAACCCCTGACCTAGAGACTTTATTGTGGAAGCCTACTACCTGCTTTCTCAGTGACCTGGATCACAACAAGCACACAACACCTGTGCTCAAAATTCTGCACTGCTGGGAGGCAGGGACACAGGCTGGGGCTGCTCAGGCCCCATGCCCAGGACAGGTAGAGGCACCCAGTCTCCCCCATAGCTGCTAGTGCGGCTCTCCAGCTCCAGTGGGGGGGTAGGGCTTGGAGCCACAGTCCAGCCATGGGAATAGCTGGGCAGGCAGCTGTGGGGAGCTGTGCGGCAGACCCTCCACCTCTCCTGGTCAGAAGACCCGAGCAGCTCCCAGCCCATGTCTCTGCCCCCCAGGCTCCCTGCTCAGGGCAGGTGGATGGTCCGTGCTGTGGTTCCTCACAGCTGTACACCTGGCTCTTACTGTCAGAGCCCTGAGCAGATGCAAAATTTGTATCTGCATCCACCTCGCTATCCGCAAAAACGGTCCACAGGTATAAAGCGGCTACCTGCAGATTTTGCAGGTCTCTATGGATTGGGTTTATTATATTTGGAGATTGGTCGTCATATTTTGTATTGTTTCTAAAATTATGTAAAAGTCTGGCAGATGCATTTGTAAAAATCAGTACATAGATAAAATAGCCATAGATACAGACAAGATACTTGAAACCTTTCTCTTCACCACCTTCTCCCAGAAATCGAAAAGGTAATTTTTATATTGGCTAGTTTCCTATCTAACGGAGACCTGAAAACAAATAACTCAACTGTCCTTTTTGCAAACATAAATTAAAGGAATCATCCCCAACCTTTTAATAATATGGGAGAAAATAGTTCTGACATTCTCTTTCTGCTCAGGGTAGCTTCCTTCAAAGTAAGGAGTGAGTTATGTGGTGTAAGACAACTGGTGACATTCTGTTTTGAACAATGAACTGACAGTAGCAAGGGAGGACCATGTCATAGAATTCTGGAGCTCCCACATAGTCCAAAGATGGTTATTTCAGATACATCCAGTATTCTGGACAAATGGAGGGTGAAAAACACCCCCATATAGTAAACTAACTAATAAGAACAAACCCTGCCATGCAGCTGAGATGGTTCAAGACATTTGTAATGTCCAAAGCTTGATAGAGCCTCTGAGAACCACTCTAAAAGCCAGAGATGGCTCTCTTAACAGTCTCAAGGGAGCTTACATACATATCTGTGTTAAACTAATTGTCAGTGACCTTTTTTCATCCTACATGAATGGTGCTTCCTATCCTCTCCATCCCATTCAATGTAATTTCAGCACCATAAATGTTCAGCTAACAAACATAGTGACTGGAGCCTGGAGGACAGAAAATCTATCTGGTCACCTATCTAGAGTCTTCAGATCTTAGAAAAAAAAATCCCATCAGTACTTAAAGGCTTTAATGGTTTTGTTTTGAAGTCCCAAACAGGTATAAGGCCTTCATGTCCATGAGAAGTAGGGATGGGCTTGTGTCTAGGAAATGTAAAAACTGGTAGATGTTCAGCTGTGTGTGCTTAGAGCAGTAGATTAATTCAACTGTGTGAGAGCATGGGAACTTTTTTTCCTTGCTACCTGTAACTTCCCTCCTTAACACCCTCACCTTTCACCATAAACTTGAACTTTTATTCAGAACACCTATCTCTTAACAGTTTTCTGTGATGCAGCTCCACCAGGATAGAGGGGCTCTAGTGCAAAAAGTGTTTTAAATCATCGTGTGGTGGTTGCTCTTCTGTATTTGAGTCAGAAGATATGTTAGAATAGGCTAGACCTGGTTCAGTTTTCAACTGTAGAAAGAATTAATTGGGGAACAGCTGCAGAGAGGGAAGAAGTTAAAACACAACTGAGCCTTCTGTTGTATGTAGTGGAGTTTTTTTTTATTTGTTTTTTTTAAATGTATATGACTGTCTGTCTTCCACCAGTTGAACTAAAAGCAGGAAGCAGAACCACTGGTTAAACCAAATCAGAGAAAATGTTTGACATTTTGTTTTTAATGCCTTCTGCAAAAAAGTCTTATGAAGCATGACTTTCCTCTAGTTTTGAACCCTTTAATATAGGGGTCTCAAACACGTGGCTGGCCCGCAGAGTTATTTCCTGCGGCCTGTCATAGGCACCAACTCCACCAGCAGCCAAGCTCTCCTCTACCCACCAGTGTGCTGCGTCCCCGCTCCTCCGCCTACCTCCCAGCACTTCCTGCTGCCAAACAGCTGTTTGGTGGTACTTAGGACTTTTCAGGAGGGAGGTGGGAGGAGCAGGGATGCTGGGCGCTTGAGAGGAGGTGGAGAAGAGGCGGGGAAGGGATTGAAATAGAGGCAGGGACTTTGGGGAAGGGGTTGGAGTGGGGAAGGGGTTGGAGTGGGGATGGGGCTGCATGTTTGAGACCCCTGTGATAGACTGTTAGGGGCACCGGGAACCATCCCCCATTGCCCAGGGGTCTCTCTGTTAAGGGTGCTGGGCACCCAGAGGGTCCCTTCCCCCAGTGCCAGGGTCTCTCTGTTGGGACGCTGGACAATGTCTGTGTTGAAGTGGAAATTTTCTGTAACATTTTTATAATTCCTAGGCAAGCCTCAGTTTCCCTCTCGACTTTGCGCTGCTACGGGGGGTGTGTCTGGAAAGGGTTACTCAGTGCAGGAGAGAGTCAGTGCCTATGGTGGGCTGCAGGAAATAACTCTATGGGCTGTGTGTTTGAGACCCTTGGTGTAGATCATCATAAGTGTTACTGACTACATAAGGAATAGTTACATGTGTTTATATTTTATTAAAATCCCTCTGTGCATTACAGTTTTAAAAAAGTTAATGCATTAACTTTTAATAGCATACTATATTACTCTTAATTTTTTTCATTTTTGACTATACTTTTGTATCGTTGTATGAAAAAGTTTCAGTGATGTGGCCCTCGGGCCAATGTACTAGTCCTTATGTGGTCTTCGTGGTAATTTGAGTTTGATAGCCCTGCTTTAATGATTGGTTTATTTATATGTATAGTATTTGCCTTTATTTTTTCCCTAGGAAAAACAAAGTATTTTTCAAGTCTATATTAATACAGTACTTGTAAAAGAATTTTTTTATTCCACGGAGAGATCATGTCAGGTGTATATTTTGTTTTGTTTGAGGAACTGTGTAAGATTAAACTTCAGGGAATTGTTTTCTTTCTTCTGGTTTCAGAAAGCATGCCACATAACATTCCATAATTATTATAGACTATTGGAACTTTGTTATACATTTTTTTCTAGATGTTATGTTTTTGCTGTACAGTAGCTACATATTTTCTCATATTGTAGTAGGCTACAACTTTATTGAGCTGCATTTTGCCTCATCAATGCTGCCATTGTTTTAAGAAAGGTCTTCTTAGTTGTTTCCCTTTAATTTGATATAAACTCCAGGACCAGCACTATGTCCTGGCCTATTATAAACAAACACGTTTATGATCTTAAGTATTTGTATGAGCTCCAATGGGATGGACTCTGAGAGCAGGAAAAGTAAATTCCAACCCTAATTCACACTTACAGGTAGAATTTTAACAAGGGCTTTCAGGGACACCCACAGTAATTCTTCATATTACCATACCTCTCCGCAGCAAATCTTAAAGGTTTCTCTTCGATGAAAAAAGGTTGTTCCCACTTAAATTACTCTAAGTGTGTTCTTGCCAAACAATAAAGGATAAAATGTAGAATCCAGAATTGGGGAAGAAAATCAACTTTTTAAAACTATTTTTTCTCATAATAGAAACTTTATGCTCTGTAGCAATATAATTTTTTAAAGTCTTTCGAGGTGATCACAGTTGAGATGCAGAATTGCCTGTCTTAAATGGGCAAATTCCATTTGTAATAAACTATCCTGGCACTGGCAGGCTTAAAGATGGAAAACAGTGCATTTTTTCCCCCTGCATAATACAGTTGTTACAACAGGAGAAATTATTTTTATGTTTGGTTAATTAGGAGTTCAGGTTTACTAGGTGAAATAGATTTATTTAAAAACTCCCATATATATTCGTTTATAAGCCAAATATTTTTGGTAAAAAAATGATGCATCAAAGGGCGAGGTCAGCTTATAAATGGGTCTACACCAAAATTTGATGATTTTAAACTCTATGGAATCCTTGAATTGAATATCTAATACATTATCATTTTGTTTACCTGGAGCGTCTGCAGGCATGGAGCCCCTCAGTTCCCTGTGGCTGCGGTTTGCATTCCCAGCCAATGGGAGCTGTGAGAACACCACTTCCTGCAGCTCCCATTGGCTGGGAACGGTGAACCGCAGCCACAGGGAGCTGAGAGGCTCCATGCCTGCAGACACTCCAGGTAAACAAAATGTCCTGACCCACCAGCAGCTTACCCTAATGGCCGGGAGCCAAAGTTTGCCAACCCCTGAAATATAGGGTAGGCTTGTGAAAGGCTCATACAGTTTTTGCTATTTTTACCTAACCATCTTGGAGAGTCGGCTTATAAACGAATGGGCTAATGAATGAGTATATACAGTAATCATTTCAGACACAATGTACATAGATCAGTATGTGAACTGATCTTAATTTTCATATTCCCATATTGGTTGTACTTTCAAAAAAGAAAAGCTGTTTTTTTTAAAAACTTTCACCTGCAAAATTGTCATTTAAAATATTTTGGGTTTTGGCCTTTAAAAGTCAGATGATAATAGAATACTGAAATTGGCAGGAAAGGTGGACTTAGTTCTTGTATACTCCCACTATTTTGAGTCATTTTATGTTAAAATATATCCACTCTAACAGTGGGCCAGAGCCATATTTGGAGGAATAGAGAATTTCATGTTCTATATTATGTGATACAGCATGGCTGGAGGGCAGCAGGAGAGTGTTAGCAGGGAGCCTTATTCCCTGCAAGGGAAGGAAGGTTTGCTATAGATTAACTAGAGCACCTGAAGCCAATTAGAGCACCAGCAGTCAGTCATGTGATAAAAACCCCCTGCTTCAGCCAGACAGTGTGGGAGTTGGAGCAGGAAGGTTTAATTGGAGCAGAGAGCAGTTTGAAGGAGTTGGAGCAGGGAACAGTTTTGAAGAGAGACCAAAAGGAAAGTTTGGAGGAGTGCTGCGGTGGGCTGAGAAATCAAAAAAACCCTAGGTAAGGGGCACCTGGCTTATGTAGAAGGAGAGCAAGAAGCCCTTTCACAAGCTGAAGGGCAGGAGAGGGAAGTAGCCCAGGGGAAGGAACCACTAGTTCAAGTGGTTCACCACAAACCTCAGGGCCCCTGGGTTGGGACCTGGAGAAGAGGGCCGGGCCCAGGTCCCTCCCTCTCCACTCCCCTCCTCAAGGACAATAGTGGGGTAATTAAAATACTGATTCAGAGGCAAGCAGTGGTGCCCTGAAGCTTCCCCAAAGAAGAGAAAGTATGAGACCCAGCATAACAGTACCAGCAATTTGCTACAATTAGTACTGAATTAGCTATATACAAGTATTTATTATTGCACACCCAATCAATGTACTAGTATTTTTAACATAAAGTGCTCCATTATGTACGTAGGGCAGTTACCCTTGTCCTGTGAGTGGGAGGGATACTCTTTTGTTGTAGAGTTGATAAAAATCTACATAAACACTTTTTTTTCATGGAGTCCCTTGGTGTAGTGTATAGACCCCACACTGATGAGGGAGGTGTCTCTGGCAATGTCAAACATGGATGATAGCTAAGGCTAAGTTTTTGTCAGATACTTTCAGTAAAAGTCATAGACAGATCATGGGCAATAATGAAAAATTCATGGAGGCTTTTGACCTGTCCTTGATTTTATTAAAAATACCCATGATAAAATGGGGTGCGGGGGGCTCCAAGCTCCTGGGATCCCCCTTGCCACCCACAACAGCTGGGAGCTGCTGGGGTCCCCCTTCTGACCACAGCGGCTCAGGAGCGTAGGGGGTCCCCCCTGCCGCCCATGGTGGCCCAGGAGCAGAGGGGGTTCCCCCTGCTGCCCGTGGTGGATGAGAGCAATGGGGATCCCCCTGCTGCCCATAAGGGTCCTCGCCACCGCCTGTGGAGGCCAGGAGTAGTGACAAGGTGCTGCAGCTCCCAGCTGGTGCTTTGGAAACCACGGATTCTGTGACCTCCATGACTAAATTGCAGCCTTAATGATAGGCCTTTAAAAGGGAGGAAACTGCAGTCAGCGGGGGCAGCGGAGGAGCAGGATGCCTAAGCAGGAGACTGCTGAAGCTATTCCTGGAGCCATAGGAGAACTTCCATGCAGGAGGTCTTCATCCTGACACTATCGGAAGTGCAGCAAACTCCCAGGGAGAGACTTCAGAACGCTCGCAAGGGGCAGGCATGATATACCTGGACTTTAGCAAGGTTTTTGACACAGGCCCACATGACCTTCTGATAAGTAAGCTGAAAGAAATGGGGGCTCAGTGGAACTACCATTAAGTGGATACATAATTGGTTAAACAACCACAAACACAGAGTAACTATTAATGGAATGATATCAGATTGGAGGGAGGTCTCAAATAGGGTTCCACATGGATCTGTTCTGGGTCCAGGGTTTAATATCTTGGATTTAGGAATAGAGAGCATGCTGGTGAAATCTACTTTGGAGGATAGAGCTAAAATTCAGAGGGTTATTGATAAATTGGAGAACTAGGCTATAGACAACAAAGTGAAATTCAACAAAGACCAATGTAAAGTCCTGTGCTTCTGGAAGAAAAACCAATGCATAAATACAGAATGGAGGATAACTGGCGTGGCAGCAGCACTGCTGAGAAGTGTCTGGGAGTAGTGTGGATCACAACCTCAATACGAGTCAGCAGTGCGATGCTGTTGCAAAAAAAAAGCAAATGCAGTTTTAGGTAGCATTTACTTAGGCATAGCATGCAGGTCACTGGAGGCGATAGTACCTCTCTTCTTGCCTCGTTAGACCTCAGCTGGGCTGTAGTGTCACCAATGTATGGAAAGGATGTAGAGAAATTGGAAAGGATCCAGAGGCAAGCAACAAAGATTATCAGGGGGATGGAATGCAAGCCGTATGAGCAAAGGCTGAAGGAACTGGGTATATTTTAGTTTAGAAAAGAGGAGATTAAGGAGGGACATGATAGTGGTCTTCAAATACTTGAAAGGCTGCCATATAAAGGATGAAAAAGTTGTTTTCTCTTGCCACAGAGGGAAGGACAAAGAGCAATGGGTTCAAACTGAATTATAGCAGATGTAGATTAAATCTCAGGAAAAACTTCCTGACTCTAAGAACAATAGGACAATGGAACAGGTTGCCTAGGGAGGTTGTGGAAGCTCCTTCACTGGAGGCTCTCAAAAGGAGGTTGGCTAGCCATCTCTCTTGGATTGCTTAGCCACAACAAATTCTGCATCTTGGCAGGGGATTGGACAAGATGACCCTGCAGTCCCTTCTAACTGTATAATTCTAAGAAGTAAGGAACCAGTGTAGCCACCCAGTGCAAGTAACTGGGTTGTGGTCAGGTTCTCCCATCATCTGGGAGAAAAACCTCAGGGCAGTCCTTTACAGGTTCACACATTTAACTGGTCTTCTGCTTGCTCTGTCTGATCCTAGACATGAACAATCTCTAAATTATCCAATTTTACATGTTTTGAGCAAAATGAGCTATGTGAGAAAACAGAATTGTAGCATGGGAACCATTTGGATTCATTTGTTGACTAACCTTTCTCATTCAGGTGAGAAGGGATTGAGCAGACGTAGTAAGGATCCCTTCTTTTGCTCTCTGCATCCAGAAAGGAGTTCTAGAGATGTGAAAAGGATATTATAGCATGATGTGGCATCATTATATGATGCAATTTTTCTGACAACACAATTATGTGATAATGCATTATTACAGTATAACAATAAATCATCTTGATGTGACTTAGTAGCTTTTTGCAATTCTGTCAAATGACAGTGTATCTCCTCAGGTAAATAAAGAGAGAGAGAGAGTTTTCAGATGGTAAAATTTTCATATGAATCTGCCCATGTATCTGGTTAGAGAAAAATTCTTAAACCATTGTCCATCCAGGTGCAGGGGGTGTGCACTGGAGAGAGGGGAGACAAGCCTGCTCATGTTTTGTGGAAGGTTAAAGAGTGCAGAGTGCCCCTACTGCAGGCCTGGCATTTTGGGGAGAGGGAGCCAGGGATCCACACAGTGGATCATCTGGAAACACCGCCCACCTGTCTTCCTCCTGCATAGGGAAATGTAGACATTTTGGCTTCAAAATAAATTCTGGAGTCCAGAAAATTGGGAACAGAGCATACTCTGCATCTGACTTCATCTCTCTTTAGAAAAATGAGCCATGTCTCCAAATGTTTCCATGTATAGTCATTCAAATACAGGATGATGGGAGTGATACTTCATGTCCTAAGTATCATTTAATAAATGTATTTATAAGGTCTGCTAAATTTTGAACTTTTGTCTGGGAAGATACTGCTCAATTACTCAACCCTTTATTTACTGTAACAATCTTAAATTTTCACACATGCACAGTGATTTATAAAATATTTTAACTTAAAACTGTAAACACTTCTGCAAACATTAATCCTCACTACACTCTTATAAAGGCAGTCAGGTGGTATTATTCCATTTTTGCAGTTGTATAAACTAAACAGAGGTTAAATGACTCAAACAAGGTACCAACAGCAAGTGAGCAGAAGCCTTGGGATGAGAACTCAGGACTCCCTGATTTCCTATGTTCTTCTACACTGCCTTCATGATAAATTTTGAACTAAATCTTTTTTTGATATTTTGTAAGTGGCTGTATACTATTATTACTATTAAAACAGTTCAAAAACCTGTGAAAATACTGTTTCCTTTTTTTAATTGGTTGTTTCTGTCTACAGTAGACAGAACCATCATTTTTATACGTTTAATGTATTTTAATAGCTAGGAAAAGGTTATGGTTCTCTCTGAATTAGCATACTTTTGAGGCTCCAAGCAAGATGTTAATAACACTTACACACACATGCACAGAAATATTTCTATATTATGCTGCTGGTTTTATCAAGGCTTGATTTTAAATTTAAAAAAAAAAGGCTTTGTAACAACCATTCTAATATTTGTTATTCTCCATTTAGTTGCAGCTTACCTTCTTTTAATACCCCTTTTAAAAAGTGCATTCTGTGAAGAAAACTGCTTAAAATCATTCTCCCAACACAGTCTATCTAGATTTATTTAAGAATATCTCTTGGTATGCTAAAATGTTAACTTCTAAGTCTCCAGTGGTCATTATTACATTTTTGTTCAGCAACTGGAATGGAACTTTGAATGTGCCAGTATTGGTATCTGTAGCCCGGGTCTGTAGCTCTCTGTAATCCAATAGGAAAAGTTATGCCCCAATGCAGATTTTGGTCTTGTCACAGAATGTTTCCATTTGAAATGACATCCCTTTTCTCCATCTCATCAGAGCACTCTATATCTCATACCCTGGGAAAGGACTCTAGAGGTTATATACCTCTCACCCAGTAAGTTTGCAACTACATGCTGCAGTTCCTGGAGTTTCATGTAACAGTGTAAATTGCTGTTGAATTAATTTAATTTTTACAGTATCAAAAAGTATAACAGATACTTGACAGAGTGAAAAATAAGGCACGGTTCCTTCCCTGAAGAGCTTACAACAAAGGTGGGCAAATGTTTTGGCCCAAGGGCCACATCTGGGTGGGCAAATTGCATTCAGGGCCATGAATTTAGGGCTGGGGCAGGGGGTTGGGTTGTGGGAGGGAGTGCGGGGTGTGGGACGGGGTAAAGTGTCCAGGAAGGGACTCAGGGCAAGGGGTGGGGGTGCAGCGTGCAGGAGGGGGCTCAGCACAGGAGGTTGGGGTGCAGGAGAGCTTTGGCAGGGGGCTCAAGGCAGTTCCCCTGCTTCTTATATAGAAAATGTTACCTTTTTCTGTCATGTGTAAATGTGGGTGCCAGCTGCTTCTGTGAGTGGCACAGGGCCCGCAGCACCGTCGGGGTGGCAATCCTGCAGGCTGGATCCAAAGCCCTGATGGGCCAGATCCAGCCCACAGGCGGTAGTTTGCCCACCCCTGTGCTAGATTCTCCAGAGTTTAATCCACCACCTTAACAACTGATGATAATTCAGTCTGCTGTTACCTCTCTCTGTGTAGCATACATGTTGACACATAACCTGGTGACTCTGTTGTACCATGTGACATTGTGGCATGGTTCTGAATGTGTCCATTTCTTGTATAGAAAATGTGTTGTCTTTTTCTGTCATGTGTAAATGTGAGTACTTGATTTAGGATGAATGTTGCAGTAATATCTAATTAGAATTCAACATCTATAATATATATTCAAATGAACAGTCAAAACAGATCAGTTTGGATATTGAAGTCTCTATGCTGAGGAAGTACATGAAGAGCATAATATTCTTGGTCTGTTTTTTGCTGAAGTTATGCATTGTATACTTGCTGAACAAAAATTGATTAAACTTAATTTTTTTTTGCACTGTAAATACTACCATGTATAAGTTATTAAATAAAGAAGCTTTTTTTGTGTTTCTCACAGCCTACTTTGAAGGGAAAACAAACTTGAATGAAATTATAGCTTTACAATGGAACTGTGCCAAAATAATTTCATTTATATGTAATATGTTGTGTCTTCAGAAAGTCTGCTATCAAATCACTTACTGGAGAAACTGCAATATCTGCTCTCTTTGTAGTCATTCATAACAAACTATTTCTCATTTATTCCAAAGTTCTCTCCTGGACAGTAGACTTTTGTGTTAGAGTATAAATTTTGGAATCAGTTTAATTCAGGGTTGCATGGGAGTAATGGTAGCAGCAGTGATGCCACAGAGTGATGCATTCTTTGGTAAATTAGTCAGAGTTTCACAGATGATTATATTATAAAACAATTAACTATTTTTTTATGTATTCAGAGCTCCCTGTAGCCTGGTTTGTATGAGAACTCAAATTAAGCTTGTGGGCTTGAATTTGCAATTTACATAAATTGTGAATGGGCTGTGCTTTGAAATACAGTTGTAGTTGTTTGCGAATAGTTTGCAGACATAGTTTGCAGTACTGTAGTACTTTCCTGTTTCTTTAATTGGATGCTGTTGAACAGATTGAACCACATGTCTAAGACTGAAATCAATTTAAAGGATTTTATAAAACTTCATATAAAAAGAACATTGAAATTTCAATGCAAGTAGTTTATTTTTAATTTAGTTATTTTTCTAACCTTGTTTTAAATGAGCAAGCAAAGTAGTATTAAACCAAAACAATGAAAACTACTTCATGACAGGCATTAACTCAACCAGGTCAGCATATATTAGTCTACCCTGCCTTGTCTCTAAACTAGGATATTAGTTAATACATTCCAACATCTAATAACACACCCTAAGGCTTTGTCTAGAGGAGGACAAAAGTTGAGTTGTATCCAACAAATGTAAATTGCTCCAATAAAAGTTTTTAACACATTTTTAAAACCCTAATGTTGCCAGGCAAGTTGTGTTGCTACTTGAGTTAGCTGATCGAACCGAATCCTAGGCTCCTGCCTAGGAGTTGCAGCTCCTGCATTAGTAAAGTGCCATATTTGTTTTTCATGGTACAAACCTATTTAAAGCCTTCTCCATTTAGATTGCCTTTGTGACGGGAGTAGGAACTGTTTCCTGTATTTAAACTCTTTTCAAAGAAAATGCAACATGAGTATTGCAAAACCACTGTAAAGTGCCTTATTATGCAAACGTTCTAGAGCAATGAACACATTATCTACACTAATCAAATCTGAGGGATGTCTAGGACTTCTGTTGGAGAAGCAGAGAAATGAGTACTAGTACATTGTATATCAATATATTTTAAATCTTGGCTATTTTAACATTGAAGTGTATCCCTTTGTTCACTCTAGTTAAACGACTAACCCAGATCTATACTGAAATATGTTGCTATTCCAATTTACTAATCACTTGCTAAGTACAAGAAAAACTGTTAGACTAAGGTATTGCAGATTTTAAAAAAATAACACTCTTAGAGACTACAATTGTGACTCTTAATAATAGGAACATAGGAATCCATTTTAGAAAAATCTTACTAAAGAGTGTTATAGTGTTTGTCGTAAAATATCTTGGAAAGAAATATTGAGGTCCTTTCCATATAATATAAAATGAAACAACTGTTCCAATCCCCCATACCACTTGAAGTATTGTATACATTGTTTGGGATATATTAGCTGACAGTTTAGTAATCAGCGTCAATATTCAGCAAATGTAAAAATCTTGGAAACTTTAAAAACGTCCAGACAAGGATAACCATGTAAGGTACAATATAAGTAACAGATAGTAGATTGAGTACTTTAAGACTAACATGAGTAGAAGATGGTAAAATTGAAAGTGAACGAAGACTAAGAAACATCATACAAATAAAAAAATTGTTTTGAAAAACTGCCTTACCAGTATATACATAATTTTCCATATTGTCTTCAAACTTATAGTAGCGTTTTGAGGATTACTACACCCATCAGCCAGCCATAAAAGCAAATGAAGGCTAAAAAAAATTCACAACTTGAAGTGGGCAACATGTACAAACCGGTGATGTACAGCTGCATGAGCTAAAGTGTTGCCAACCTTATCAGAGCAGGCACAAAATCTACTCTGTTGCCTTTTACCATGATGATGATGATGATGATGATAGTGGGGGAGGGGAGTGAAAGGGAGATGATTACTTTTATTCATGTGCTGAAATCAAATAATTAACTTATCTTAGATAAATCTCTTAGAATTTTGCAAGGGTGAACTAAATGATTCCAGTATGTCTGCTGTGCCTTTCAGTAATTTAGGCATGATTCTTCACTGTGCCCAAACTGTAGTATGCAAGAGGGGGTGCAGGGAACTGGTTACACAAAGGTGTATTTACTGGAATACTAACCTAAAATATTTAAAGATACCTCTGCCAAAATGGAATGGCATAGTAGTATGAAGACCAATGAGTTATGTAGTGCATTTACCAACTGATGCCATTACATGGTTAGCAATCATATGGTCACCAAAATATTTTAGGTGGCCTGATCAAATTGCCAATGACTGACATGCGCTGACCATCCAGCCAGATCATCTTAAGGATCTTGCTAGAGATCAAACTGGGTGGTGCTAGATCTGTAAGGAGGTTATAACCCTTTGTAATTTGCGTTGGGGGAGGTGGTGATGTCAGAATAAATGAATGCACCACAAAGTATGCATCTTTAGTTCATTGTTCATTTACTCAGCACCAGCCTTCCCAAAATCAAGGTGAGAATCACTCCAACTGCAATTCCCAGCCTTGGCGCACACATTTCAGTCCTCCGTATGCTCCTGTCTTCCTCAAAAGCCTGATAAAGATATGGTAGCAAGGTCTATGTCTGAAAGAAATGTTTGCAACCTCCTGGACTGATGAAGACAGAAAAAAATGTTCCTGGTCATTTAACATATCTGAGTACTGTTGGACCAAACAGTTCAGCACATTCCAGAGTCAAATTCCTCTTGTGGAAAATATCCTGCCAGTAGCTCCGTCTCTTTTTTTAAAATGAGAGTTCTGAATCTTGAATCTTCCATCAAGCAGTATGGCATGGGGAGAGATTCAGTCCATTGAGCGAGCAGCTTCCAAACCATTTGGAACTTTAAAGGTTGAAAGAAACTTCTTCAATGCCATCTGGAAACTTACAAGAAGCCAGTAAGTTGAATATATTCATACTGCGTCACTTGGACTGATGTCACTAACAACTGACGTGCAGTAGAAGTATTTGCATGCATACATGCATCAGCTTTCATATGTTTTGTATATCAAAAAACTTGTTCTGTCATCTCTGTAGATCTTTGATTTATTCCTTTCTAAAAATTAAAACTTCAGTTTACGATATTTTAATTAGTTTATGCTTTTCCATTCTTGTTTTCTCTAGTGACTTGCTTTTCTCTCAGACCTGTAAAGACAGTTTAGCTCAAAAGGTTCCTCAAAATTACCATAATCTAGTAGTTTTAGATCCCAAAATGCAGTTCTTAGACACAAAATTATATCCATGTTAGAAAAATCTTAAATTGGGCATATTTTGAGTCCTAAAATATAGTATACTTCTAGAGTTCCCCCACTCTGTCACAGAGAAATTGTATTTCTGTAAATAGCAATTCTTATAGCACACTTCTGTAGTGGTGGTGTTTGAGAAAATAACCAGCTTACAGAAGCAGCTCAGTTTAATTAACCAACACAATTTTCTAGGACTGTGACATACTGGATGGTTTGGGCAAACAGAGATTAACAAATGGAGTGCAGGACCATATAGGGTTTTATATAATAGACACAGAAGGAAAAAATCCAATTCCTACATATAAAGGACAAAATTATTTGCAAAATAAATGTTATTTTACAATTTCTAGTAGATTTTGTAAACAAAACAGAACTTAAATCCTTTTTTCAAAGGTGGGGCCAGTGTCCCTTTAAATATATATGTGTGTGTTAAAGAAGTGGAAAGCGAGCCTGTATAAACAGAATGGAAAAACTAGAGGTTGAAGTCAGTCCCCATGCCATACTAGCATTTTGTTTAATAGTGTAGCTCCTTGTGGGAGTAGGAATAACAAGTTGAGATTAACAAAATCTGCTCAGTTTGTGCATGAGGTAAATGGAAGGGCTAGAGGCAAAAGATGTGCAACAGGTGGCTGACTTTGAGGTGCTGTTGATGTGAGTAATTGAATAAAATTAGTCCTCTGCCACTTTACTTCCTGTGTAAAGGAATATAATGAGATTCTAGGACCCAACAAGTTTTATGATTAGTCTATAAGCCTACACTGAGGACAAATATTTGATAATGGGATTTTCAGTCTAGCCAAGAAAGGTATAAGAGTCCAGTGGCTGGAAACTGAAGCTAGACAAATTCAGACTGAAGATAAAGCATATATTTTTAATGGTGAAAATAATTAACCATTGGAACAATTTACCAAGTGTCAGGGAGGAATTTTGAGCACAGGCAATTTTTAAATCAAGATTGGATGCTTTTCTAAAAGATATGCTCTAGTAAGTATTGTGGGGAAATTTTGTGGCCTGTTTATACACGAGGTCAGACTATATGATCACAATGGTCCTTTCTGGCCTTGGAATTGATGACGATATAAGCTAAAAGTAGGCTAATGGAGAGGAAACAAATTAAAAAGTATGGAAAAGTACATGATGATAATGAAAGAAAAAGAAAAATTGAGGGGAAAAAGGAAAGAGAGGAGAGAGATGGGGAGAGACCAACCAAAAAAAAAAATTTTAGAGGGAGAAATTCCAGTGTTCACATGACACAACCATTGCCTGCTAGTCCAGTTACTGGAAACTATATTAAAACTGGCAAGTATTGCTTAGACAGTCTCTAGTTAGTAACTGCATCAGTCAGTGGAAGGCCTTGGACTAAATTAGCATTCCCAGTAGCTGCCAAACCGTTCAACTTGTCGCTGGTTGCTCCCCAGTGTTTTCTTACTGTTGTTCAGAGCTGTGAAACCTGAATTCTCTAAGCCAGGAAATTTATACATTTGGCAAATGTTCACTATTGGGTGTGGGGGAGAGAAACCATTGTTGCTGGTGTTACTCTGTGCATATCCTCTATTGCTCTATCCCTGCTGAGGCACTATGGGAAAGCTGCCCAGATTATCCCAGAATTTACTGATACCTAAATACAGTTAGACGGTATGGGAGGTATGGCTATACATAATTGACACATGTCTGTTGTATGGGGCTGGAGCGGAATCTTGTGTGAACACAACTCAACCAAGTTTGTTGTAACCACTTCAGATGACTTAAATAAACTGTTATGTTTGTATTGTACACAGGGTCTTAGTGTGGAAAATAATATCTATTTTAGATAATTTCCTTCAAACAACTCTTAACCTTTCCCAAAACATCAACTGAATCTATAAAAATAATGAATGAATTACAGAAGACTAGTTGGTAGTCTCAATATTTAAAAAAGAAAAGATAAATGAAAATCTCACTCTTCTTTTAAGATTATTTCTGTTTTCCAATGTACAGTATTTGCTGTATTTGTTTTGTATTTAATTTTTCTGTTTTTTAAGTTTTCATAATTGACTTACTTTGAAAAAGGATGAAATCTTTAAAATGTGTCATCCAAAAACATAGCTAGCAAAGTACGTTAAATGCAAAGCCTAAAACTTTGTTTCTTTCTGAAAGTGATATATATAATTTCAATTTGTTTACCAAGAACTATATAATCAAGATCACAGTAGGGGACGTCGAAATGCCCACTGTGATCCTTGGAGACCCCGCTTACCCCTTAATGCCATGGCTCATGAAACCGTATACAGGGCAGCTTGACAGGAGCAAGGACTGGTTCAACTACAGGCTGAGCCGGTGCAGAATGACTGTGGAATGTGCTTTTGGCCGTTTGAAAGCCCGCTGGCGTTGTCTTTATGGGAAGCTTGATTTGGGGGAAAGCAGCATCTCCGCTGTTATATCCGCGTGCTGTACCCTCCATAATATTTGTGAAGGGAAGGGTGAAAGATTCAGTGAGGAATGGACCTCCGAGGTTCGACGCCTAGAGGCTGAATTTGCACAGCCAAAGAGCAGGGCTACTAGAGAGGCCCAGCAAAGGGCTTCAAGGATTAGGGATGCCTTAAGGGAGCAATTTGATGCTGAGAGCCAACAGTAATGTTTGGTGCCTTTTGCTGTGCTCGTTTTTCCCTTGGGGTACAGTATTTACCACTTTCTGCAATAATAAAAACTATTGTAAAAGCCATGAAATCCTTTATTCAAAATACAGTACATAAAAGGGCAGGGGGGTAGGGTGGTGGACTGTACATTCAGAGGTTTGAATATGTCCTGTTTGCATTGCTGTTCAGTGTCTGCTGCACTTCAGGATTAATATGCTGCAGCGTCATGCGGGTGGAGTGCACAGGGTAAGGATTGTAGTTATCAGGGCTGGTAGGTGATCGTACAGGTGTTGGGGGTAGCTGGGGGTAGTAAGAAACAGGCTGCTGGAGAAGGGTGTTTTGTGCAAATACTGGAGAACAAGAAAGAGAGCTTTGGGAGGGGTGTGGGTTACCACGGTACAGATCTGCCTGCATGGCTACGAGAGACTGGAAAGAGTCAGTTTGGTGAGCCAGGAGGCTTATCAACTGCTTCGAGGGTTTTGTGGTAGCCAATTCCTTTCTCCTGCTTTCTGTTTGCCTCCACTCATGCATTTTCTCTCTCCATTCCTGCGTCTTCCTACTTTCTCTGGCGTACTGATTCATAACTGCTTTGATCAATTCTTCTTTTGATTTTCGCGGATTTTTCCTCAAGTTCTGCAAGCGACGGGCAGGCGGTGATCCGGCTGCATTATTCAAGGTCACTTAAAAAAACATGTAATACACAGAGGCTACTTTGTTTATTATCACACAGTGAAGGAGTTTGTAGACTTTTTGTAGCATCATTCCCACTTACCTAACATAGCACAGAGAGGCCACGGAAGCAAAGGCATGGTGAGCAATGGGGTGAGTGTTTCTGCCCCGACTTCACCTGGGAAGGGGAACTGCCTGATGGCTCACTGGGGTTTCTCTGCACTGGGTAGAGGAGGGAGCTGGGGGCCTGCACAGGGGACAGGAGGGAACACGAAGCTGCTGACCTGCAAGGGGGGGGGACTGGGAAGCTGCCGACCTGCAAGGGGGGGGGACTGGGAAGCTGCCGACCTGCAAGCGGTGGGGGCCGCGAAGCTGCCGACCTGCAAGGGGGGGGGCCCGCGAAGCTGGCGCCCTGCACTGAGCAGTATCCCTACATTCTCAACAGGGTTTCCTGCTGCCAGATATATCACTGCTGCGTGTTACCTGGGAAGAGAGGGAGGGTCCTCTACAGCAATGTGGATTCCGCCCTGGTCCCTATGCAGTTTGCCTGTGTGCAGCAATGGTCCCCCCACCCCTCGCGGCACAGTGGCTCGGACGAGTTAGCCTGACTGGGACAAGGACCACGGTGGCTCTCCCTATAAACTTGCGCAAGCACATTGCCCACGCTCTGGCTTGCAAGTTTTCAAGAGATTACCGAGGCAGATTACAGAGACGTGATAGAGCAAATCAATGGGCTATTCCACGTTTAGGCATGCACGCAGGCAGCCATAACCCCAACCCTCCTTTCCCAAAACATAAAATCTGCTTACCCGGAACACGCTCCTCTGCTTCTTCTTCACCAACAACTTCCAGCTGCTGCGACTGGCTAGCCTCCTTCTGGCTTGAGAAGAGCTCCTGGCTGCATGCCTCCTGGGACTCTGGGGTGTCTCCCTCCACCCCAGTAGCCTCACTCTCCGCTTCCTCTACACCCTCCCCCACTTCTCCCTGCTCTGAACTCTCCATCGTGCTCCTAGGATTGGCAGTGGGGTCACACCCAAGTATGGCATCCAGCTCCTTGTAAAAACGGCAGGTCGTGGGGGCAGCTCCCGAGCGGCGATTTCCCTCACGGGCTTTGCAATAGGCACTGCGCAGCTCCTTTATTTTTACCCTGCACTGCAACGCGTCCCGTTCATGGCCCCTTAGCAGCAAGGACTTTGATATCTGCCCATAGGTATCATAATTTCTCCGGCTGGAGCGCAGCTGTGATTGCACAGCTTCCTCACCCCAAACACTGATGAGGTCCTGCAGCTCGGAACTGTTCCATGCTGGGGCTCGTTTGGGATGTGGAGGCATGGTCGCTGATTGATTGGTTGATTGCACTCCACACCTGGCTGAGCAAACAGGAAGGGGATTTTTTAAATTCCCAGGGCATTTAAAGGAGGAGTCAGCTGAGCCCAGGGCAGTGGAGTGTGAAACGATAACCAGAGTGGCTGAAAAGGTATGCTGGGATACCTCCTTATTACCCAGAGGCCAATAAAAGCGCTGTTGGTGTCTACACCTGATGACCAGCGCTGCATCACCAGCGCTGGAATCGCTACACCCAAGGCAGACCAGGTGTACAGCCAGCGCTGCAACCAGGGAGTTGCAGCACTGGCTGTGCTTTGCAAGTGTGGCCACATCCTGAGTTGCAGCGCTGTAACCCCCTCACCAGCGCTGCAACTCTCCAGTGTAGCCAAGCCCCTAGTCCTGATAGCTGGCACCAACATAGATATGCAAACATTTAAAGAGCTTACCTGGCTGTTTAACTCCTCAGAGGGCTTAAACTTGGAAGATTATTTTTGCAATATTTCATTGTGTCTGTCTCAGTTGCCTGCACAAGGTGAAAACAATCAGAGCCCATTTGTTCTCCACCACATTTTTCATCATTGTATATAGAGTTCCATCTTGTGGCTATGTATTGAAGTAGCTGTTTAACGGCAAGGTCCATTTCTAGTTCCTGTGTCGTTTGCTAACAAGACCAAAATACTTTTTTAATGGTTGCTTCTGGATGACCATAAGCATGTCTCACTAAAACTTCTTTTAATAATGTATCATTAGTAGAAAGTTGCAGGATGAGAGAAAGCAACATTTCAGGTGGCTATTTAATTAAATAGCTTTTCACGATTATTATGCCATTCACTTGGAAATCTGTCACTTATTAATCATGCCCAGTTACCCAGTCAGTATGATGGGAACTATGTGCCTTTTGGTCTCATGTCTTTTATAATACAAATCCACTCATTTTTCTGTTAAAATCTTTTGTGATTCAGGGGTCTGAGTCTAAGGAAAGACTTTGTGGTCGTGGTTTGAATCCACGTGTCTGCTGTGAATGAGCAGCAGCTCAATGTCTTGCATTCTAGTACAGCTTGCAGGTGAACTCGTGTGTGCGTGTAAATCACAATAGATATCTGACTCTATCTGGGGGGAAAACTTATAGGAGAGTTAGTGCTAAGGTCCTAAGTCTCTTTAATGTACTAAAGCCCAAGTACTCTGCAACGGAAATTGACTACTTATCAACTATTATCATTTTCCCCAGGATACTATGGACCTTGCTGGCTTCTGGAAATGTATTTTCCATAGTCTATTCTGGACTCTATGTGTCTGCTCTGGTGTTTGCCATGGCTCTTGCTGTTGGCAGCTGTAGCAACATTCTGAATGTACGATGATTTTGAGTTTCAAGGGTTTGGTTTGAATGTGTTCTTATTACTGATAAAGCAGTGATGTCAAACCCCTGTTCCTCCTTGTCAGATGCATATTGTGGAAAAGGCAAACTTCATTTAGTTTCCACTTTCATGTTTGGAAGTTAACCCTCTGCCCCTTCCCCCGTCCCCACCAACTTCTCTCTGTTACCTTCCACCCCTTCCCCCAACCTTCCGCCTATATCCTCTGCCCCTTCCCCTAATCCTCCTGCCTTCGTATCTCTCCACCACTCTCTTCCACTGTATCCCCCTCGGCTCCAAGCTTCCCGACCCATATCCCTCTGCCACCGTCTGCCCCTTCGCCCCAACGTTCCTGCCCTCATATCCCTGCCCTCCTTCCCCTTCCCCACAACCTGTATCCTTCCACCACCCTCTGTCCCTTCCAACCCTTACATGCCAGAGGCTGTGCCTAAGGCTGGCTGGCTGGCTCCTAGAGTCAAGGATTGGAGTGACTTAGCAGATCACTGGTCCAGATAACACCAGAGGGGAATGTTACAGTGGGAAAGCCATTGTGGATTGATGCAATTAAAAATATAATTCATTCTTCTCTACACACTGTTACAAACCTCTGTGATATATAGAATGACCTGACACACCATCCTCTTAAAATTCCACCTTACAGAGCTTAGTCAGTTTTGGCATGTTTACTTCTGACTCACTGAGAAACTCCCATACAATGCTGCTTTCTTTCCTCACTCAACTGAGCATCAGAGACTAAAAATGTAGGCTCTGCATGAAACAGACAGAGATATTTAGCCTATTCTTTATTTCTGCTGTCCCAAATTTTATCAGTCTTCTATATTTTTCTCTTTGAAAAAGGAGCTACAGGAAGAAAATGGATCTTTAGAACCCTTCCATTCTAGCAATTAAGCTATTACAATGTTAAATTTCATCCAAAAAACAGCAACGTAAAATTATTAGTTTTATTTTTAGGAAGGATAAATCTTACTCTCTTAATGTCACATACAGTAATTGATATTGTGAACTACCAATTTAAAATGGTCGTGTAGTAAAATAAGATTTAAAAATTGTGTTGTTTTATGATACTGGCAAGCAACAGTGCATGCAGTGTGAGAAGGGGGAAATAAATCAAGAACTCCTTACTTAGCAACTGAAGCAAATAGAACAGAGAAGAATAATTAATTAACTTTTAATCTTGAAGTGGGATTATGCCATGGTTTAAATATTTTTAAACATTTTCAGTAACTCTAATCTCAACTATAGTTTAAATTTGAATTTCATTGATGAAGTTAGTTTAATCTCTCTCTAAAAAGTCAATTGACTTTTTTCTAAGAAATGTCTACAAGTAAAGTTAAGTGACTTAAAAGCAGGTAAATTTCTAGAACCCAATTTCCTCCAGTGGAATGCAACTATGTGAAATTATTCAGCTCTGCATTCTCCCATCACACGTTAATATCTTTCAGTTTTTTAAAAATATTTTAGCATTGTGCAATTCTTTTCAACCAGAAGAATGCCAAAGCAGGTCATAAACTCATATAAGGAGTAGTTTGTTCATCCATAGAAGTATAGGGACCTCTAGGACTGAATGTGGAAGAGCAGCACTACCATCATTACTGTAACCTCGTAATCTGTAGCTTCCCTAATACATACATTTCCACCCCCTCCTCAATTTGTACAAAATACAGTCTATTTGATCACATTACTCCCTTCCTCAGGTCCCTTCACTGGCCCCACTCATCTGCTGTCAAATCAAATTTAAGTTTCTTGTTACCTTGTTCAAAGCTCGATATAACTCTTCCTTCCCTGCACCCTCCCTGGTCAAGCTTTCTGTTGGCCCCAGTTTGTTCCACTAATGTTCCCTGTCTTATCTGCCCATTTGTCAGTTTCTCACACAATTATCTCCATGATTTTCCATGCAATCCTGAAACTCCATCCTTATACGGGGTATCATCTCTGACCTTGTCCACATGGTTCCTACCCTGTCCATATTAAGTCCTTCTAAAGACCCATTTCTGCCATAACCCCTACATTAAAATGGATTGACTGACTCATAATTGCCTGCTCTTGCTCCCCTTCCTCTAACCTTGATCTATTTGTCAGTCTATTTTTTGTTTTTGAATTGAGCAAAATCTGTTGTCGCACTTTGGGAAGTGTTTAACATAATAAGCTCTACCATAATTAAGGATTTTTTAAAAATATATTATGCACAGTTTTTAGGGAAAGTTTGCCAAAGTGGCTTCTCTTACTATAATTAATTGGTGGGAGGGGGAAGAAAGAGGGAGAGAAAGGAATGGTTCCTATCCCTAGACACTCTTAATAGATGAACTTCTTGTCAGGTAACACTGACCTTGGGCAATATTTTCAGATGTTTTTCTGGGTGACAGCTGACTGAAATTTTGTTTCTTGTGTGTCAGTCAGATATATGCACTAGATTTTGAAAAGTCAGTAGTGGTTTTGGGGAGGGAAAGTAGGCACTTGTGCCCAACTTGACACCTTAAAGGGCCCTGTTTATTCAGAAAGTGCTGAACGCCTGTCCTGTAACAATCAAGTTCCTGTAAGCACCACTTGGCCACCAGAAACCGTGTCAACCTGAATCACTTACCACTTTTGTAAATATTAACTGATACACAACAAAAACAAATTCAGTCAGTTATCACCCAGGAGTACTGAATGATTTTTTTTTTTAAATGAAACCAATTGTAACTAGCACTTATGTCATTCACATGCTCCCTGTCCCATAAATCATTCTTGACTGGATGATCATCTTTTAAACAGTACTCAGCTGCAATCGCTGTGTGCAAGTTGACAAAATATCCAAACAATACAGCAGTTGTTTCATACTGTTTTAAAGACTAATGCTCCCTTTTTTTGTTTTAACGTTTTTACTCATTTTGTCTTTCTCCAAACTGCATCTTCGTATTTTTGTTCCCTCTCCTCCTTGCTGCCAATAACATCTGGAATAACCTCTAACTTGTCCCAGTTCAATAATCTACCACACTCTTCTCCAAACCCTCAGGAAAACTCTCACTTTAGTTTAGCTTTCCACTGTTAGCCTTTGTTCCAGTGCTTCTGCTCCTCCTATCTTTCTCTACCCTTATCTTAACTTAAGAAAAACTTGGATGAAGTAGTAGTTTTTTGTAATATTTTTGATTCTTATGCATGTCTCAGTTTCTCTCTGTACCGTACATTGCTACCCAGTGGGTGCAAAGAGGATAAAACTGCTTTAGGGCAGAACAAGAGACACCAGAACAGAACAATTGTCTGGGGCGGAATGAATGGGTCCTTAAAGAACTGGTTGAAAGGGATCCAAATCAACAGAGCATCTGAGAAAACAATGGAAGCTTTAACCACTGAACAATCCACACTTAGCTACCTGCTGGAGCTTCTTGCTGTTATGTGAACTTTGCAAGGCTCTGCCTGAAGATAAAGGATAGAGAGGAAGGGGTTAAGAGTAGGCTTTTGGGAGGGACTCAACAGCTCTCACCTGGGACTGAGAAAGGTGGAGAGAGCTGGAAATTGAATTCATAGCAGCTGGGCTAGCAAATGGCATTGGCATGGCCAGATGGACTAAGTCGCGGTTCTTGAACTTCCTTCCGTGTGACCCCCTTCCGACAACAAAAAGTACTACACAATCCTAGGAGAGGGGATCAAAGCCTGAACCTACCCAAGCCTCACCACCCTGTGTGTGTGGGGGGGGGGGGGGCGGGGGACGCAAGGCGGAAGCCCAAGGGCTTCAGCCCCATGCAGAGAGGGCCTGTAACCTGAGCCCTCCTGTCCAGGGTTGAAGCCTTCGGGCTTTGGCCCTGGGCCCCAGCAAATCTAAGCCAGTCCTGGTGATCCCATTAAAATGGGGTTGTGACCCACTTTTGGGTCTCAACCTACAGTTTGAGAACCACTGGACTAAGTCTTAATCTTTATTTCTCTATGCTAACCTAAGGTCTTCTGATGCTGTGTTCCAGTTGACTGATAAATCCTTGTCTATTTTGAAAAGGCTGCCAGGTGGCACTACATATACTTGAATGAGCTGCATGGGTCCCTGAAGAGTGTACAAGTCTCTGACCAGGAGTCTATCTCACTTGGACTTGCTGGGCAGAGCTCAGTGTGCAGCAGATGTGCTAATGCCCACAGGCTCAGTTTCAGAGGCAGTGTGGCCAACCCTGAAGGAAAAGTAGTACCTGTGGGGGGCCTGCCATACAGAAGAGGTTCCTCCAAGAGACTGTTTAAGTGTTGGGACATAGCACAGCTCCTGTGCATGATAGATCTGAAATTACGAGCTTTATACACCATAGCAATACAAGTCATGCTATCTTTTATTTAGCATAACCCTGGTCCAACCTGTCCCTCACCCACTTTTTGTTGGCTATTTCTTCTGGTCAGCTAAATTTTGTAAATTAAAAGAGGGCATTTTGTCATAGTACACAGGAGCAGGATACAGTTTTAAGCAGTGCTTAATTTGTAAAGAAAGAGGTGCTGGGGCTCAGCCCTGGTGAGCCCCAGCACAAATTAAGCTCTGATGTACCCCCTATTGCACATACTATATACACCCAACCCTGCCTATCCCCCAATCACCCTCATCCCGGACACCCTGCATGCACCCTGCAACCTACTTCCCATCACAAACACCCACACCAAACATAACCCCACACTCTGCACTGTTGGGCAGGGTGCTTCGGTTTCCAAATGGGGCAGAAGATGTGGGAGAGCAGTGCTACCCCACCAACCACTGCCATCCCCATTACTCTCTCAATCCCTGGAGGAGGGTGTTAATTTTCCATCCTGCCCGACCCATTGCCCCTGTACAAAGGGGCTGTGGGCCCCACCACCTGAACCCAGAATCGCCTGGGAGGGAAGAGCATCCCACCCCTTGTGCAAGGGGGTGCAGGATCAGGACCAGCTTTCACCTTCTCCCAGTGTGGGGGAGATGGGCAAGGTAGCCCTTCCTCCTGCCCTGGTGACTAGTTCCTCCTGCCCTGCACTGTGCCCCAGCTGCACAGTCACCTCTCCAGTCCCGATCACTGTACCTCTCTCCTGGCTGCCAGCACTGGGGAGTCTCTATCTCTCTTGGGCCTCCCAGGGGCAGCGGTCTCCTTGCAGGAGCCCCCCAGAAGGCAAAAGAGCACTAGTGGAAGCATTGCTGGGAGGTGTCGTCCCTGTCCTCGAGGGACTTGTTGCCCAGGGTGCAGGAGCTCAGCTTGCACCAATTTAGCTGCAGGTACACCTGTTGGGCATCGGACAGGCTCAGCATGCAGCTGGCCTTGTGCAGGAGTGTGGGTGAGGCAGCAATACTGGAACTTGTGGATGAAGCAGCTGGAGCCCCAGTGGAGAAAGGGCACTCTGTGGACAGCATGGGTTGCCTGGGCTGGGACCAGTAACTGAAATGGCAAGCCCAGAAATGCTAGGGCTCAGTCCCGGCAAGCAATGGAACAAACTAAGTGCTGCCCAGAGGTGCCAGGGCTATGATCTGCCAAGCCTAGAGATACCAGGGCTTAGCCCTGGCACAAATTAAGCACCGAGTGTAAGATGTTTTGGGGTATACACATGGCACTGTATAAATATTAAATATATCCTCACACAGGAGAAATAGATCTGTTTTTATGTAATCTTTTGGGCAACAAAATGGGTCAGGTTCAATATATTTAAGGTCTTTCTTGACAAATAACTAAGCAAGCTGGAGCTCCCACCCAGAAACCTAGGAAAATGAAACATTCTCAGACTGTTCTTAATAGGCAGAACTGCCTCCCCTGGAAGTGCTCTCATATTGCGTACAAAATATTACCTGACCTTGTCTCTCTAATATCCTGTGACCAAATATATTGAACTGCTACAACACTGCAAAATAGAAGCAAGGAAATTCTTATTAAAGGAATGGAAGTACGGGTCATAAACTAAGGAAAACACAACAGAATATATATGCAAATAAAGAATAAAATACTTCTCCCCTCCCCGTAACTTTGACAGTAGTCCATCTAATTCCCTTCCTACCTGCCAGGACAATGTCCCACTGGTAATGATCCTTTGATCACACCACCTCATTCGTCCACCAAACTCACTCAGGGTTAGGGTCAGCAAGTAGCAGTAGTCAAAAGTGTTCCTATGCTGAGCTAAGCTGAGCTGTCTCTAGTCCCAAGGGAGCTGCTTGCATGGCGCTGCTTGGAAAAGAATATGTCCAAATATCTAAAGCAGGGATTGGCAACCTTTCAGGAGTGGTGTGCCAAGTCTTCATGTATTCATTCTAATATAAGGTTTCGTGTGCCAGTAATACATTTTAACGTTTTTAGAAGGTCTCTGTAAGTCTATAATAGATAACGAGACTGTTGTATGTAAAGTAAATAAGGTTTATTAAATGTTTAAGAAGCTTCATTTAAAATTAAAATGCAGAGCCCCCTGGACCGGTGGCCAGGACCAGGGCAGTGTGAGTGCCACTGAAAATCAGCTCACGGGCCGCCTGTGGCACACGTGCCATAGGTTGCCTACCCTGATCTAAAGGGACAACAGAGCTCAAATAGGTATCTTTTCATATACAAAACAAATGAAAGCTGATGCATGTATGCTTATTCTACTTCTTCCACTGCATGTCACTTGTTAATTACTTTAGTCTAGATTATATAGTATGCACTTATGTAGCACTTTATATGTTCAACATTAACTAATTAATTCTCACAACACTCCAGAGCAAGAGGTCAGTATTGTGATCTCCATTGAGCAGATGGGAAAACTAAGACAAAAGTGACTAGTTCAGGGTCATGTAGTGAATGAGTGACAGAAGCAAGATTAGAACTCAAGACCTTTCAACGCCCAAGCATGTGCTCATTCATCCATATACACTGCCACAGATTTGTTCTCTGATTACTTCTATGTGGTTTTTTCCCCTGAACAATCTACTTTTAGAGAGATGCTGACGCACAAAACCTGAGAAACATACTGAAATGTTAGGGCTATAATTTTAACTTAGATATGTGGCTTCTGTAACTTAAATATACTAACTTGGAGGACTCTCTCCCTGCTTTATAATGTGTATCTTTTCCTAGGGAGGAGTTTGTGTTTAGAGAGAGAGTGTCCTTGAAGAGTGTAACATTTTCATAACTTTTTTGAAAAAACTTGGAAAGTGAAGCATGAGTTGTTTTTTTAATGTTACAGGTACTCATTGACCATTGCCTGAAGATTGGTCCAGAAGTAGAATTAACACAATCTCAGAACTTACTTTTGCAAATAACAAATATTACCCTTTTTCCACTGTTATAATTAGTTAACTTGAAATTTTCAAACTACTAGTATTTTAAAGATAATATAACAAGACAATTTATATTCCAGGTATTTGCTCCATTTAACTTGCAACAACCAAGATTAAACTTCTCAAATCAGGACATTTTAATTTAATAATGGAGATATCCTATCTCCTAGAACTGGAAGGAACCCTGAAAGATCATTGAGTCCAGCCCCCTGCCTTCACTAGCAGGAACAAGTACTGATTTTCCCCCAGATCCCTAAGTGGCCCCCTCAAGGATTGAGCTTACAACCCTGGGTTTAGCAGGCCAATGCGCAAACCACTGAGCTATCCTTCCCCCACTTTATTCTTTTCAAGTATAAAGAATGAAGATAGAAAGGTACAAGTAAAACAGAAATAAATATGCTTCTAAAGATTAAAACTTAATTTACCAAGATACAGGCTTTGTTCAAGTTGGTTTCTCTCTCCAGTGGTTGTTCTTCCTAGACATGGCTGACTTTTCCCTAGTCAGGACCTTCCACAGAAGTACAAGGTGCTGGCTTTCTTTGTCATCTTAGGTGAAAGATCTTTGCCTATGCAGGTTCCTAACTTATATTCAGTTCCAGAGACTTCAGCCCCTCCATCCTGCGTTGAAGAACTCATCTTTCTCAATTTGCAAGAGCTCTGGCTTCATGTGTCTTTCTAGTGATGGATGCCAAAAATGGCATCTGTTCTTGCTTGTATCTTGCGAAGTTCAATTACCTTGTTTCAAGAGGTAGGATGTCTTTATGTTGTTGTTCTGTTCCTGCGTGCTTCCCATCCCCCTGTGTGATTTCTATGTAAACGGGGCTTCCATACAAAGCATATTTTGTACAAAGATTATTACAGTGCTCAGGGGGAGTCCCCGGGGACCGGGCGGACTTGCCCGGACCCGTTCGGAGCCTCTGCTTGGTGACTTAAGTCTGCGCAGGTACTGAAGCAGTTCCTTTTTAGATGGTTAGTAAAGCCAAGCTGGGTAATCATTTGTTGCCCTGTGTGCGTGATTGTCTTAATGTGCTCTAAGACTGAAAAAGATCTTTCCTCCATGGCCATAGAGTAGGGGATAGTCAGAATTAAGGCAACCAACTTGTTGATCTCAGAAAAGGCACTTGTTAATACAGGATTTGAATAGTTTTGTGCAAGTGAAATGCACCTTCACTTTGCAAATGTTCTCAGTTGTACACAGCACACCAGTTCAGAGAGCAACAAATGTCAAAATTATTCAGCTAAGATGCTTCCAGATATTCAAGAGCATCAATCAAAAATGTGTCTGGAACTTTTTGAATCTTTTTGGATTCAGCATCTGGACAAATTCAAGTTCATACCTTCAAAGCATATTAATAGCTGTTTGCTGACATTGTTGATAACCTCAAAGAGAAGTCACTTATGTTGATTGGCTTTCTCTTGATTCCCCCCCCCCCCCAAGGTTTCTGTAACCTAGTTCAGAACACCTCTTTCCAAAACTCATCAAAAATAGGTTGTTTTCAGCAAATTTCCTCTATTGCGTCTCAAATCTGCTGAATTCAAAACCTAGTATTATACATCTTTGAAGAATGTCAAACACTTCTGTTACTTCAGATGTGTTGCTACAGAGGCAAAGGAGAAATAGAAACTGAAAATCATCAAGTATGATCAGAAGACGCTGGGCTGAGAAAAAAGCCTGAGTGTCCCAGTCTGCTGCATTTTGCACCACACTGGATTTTGCACACTTTGAAGAGTGCAATCAGAACTTGTCTGCTCTGCTTCACAGCTTGTACAAGCCTTGAATGAAAATTCCCCCTTGTAGCACAAAGAGAAGGCAGTCTGTTAACTATGTTTTGAAGAAGTTCTGCCCACTTTAGAGAGAGAGAGAAAGATGCAGATATTCCTTTTAAATTTAAGAAAATCTCTGATAGTTTGTTGCAGAACCAAGGACAAGATTTAAAACGTAAGCATAGCAATGAACAAAAAGTGCACAGGGAACTTTTAATGAGCATGTTTCCGAAGCCCACTTACATCATCTGTCATTACTGCTGTACCATCATATGTCTCAGCTGCCAACTTGTCTCTTAAAGTTCAGGTACACTGTTTCAACATGCTGGCAAAGGATGATGTTGTTAGATTGTTACTAACCTCAGGAAAACCAACAAAGTGTTCAGCAACATTACCATTCTTGATCATATAACACAGTACAATTGAAAGCTGAGACTTTTGGCAATATCTGAGGTTTTGTCAAATAAAATAGCAACAAAGGGTGTTTCCTCAACTTCTTTGGCAATGCCATTAAGCTGAGCATTACTTTCTGCTTCAGTGAGGTTATTCTGAGTTCTGCTAGATGTTCCAGAACAAAGAGTAGAGGTTTCCAAATGCTGCTTGAGTAAAGGATCAAACTCTGACTAATCCTAAGGTTTCGATATAATTTCCCTGATTCAGAACATCATCTGATTTGTTATGCCTATGAAATACCAGCTCTTGTTCTCAGAGATGAGAGAGAACACAATTTAGTCTTTGCAAAATAACCAGATTCTGGCAAACTTTTTTCATTGTGTTGTCACAGCTGTTCTCCATTGCTCACCTCTCTGAAGATAAATAGGATCTTTCCCAAAACTTTGTAACTTCATACAGGCTGTTAGGTGTTGTTGGCCAGTTTTCTGACATTGTATCCTGCTTTATTCCACATATTCTTTTCATTGACAAAAAGGAGACAGGGCCAGCAATACAGCTTGCTTGTTTCCATACACCCATAGATCCATTCACATTTGTATACCTCATTTCAACTCTTCTCCTATTTCTCTGTAAGTACTCATTAATTACAGTTTGGGTTTTGGCCTTCAATTTCTTATTTCTGTTTTTTATTGCCTAGTCTGTTGCACTAAATAAATTAGTGAACAAATTTTGCACAAAATTTTCCATCCTCGTGAAGAAGTTGCACCGCTAGCTCTGTTCTATCAGACAATTCAAATCTACACTTGCGTGTCTTAGCTTCTTTTTCCAACACACAGCCAGTCAGGAAGTCAACTGCCTGCTGAGTCTTGTTGCTTAGGCACCCTGATGCAACTTGGAGCATTGCACACTTTTCCAGCAAAACAAGAAGATTGATTACATGTAGGACTTCTATATTTTTGTAGGATACAACATTTTTTGTGAATTCTTGGCATGCAATACATGAGTTGCATACATAGCTGGCACAACAGTGCTGGGCTTTATAAGATTACTCCCTGAGGAAAAGCCTAATAAGTAGAAGGGTTGCTGAAAGCTTTAATTTTCACTCTGGTCACCAAAAATTTAGTGGTTTTTTCAACCCGTGAAGTCTGATATGTAGTAGAATGGAGAAACCTGAAGACCCTCCAAAACAGAGTAGGTAAAGTAGCCAGGATCATCAGATTTTCACAGGCAAATGCCCTGAGAGGAAGCTTAGAGGAGTAAAAGACCACAGTAGTAACCCAGAGAGAAGGAGTCGAACAAGGTGTGTGCCCTGGAAGAGGCAGGTTCAGACAACTTGTTGCTTTATACTCAATGAAGTTGATTCCATTTTTTTTATTTTTTTTTTTCTTCTTCCTTTCAGGTTCATAGTTGTACAGTGTCTGAAATCCAAATACTGCAGTGGAATAATTTTGTTATAAAAATGACTGTTTTCTTTGGACTACTTTTTTTCTTTCCAGTTTAAATCAAAACTCTGTGAGTAAAAAGAATGGGGTTTAGATTTTCTATGTTGCTGTATTGTTTCTTTGGTGGTTTGCCTTCAGCTTCATTCCTCATTACTGACCTCAAGATTGATTTCTCAAAACAAATGAAAACACTATACACATGCAGAAATGCCTATAAAAAAGTTTTTAACTTGGCACAATTTGAATACTGCTATAATTGTTTGCTAATAGTGGTCTAAATAGTTTTATTTTAGTATTGTAACATGAAAAAGTAGATCCTACGTTCTTTGTGTTTTAACTTGTTTGTTTAAAGGTGAAACACATTTGTTATTCTACCTCATTTTAGTTGCAGCATAGTGTTCCTGGCTTCCAATACATTTATCTCAGTATGTAGCTTTCTTTCTAGCTTAGGGAGTAAATTAGGACAAAGAGGGCTAGGCAGTACTAGGCTAGACAGTGAGGACAAAGATTTGCTGGTCATCTTCTACTATATTTGTTGTATTTGATTGCGGTTTAGTGTTTTTTAATTGAACTCATTGTGCAAAATGTGTTTGATTTTGAGATTATAGCACTGTTAATATTTTATTTCAAATGAATTTTTTCTAGAGTAGAAAGACGGTCACCAGGAGTTTTGTCTTATACTTGCTGCAGTGAAAAGTGATACCACAGTAGACAGTACCCAGGCCTAGACTACTATGGTATCTGTCTGCTGAAGCATTTTTGCAACTTTTTGTATATGTAGTAACTCCTACTTTTCCAAGGCTGCTGTCAGCTGAATTTGCATAAGCAATTTAAACATGGAAATTCTTGTGCATAAAAAATTAAAGGATAGGTTGAGATACCATTTGAAAAATTGGCCTTTTAAATAGTTTTACTGATAATTACTAAGCTGTAAATTTAATTGAATGCCATAGCTGGCATTTAAAGTAGTGCTGCCTTACACAGTCCAGATGAATATATTTAGCTGCAGTTTTAAGTATAGATGTAAAATTTAAAGACCAAATTGGGATAAGAGGATAATGTTTGGTTTGATTTATTTTCCAGTTTATGAGCTAATTACATTTGTTTTACACCAGGAAATAGAGAAGTGTGGTGTCATTTCTTGCAATAATTTCATAGTTGAAGGACATAATGGTTAAAGCAAATACCATTACATTGATTCTCTTCAGGCGTGGTACGTTGTATGTATGTGTGTCGCTCATTTAACTTGCAGATTAAAAGATTAGACACTTTTTCCTTTTAACTTTTTTTTTAAATTTTTTTAAATTTGTAAGAGCTCATAAATGGCACATTGGAACTATGTATCAAATTGCAAATGGCATACAGAATTAAAGTAATCCCTTTTCAGACATAATGAATCATGTCACCATAATGATCAATACAAAAAGTGCAGGGAGGTGCTCTGATCTGGTATTTCAGGATAGCAATAGAAAAGGAAGGGTCCCTGCTTGAAAGATGCAGAGATAAGCAGGTGCAATCTGTTCATAGAAGTGCATGTTTCTGTGGTTGGTCCATAGCTGTGCTTGCATGGCCTCTTCTTCTCCCCACAGGCTTAGGAGATCCAGTACCTTCTGTCTATTCCAGGCAGGAGCCCATCTAGCTTGACTTTACAACCTCACCTGAGACCTTAGTTTGTCCTGTGCCATTGACACATTGGGCCAGTTCCTCCACTGATTAAGATCGCTTGCTAGTTGTGGTGCTTCTTTCCAAGTGTTTCCAGCACATTCAGTATCCTCTGTTGTTGTCTTCTGCCAGTTCTTCCTTGGCCTTTCTTGTTTTCATTTTCCTCCTTGGGGAGCCCAAGTCAATACTTGCTTAACATGCCTCCCATCTTCTATACAGTGTACATGCCCCAATCTCTTAGCCTTCTTGCTTCAACGATATTTTCTACCATATCCTGCTCTGTCAGCTCCCTTACTTTCACATTTGTTATTTTGTCTTTCCATGAAATGTGTAATATCTTCTTCAGCCATATGTAATGAGCAGCCTTCAGTCTCCATTTGTTAGCCCCTATTCTTGGCCAAGTCTCTGCTCTGCACAGTAGCATACTCAGCATAATTGGATGGTATAATCTGACCTTTAATTTGGTGTGGAGACTTCCCAAAAGTGGGGGGGCCAGGGTCCCCTGAAGCCCTGCCTCCTAAGACCCCTTCCCTTCCCCCAAAGACCCACCCTTGTCCTTCCTCTTCCCTCAAGGCCCTGCCCCCCAGCCAAGCTAAAGGCTGGAGTGGGGCCAGGCAGCCTAAAAGCAGACCCCTGCTTGTGTCCCCACCACCCAAGCCCCCTGGCCAGGGCAGGTGGAGGGACCCAGACTCACCACGGCTGTGCTTGCAGCTCTCCCTGACCCGGCTCCGGCTGGGGCCTTGGAGCCACAGCCTGGCCATTTAAGAACTGCACAAGCAGCTGTGGGGAACTGTGATGGATCCTCCACCCATCCGCGATGCAGAGGGCTGCCAAGAGCAGCACTTGGCCTGTGTCCTTGCCCCCCAGGCTCGCTGCCCAGGGTAGGTGAAGGGTCCGTGGCTCCCCACAGCTGTCCACACAGCTCTTACTATGGCTGGGTTGCAGCTCCAAACCCCCTCTCCGTCCGGCCAGAGCACAGGGAGCTATGGTGAGCCAGCACAGAGTCGTGGACCCTCCACCTGCCCTGGGCTGGGCAGGTGTAATGACCCATCCCCTCCCAGTCTATTTTCAAGCCTAATTTAATGGTGTCCATTTTGCAAATTAATTCCAATTCAGCAGTCTCTCGTTGGAGTCTGTTTTTTAAGGTTTTTTTTGTTTGTTTGTTTTTTGTAATATTGCGACTTCTAGGAACTTATCCTTGCAACAAAGCTCATTGCCAACTCTGTCCACATATCTATTCAGGGGACACCGTCATAGGACCTGATCACATCAGCCAAACTATCAGAGGCTCGTTCACCTGCACATCTACCAATGTGATATATGCCATTATGTGCCAGCAGTGTCCCTCTGCCATGTACATTGGCCAAACCAGACAGTTTCTACGCAGAAGAATAAATGGACACAAATCAGACGTCAAGAATTATAACATTAAAAAACCAGTTGGAGAACACTTTAATCTCCCTGGTCACTCGATTGCAGACCTAAAAGCTGCAATATTACAACAAAAAAACCCTTCAAAAACAGACTCCAACGAGAGACTGCTGAATTGGAATTAATTTGCAAAATGGACACCATTAAATTAGGCTTGAATATAGACTGGGAGTGGATGGGTCATTACACAAAGTAAAAATATTTCCCTATGTTTGTTCCCCCCTGCCCCAGTTCCTCACACCTTCTTGTCAGCTGCTGCAAATGGACCATTTTGATTACCACTACAAAGAGGTTTTTTTCTCTCCTGCTAGTTCACCTTAACTGATCACTCTCGTTAGAGTATATATGGTAACACTCATTGTTTCATGTTCTCTATGTGTATATATATATATCTTTCTACTGTATTTTCCACTGCATGCATCCGATGAAGTAGGCTGTAGCCCACAAAAGCTTATGCTCAAATAAATTTGTTAGTCTCTAAGGTGCCACAAGTACTCCTGTTCTTTTTTCAGATATTCCTGTCTTGCCCGTATCTCATCTTCTCTTCTTTCTTTTTCTCTGTTCTTCCTGTGTCTTGCACTGTTCTTTTTTGGTCTTCAGAGCTTTTGATTAATTGGTTGATGCCTGTGTTCCAGATGTAATCTATGCATCTTTCTTCAACCCTCTTCAGAGACCCACTGCTTCCTCTTCTGTCTTGACTACTGTTTTCCACCAATTTAACCATCTGTCTTTCTGACTTTCATCAGTTTGGTCCTGTAAAACAGTGATTCTCAATAAGGAGTCTGGTGCTTCCTTGGGGGGCTGTGAGCAGGTTTCAGGGGGTCTGCCAAGGATGGCCAGCATTAGATTTGCTAGGGCCCCAGGCAGAAAGCTGAAGCACTGCCACACAGGACTGCAGTCTAGGGCCCTGAGCTCCAACACCTGAGGCTGAAGCCGAAGCCTGAGCAACTTAGCTTCCCGGTGCCTCCTGTGGCATGGGGAGGCCCCAGGCAGTTTCCCTGCTTCCTACCCCTTAATGCCAGCCCTTGCTTTTATATGCAGAAATACAGTTGTTGTGGCACAGGTGTGCCATGGAGTTTTTATATCATGTGGCGACGGGGTCTCAGAAAGAAAAAGATTGAGAACCCCTGCTGTAAAACACTGGAATCATTGCGAAGTGGAATGTGGAATCTTATCTATGTTTCTTTGTCCTTGAGCTTCTCTATTGCTATAACACTCTTTTTGTGTGTCTTTGTGATCTTTTTGAGTTGAAGTTGAACATGGCAACTAAAAGATAATGATTTAAGCCAAGATTGCTCCTCTGCCATCACTCAAAGATGCTCATCTCTTAGATATACACACATGGTCTTTCTAGTTGACCTAGTGATTTCTGTCTGGTGATTTCCATGTAAACTTGCAAATCCTTTTGTGCTAGAAGAGACTGTCTCTCTGTAGTAGAAACACCCTAAAGATAGGATTCAAGAGCTGTTATCCATTATCACTTCAGATGCCTTCCAATGATTTCTTCCCAGTCCAGTAGAGTTCTTGCCAATTTGTGCATTGAAGTCACCTATCATCAACTTGATGTCATTGTTATGTACGTAATCCAATACTTGCTGCCCGTGCTCATAGAATGTATCCTTTTCACTGTCATCAGCTGTATTTTGTTGCATATACTGGGATTATTGTATATTTGATATATCATTTGCATTCTGGTGGTTGTTCCGTCGCTCACTGGCTCCAAAGCCGAGAGGGTCTTCGCTGTGTTGTTATCCAGCCTGATTCCTACACCTCTTCCTCCTTCTGAATATAAGAGCGTAGTATCATCAGACACCATCTTGCCATTCCCAACCCATCTTATCTCATTAATGCCAAGTATGTTCAGTAGGCTTTTTTTTTTTTTAAATTTCTCATGTAATTTGTGCCGGCTTTCCCATTCTATTCAAAGTGCACACATTCCACATGCCTACTTTTGTTACACATTTGGTCATCAGGATTTGATGTCTCGAGATCTGAGCTTCCTTTCGGCTTGCATTGAGATGTTGGGTTTTGAGCTCCATCTGCACCTACCATCAGGGCAGGCTTTATGAATGGGGGGGGTCCACTCCAGGTCTTCTTCGGCACCAAAGGCCCCCCCGCCGCCGAAATGCCGCCGAAGACCTGGAGTGCCCTCCCACCCCCCGCTGCCAAAATGCTGCCGAAGATCCAGAGCGAACCCTCCCCCACCACTGAAATGCCACCGAAGACCCAGAGTGGACAACCCCCCACCACCGGGTGAGTAAAAAAAAAAATTAAAAAATTAAAAAGATGCCTAAGGTTTGGGGCCCTCTTAGGCGCGGGCACAGAGCCCTCTTAGGCGCAGGGCCCGATTCCGGGAAATCGGCTTAAAGCCGGCCCTGCCTACCATGCTCGAGTTTTGGTTTAACTTAACTCTTCCTATTGCAGTAAGGTTTAACTTGAGTGGGTCACAAATGGTCCTCTGTTATCTGGACATAGGACTGATGTTGCTAAGAGTGGAAACCTTACCTTACTAGGTCTTTATTCTAGTTTTATATGTGTTGTTTCCTAGGTTTTTAAAAAAGTAAACTAAAAAAACCCAGAAATTCAGAAGAGTTTTTTTTTATAGACAAACACCTCTGATGTAGGCAGTACTTTCACAAGAGGTGAGTGGTGAGGAGAACCCAGTCTTGTACCTAAGTCAAAAGCTGTACCCCAGGGAAGAGGCCTATTCCATGACTGGAAAGGAAGTACTCATAATCAAAGGAGACATATAGAAGCCCTTCGTTGCTATTTACTGGGTAATACTTTCTCCTTTGTTACGGATCACAGCCCACTCCAGTGGCTAAATGCAGTGATGGAATCGAAGCAATGCATCATGCAACAGTGCTTGTCTCTCCAACCCTATAGTTTTAGAGTGCAAAATTATGGGGAAAGAAATACAGCAATGCAGACTTCTTTTTGCAGAAAGTGGATGAGTCAGGCTTGGATGATGAAATCCTGAATTCCATCTTGAAAGGGAGGCTGTGTAGAGGTGTAGATCCCACCCTAATGAATAAAGAGTTAAAGAGCTCCTCTGAGCACAGTCAGCCTGAGTCTGGTGCACCTGTGAGGCTTGTTGAGCCTGGAGACAGGTGGATCCTTAAAAGGGAGGATCCCTGCTTAATGCAGGGCTGCACTTTTTGAAAGACTGGGTCTGCAACTCAGAGCTCCCCAGCTCTTGGAAGTAGAAGTTGCTGACTGGGGAAATGGCTTGAGAACTTTGGCCTCTTACAGATGAGAACTTTTAAATAGCAAAAGAAGGATGGATTTTACAGGAATAGTAGTGTTCTTTTGCTTTTTCTGGATTATACAGTAATTGTTACACCATAGAATCATAGAATATCAGGGTTGGAAGGGACCTGAGGAGAGACCATCTAGTCCAACCCCTTGCTCAAAGCAGGACCAATTCCCAGCTAAATCATCCCAGCCAGGGCTTTGTCAAGCCTGACCTTAAAAACCTCTAAGGAAGGAGATTCCATCACCTGCCTAGGTAACCCATTCCAGTGCTTCACCACCCTCCTAGTGAAAAAGTGTTTCCTAATATCCAACCTAAACCTCCGCCACTGCAACTTGAGACCGTTACTTCTTGTTCTGTCATCTGGTACCACTGAGAACAGTCTAGATCCATCCCCTTTGGACCCCCCTTTCAGGTAATTGAAAGCAGCTATCAAATCTCCCCTCATTCTTCTCTTTTGCAGACTAAACAATCCCAGTTCCCTCAGCCTCCTTTCATAAGTCATGTGCTCCAGCCCCCTAATCGTTTTTGTTGCCCTCTGCTGGACTCTTTCCAATTTTTCCACATCCTTCTTGTAGTATGGGGCCCAAAACTGGACACAGTACTCCAGATGAGGCCTCACCAATGTCGAATAGAGGGGAATGATCATGTCCCTTGATCTGCTGGCAGTGCCCCTACTTATACAGCCCAAAATGCCATTAGCCTTCTTGGCAACAAGGGTACACTGTTGACTCATATTCAGCTTCTTGTCCACTGTAATCCCTAGGTCCTTTTCTGCAGAACTGCTTCCTAGCCATTCGGTCCCTAGTCTGTAATAGTGAATGGGATTCTTCCGTCCTAAGTGCAGAACTCTGCCCTTGTCCTTGTTGAACCTCATCAGGTTTCTTTTGGCCCAATCCTCTAATTTTTCTAGGTCCCTCTGTATCCTATCCCTACCCTCCAGCGTATCTACCACTCCTCCCAGTTTAGTGTCATCTACAAACTTGCTGAGAGTGCAGTCCACGCCATCCTCTAGATCATTAATGAAGATATTGAACAAAAACGGCCCCAGGACCGACCCTTGGGGCATTCCTCTTGAAACGAGCTGCCAACTAGACATGGAGCCATTGATCACTACCTTTTGAGCCTGACAATCTAGCCAGTTTTCTATCCACCTTATAGTCTCTTCATCCAGCCCATACTTCTTTAACTTGCTGGCAAGAATACTGTGGGAGACCGTTTCAAAAGCTTTGCTAAAGTCAAGGAATAACACATCCACTGCTTTCCCCTCGTCCAGAGAGCCAGTTATCTCATCATAGAAGGCAATTAGGTTAGTCAGGCATGACTTGTCCTTGGTGAATCCATGCTGACTATTCCTGATCACTTTCCTCTCCTCTAAGTGCTTCAGACGTAAGTTTTGATGTTCAGTATGTATTTCACATCCAAGTGCAAAGAAAATTAAACAGATGCGTAGCAGGCCTGCAAAATTGTACTAGTAGCAGTGCCTGTCATAAACAGATAGCTAAGGGTTAATGTCTCTTTCACCTGTAAAGGGTTAACAAACAGTGACCTGCAACACCTGACCAGAGGACCAATCAGGAGACAAGATACTTTCAAATCTGGGTGGAGGGAAGTTTGGGTGTGGGTCCTTTGTTCTTGAGCTGTTCTCTCTGGGCTCTGAGACTGACCACACAAATCTCCAGGCTCTCTAATCTTCTGTTTCCAATTTGTAAGTATAACGGTAGAAAGACAATATAGGCTTTTACATTGTTTTTCTGTATTTGCAAATGTGTCATTTGCTGGAAATAGTTTAAATTGTATTTTTTCTGGATAAGGCTGTTTATCCATTTTCCATAAGCTAAAAGACCCTGTAACTTTTTACCATCTAAATTGCTTTTACTTTTTTCTTTCTTTTTATTAAAAGTTTTGCTTTTAAGACCTGTCTAATTTTTTTTCTCCTAGTTAAGCCTCAAAGGAACTGAGTCTGTATATACCAGGGAATTGGTGGGGAGATGGGAAAGAGAGCAGGGAGGGAAAGGTAAATTTCTTCTTTGTTTTGAGACTCAAGGAATTTGGGTCTTGGGGTCCCCAGGGAAGGTTTGGGGAGACCAGAGTCTATCAGGCATTCTACCTAAGTCCTGATTGGTGGCAGCCTATCGGATCTAAGCTGGTAATTAAGCTTAGGAAAATTCATGCTAGTACCCATATTTTGGACGCTAAGGTTCAGATTTGGGAATTATACTATGACATGTTGGCAGCGTGTGGGAAAGATAAGAATCCAAAAGCCAGTAAGATTATTATATTTCTTTTTATCTGCTACCTGTTTGTAGCAGAGAGAGGGTTTTCAAAACTACGGCCAGAGATTTTTTTTTTCTTTCCTTGCTCCTCTGGCTGTGCACAGAGATTGCCTCAGGCAAGGACCATGAAGGTTTAATGAGGGTCGTTTGTTAAACAATAGAACTCCAACTGTGAGTCAACAGAAACTCCAGCAGAACACATATGCAAATTAAAAGTTTTTTTTGTTTCTGAGTTATTGAGAAAGGACTTAAAAAAAGAAAAAAAAACTCTGTTGCTAAGCCAACCCCAGGAGACAACAGAGAGCCAGCAGTTCAGACAATAAACACCAGAGGGCACCCCAACACAAGAAATCAGGAACCATGATTTCCAGGGCAAAAATGTATGTAGAGGGACAAATCAAAGAAGCAGACCACAGGCGACAAATGGAAAAAAGAGAAAAAGAGGTGGAGCTGAAAGAAAGGGAAGAAAACATCAAACTGGCAGTCTACAAAAGGGAACAAGAAGCCAAAGAGGCAGCCCATAAAAGAAAACAAGAAGCCAAAGATGCAGCCCACCAACGAGAGATGGAAAAACAACAAAAACAGAGTGAAGAGAGGGAAAAAGAGAGAAAGCATGAAATGGACTTGGCGCGGGCCAGGCAGGATGCTCCAGCCAATCCTAACAACTCTGCGCCAATGATTGTTCCACATCACAAGAAATTTCCCACCTACAAGGCAGGTGATGACACTGAGGCTTTCTTAGAAAATTTTGAAAGGGCCTGCCTTGGGTACAGCATCTCTGAAGACCAGTACATGGTAGAACTGAGGCCACAGCTCAGTGGACCCTTAGCAGAGGTGGCAGCTGAAATGCCTGAGGAGAAAATGAACGATTATAAACTTTTTCAAACCAAGGCCAGATACAGAATGGGGATAACACCTGAACATGCCCGTCGGCGGTTCAGAAACCAAAAATGGAAACCAGATATGTCATTCCCCTGACACGCCTACCACATTGCAAAGAATTATGAAGCCTGGATATCAGGAACAAAGGTTAACAATGTGGACAAGTTGCATCTCCTGATACAAATGGAGCAGTTCTTAGATGGTATTCCTGAGGAAATAGAGAGGTACATCCTAGATGGGAAACCCAAAACGGTAATCGAGGCGGGGGAGATTGGAGCCAAATGGATGGAAGTGGCAGAAAAGAAAAAAGCTACTGTCAAGGGGAACGAATACCCCAGGGGGCACCCCGACAATAAACCCTACAACCGAGGGCAGCCAAAGACCCCACCTGCAACCCAAGGAAAGCCCCAGACTACCTATTCTCCCACCTCACCAGTCTCCAGTAACCCACCTCGACCCAGTGACCAGTCAGCTGGAAGATGCTTTAAGTGTAATGAACTGGGACATATAAAGGCCAACTGCCCAAAGAACCCCAACCAAGTGCAATTCATTACACCGCCATCACACCAAAGATTCCCAGGCCCAGATGCCTCTCAAATACCCTTGGAGCGAAGGGAAAATTTGAGTGGGCGGAAAGAAGGTTACCGCTTGGAGAGACACGGGGGCACAAGTGTCAGCTATCTACCAATCCTTCGTGGACCCCAAATTCATCAACCCAAAAGCCCAAGTGACCATTTACCCCTTCATGTCAAAAGCTGTAGACTTGCCTACAGCTGAACTGCCTGTCCAGTACAAGAGCTGGTCAGGAATGTGGACTTTTGCAGTCTATGACAATTATCCCATCCCCATACTGCTGGGGGAAGACTTGGCCAACCAGGTGAAGCGGGCCAAGAGAGTGGGAATGGTTACCCGCAGCCAAACCAGGCAAGTTTCCAGACTCATTCCTGTTCTTGAGCCGTCCACAGAGGCCCCGTCTGTGTTACAAGAGACCCAGAAAGAGGTAGTGGACCCGGATCCCATGCCAACAATGGAAACAGCCACAATGCTTCCAGTCCCAGACCAGGAGCTGGAAAAGCAGCCAGCACCAGAACCGTTGCCAGCACTGACGACAGTGCTTGCAAATCCATCTTCAACCCCAACGCCAGAGGGCGCAAGCGAGCCTGAACTGCCAGAGGCAGCAGACAACCAGAGCCTGAAATACCCCCTGGTGCACCAGCGGAGAGCGGCTCACCAGCAACGGAAACAACCCCATCACCTACATCGCTTCCAGAGGGACCAAGCCCAAGTCCACAGTCTGAGGAAGAACTGGTGTCTCCAGCTTCAAGGGAACAGTTCCAGACTGAGCAGGAAGCAGATGACAGCCTTCAGAAGGCTTGGGCGGCGGCACGGAGCACCCCACCGCCTCTCAGCTCTTCTAATCGATCCCGGTTTGTTGTAGAACAAGGACTTTTGTACAAGGAGACTCTTTCTGGTGGACACCAGGAAGACTAGCATCCGCAAAAACAGTTGGTGGTTCCAGCTAAGTACCGGGAAAAGCTCTTGAGCTTAGCCCATGATCATCCCAGTGGCCATGCTGGGGTGAACAGAACCAAAGACCGGTTGGGGAAGTCCTTCCACTGGGAGGGGATGGGCAAGGACGTTGCCAAGTATGTCCAGTCTTGTGGGGTGTGCCAAAGAGTGGGAAAACCCCAAGACCAGGTCAAGGCCCCTCTCCAGCCACTCCCCATAATTGAGGTCCCATTTCAGCGAGTAGCTGTGGATATTCTGGGTCCTTTCCCAAAAAAGACACCCAGAGGAAAGCAGTACATACTGACTTTCGTGGACTTTGCTACCCGATGGCCGGAAGCAGTAGCTCTAGGCAATACCAGGGCTAACACTGTGTGCCAGGCCCTAACAGACATTTTTGCCAGGGTAGGTTGGCCCTCAGACATCCTTGCAGATTCAGGATCTAATTTCCTGGCAGGGACCATGAAAGAACTGTGGGAAACTCATGGGGTAAACCACTTGGCTGCCACCCCTTACCACCATCAAACCAATGGCCTAGTCGAAAGGTTTAATGGAACTTTGGTGGCAGCCTATCTGATCTAAGCTGGTAATTAAGCTTAGGAAAATTTATGCTAATACCCATGTTTTGGACGCTAAGGTTCAGATTTGGGAATTATACTATGACAGTGCCCCTCCCTGTTGCCAATAAAAGATGAAGGTACTGTACCTGGCATTCAGAATTTAACTAGATTTATTCTGTTTTAAAACCTTATTTTTTTTAGAACTCCAGTTTGTTTAAACACCATATTCAGAAGAAGGGAATGAGTAATACTATGTGTTTAAAATGGAATTCAGCAGGTGGTATAACTAAATAGTTAAATTCTGTGCCTCAGTATGTTCAACTACATGACTTATTTTGAAAAAGGGTATGAATTTAGTGCATATGAAACTGCTGGGAAGTGGAAGTCTTCTGTTTATTCACAAAACTGATACAGCATAGTAAGTAACTGTTTCTTCACACTGCCCTGCCAATGTACCTCAACCCTGACTTAGCTAGCAAAGTAATCTGCTTTCTGTCACCATTCAGACCTTGTCCATTTGGCTTTGATTTTCAAGAAGGGACTTGTAGTGGTGGTTTTTATGAGGTGGATATCCATTCACTAGGAAATATACTGAGATGATCAATTTATTTTGCATGGGCCATTAAACAGTTGTTGGACTATGACTTTGCTCCAGGGTCCTGAGTTGTTTGAACTAGTGACCAAGATATTAGTAGAAAATGGGTATGAATATTTTCCTACTGTACATCATTGTTCCTGTGCACTAGAAAAGAAGGATGTATATTTAAAAGGATCAGGAATTGCTCCTCTAGGCTAATAGCTTAACTCTACCAATTAATCTCTGTGGTTTTGTAGACGGGTTTGATTAGAAACTGACCTGAAAAAGCTATTAATCTCTCCTCACTCCTGAAACTACTTCCTCTTGAGTCTACCATATAATAATGAAACATTGCTGTAGAAGAATAATTCCGTTCTAGCAGATTGAGATATATTCCAAGTTACCTATTTTCCAGTAAGAAATATGTAGAATGGGAGCACCTCTATTCTGAAAGAGGAAACAAAAAATACTTTTCACACTTTCTCTAGTAAACATGGCTCTAGTTGTTTAAGTTCTCTTTGCCTATTCTTAGAGCTAACTATA
Organism: Gopherus evgoodei; assembly: GCF_007399415.2. Classification (NCBI taxonomy): domain Eukaryota; kingdom Metazoa; phylum Chordata; order Testudines; family Testudinidae; genus Gopherus; species Gopherus evgoodei. The sequence continues at coordinate 69,937,986 of NC_044329.1, forward strand.
TATATATTCATTCAAAATGTAATTCTAGAGAAAGCTATATAACAGAATTTTCAAGCAGTATTTTTCTCAAAATAGTGCCTTGTCTACACTTCACAGTATGAATAAAATAAAATGAAATCAATGTCCACATAAGTAATGATTTGAGAAGCGAGTACTAAGAGAAATTCAATCATGATGCAGTTCCATTGATTTTAGTAGTTACACCAATGATCAATATTCCTAAACTCTCTGTAAAAAGTGCGATGCCTTTTCTATACAATATCCGTTTAAATGTGACTCAAGGGTAAGAATGTTATTGATTAAACCTGTGTTAAAAATGCAAAAATCTGATAATGTAGTCCTTGTATACGTGCAGGATGAAAGAGTTGTAACAAAATGTGAGAAATAATGTAATCCCCCTGGTCTTGTTCCCTTCAAATAATGTAGACTTAGTTACTGGATAATGTGTGAGAAAAGATAGGTGGACAGATCTCAGGACTTCATGCACTGAGATAATATTGCTAGATTTTGAACAGGTTCTTTGTATGATGAGGAAAAGAGTTAAACTACTGCAAGAAAGATATTTTTCAACCAGGGAGATGGTATGGAGAGCTGGTCTTCACTTAATGGTATTAAGCAGTGATAGTAATTTTATGTTAGTTTTTGTAGCTAGCCACTTGAAGGATACTGTTGTCTGTTGCCAAATAAGCATAGCAAATGCTAAGTATTAAGGTTGAAAGTATCTTATTGGAACTCATGCAGAAAAATAGGATTGTCTTATCAGTATTAATATCTGCCAGGTATATATTGTCATCCCATCCCTTGCTTATGCTTAGAAATCCTCACCACTCCACCACTTCAAGCAGCAAAGGAACAATAAGTTCTCCTTAACAGGCATTTAAATTCCCTTCCCCCAGCATTCAAGCTGTGATGGGTCAAGGGCTTGGGTTCTTACTCTCTTCAGGGCTATGGGGGAAGCAATCCAAGTCTTTGTTCCACAATCGCCTATTCTAGGGGTCAGCAACCTTTCAGAAGTGGTGTGCCGAGTTTTCATTTATTCACTTTAATTTAAGGTTTCGCATGCCGGTAATACATTTTAATGTTTTTTAGAAGGTCTCTCTCTATAAGCCTATATATTATATAACTAAACTAGTGTTGTATTGTAAAATATGCCCCTATTCCACCATCATCCCTTTCCCAAGGCCTTGCCCCTGCTTCTCTGCAGACCCCAGGACTCCCATGCCCTATCCAACCCCCCCTGCTTCCTGACTGCCCCCTCCAGAGACCCTCTGCCCCACCCCCCCGGGATCCCACCCTCCCTGTCCCCTGACTGCCCCCCCCCATCCAACCCTCCCGGCCCAAGACCCCTTACCATGAGGCTCCTAGCAGCATGTTCTGCTCTGCGCAGCCCCACCCCTCAGAGCGCTGCACACGTGGCAGCAGGGCTCCAGGGGAGGGGGGAATGTGTCTGCCTCCCTGCGGAGCCAAACACTGCCCCGCGGGAGCACACAGCCCCGGCTCCCAAAGCGTTGGCGTGCGGTGGCATGGCCCCAGGGGAGGGGAGAAAGCGAGGGAGGGGCTGGTGGCTTGCTGCGCTTGGCTGGGTGCTCTGGCCTGGGAGCTCGAACCTCACAGCTTGCCGCTCCGGGAGAGTAGGGCCATTTTTCCACCCCTTCATTAGGGCGTGCCTGGGCATACCCAGCACACCCCTTGCGCACGCCTATGCTTCGGCCCCCTGCCTCCACGGCGAGCGGGGGGGGGAGGGTGGAGAAGAGCGGGCTGGGCCAGGCAGGATTTTTAATGGCACGCTGCTCTGGCAGGCAGCAGCGTGCCATTAAAAAAAAAAACCCGGCTCGCATGCCATCTTTGGCATGCATGCCATAGGTTGCTGAACCCTGGCCTATTCAGATTTAGTAGTCCTTCCTGATGGGCATGAGATAACACCCCTTGTGGTGAACTTTTGTAATGCTTTTCCCCAGCTGTGGAGGATTTACAGTCTTAGCAAACATTTAAATGTTACTTTATAACATGGGATACAGATATTGTAAGTAGGATTAATACATGCAGCATCCTATAAGCATACCCACCGCCGTGGTGCCTTCTGCTGGTCAAGCTGAGAATTAGCTCTCTTGGACCACCAGGGTTGTCATAAACAGATAGTTAAGGGTTAATGTCTCTTTTACCTGTAAAGGGTTAACAAACAGTGAACCAGACACATGACCAGATGACCAATCAGGAAACAAGATACTTTCAAATCTCGGTGGAGGGAAGCCTTTGTTTGTGTTTTTTTGGGTTTTGCCTTGTTCTCTCTGGGTCCTGGAAGGGACTAGACGGGCAACCAGTTTTCTTGGAAATCTCCCTGCTACAGTCTCTCATATATTCAGAATAGTGAGTATTTTAGTAAGAAAGGCGGTTATAGTCTTTTGATTGTTTTCTGTATTTACAAATGTGTAGTTTGCTGGAAGTATTTTAAATTGTTTTTTGCTGGGGGGAGGCTTCTTTTTAGTGTCTATAAGCTGACAGACCCTGTAACTTTTACTATCTATAGTACAGAGACAACTTTTATTTTTTTTCTTTCTTTTTATTAAAAGTTTTGCTTTTTAAGACCTGTTTGATTTTTTTCTCCTAGTTAAGGCTCAAAGGAACTGAGTCTGTACTCACCAGGGAATTGGTGGGGAGAAGAGAGAGAGAGCAGTGGGAGAAGGGAATGGTGAACTTCACATTTGTTTTAGATTCACGGAGTTTGAATCTGTATTGCCTGGGTGAGGGGAAAAGAGGACGCGGGGGGGGGAGAAGGTAACATTCCTCTCTGTGTGGTGATTTCCTACTGTACCCAGGGCGGGAAAGAGCTGGGAGGAAGAAAAGAGGGGGAAGGGAAATGGTTTATTTCCCTTTGTTGTGAGACTCAAGGAATTTGGGTCTTGGGGACCCCAGGGAACGTTTTGGGGGGACCAGAGTGTATCAGGCACTGGAATTCCTGATTTGTGGCAGCTTATCAGATCTAAGCAGGTAATTAAGCTTAGAGGAATTCATGCTGGAACCCCAACTTTTGGACTCTAAGGTTCAGATTGGGGAAAGACACTATGACAAGGGTGCCTTTTACTGGCCAACTGCAGTCTCTCGTCCACTACTCTGGGTCCCAGCTCAGAGATCCTATAGCAGGCAGCCATTTACTGCCCCTCCTATTCCTGCCACCTCCTTTCCCTGAGCCGCTTCCACCATAGCCCTAGCATCTTCCCTGCCCTTGCTTCAGGGCTTTAGTCTGGCCATGGTCAGCCAAGAGCTCCCCTATTGTTCCACTGCCCTGCCCAGCACTGCAGTATCTCCGGTGCTCTTTAGCAGACAGTCCTTCCCCTTTGCCCTCCAAAAAAGCCCCTGCTCCTTGCTCTCTTGAGCAACCCTTTATATATGGGATGCTCCAGCAAGCCTTCTCCTGATTGGCTCTCCCAATAAACCCTTTGCTGGTTGACTGGGTTCTATGCAGCTTCTCCAAGGCTGTCTTAACCCTTCTCCTGCCTGTGTGCAGTGGGCAGCCATCCCACCACACATTCTTCTAACACTAATACCTATTTTAAATATTCTAACCCCCAGATAAGCCAGAATGGTTTCCAGCTATGCATTTGTCAGTGTGCAATGAGGCAGGGGCCTTTGCGCGACCTGACACCTGGTCTGCTAGCATCACAGTGATCATCTAATATGACTTCCTGTATAACACAGGCCATAGAACTTTCCCAGAATTATTCCTAAAGCATATGTTAGAAAAACATCCATTCGTGATTTAAAAATTGTCCTTGTTGGAGAATGGTAAATTGTTCCAATGGTTAATTACTTTCTCTGTTAAAAATATATGCCTTATTTCTGGTCTGAATTTGTCTAGCTTCAACTTCCAGTGGTTGGATTGTGTTATACCTTTCTCTGCTAGACTGAAGAATCCATTGTCAAATATTTATTCCTCCACATGTGGTTACTTACCAACTGTAATAAAGTCACCCCTTAACTTGCAGTTTATTAAGTTAAATAGATTGAACTCCCTGAGACTATCATTATAAGGCATGTTTTCTAATCCTTTAGTCATTGTGTGGCTCTTCTCTGAACCCTTTCCAATTTATCAAAATCTTTCTTCAGTTGCAGACATTGGAATTGGACACAGTATTCGAGCAGCAGTCATGATAAAATCATCTTCCTACACCTACTTGAGATTCCCCTGTTTGTGTGTCCACATATCATCATAGCCTTTTTGACCACAGTGTAAAATTGGGATCTCCTGTTCAGCTGACTACCCACTGTGACCCCCAAATCTTTTTTTGGTCACTGCTTGCCAGGATAGAGTCCTTCATCCTGTAAGTGTGGCCTACATTCTTTGTTCTTAAATGCATATATTTACATTTAATCATATTAAAACACCAGTTGTTCGCTTGCACCCAGCTTACCAAGCCATCTGGATTGCTCTATATCATTGACCTGTCCGCTTCATTTTTACTACTTCCATAATTTGTGTCCTTTACCATATTTATCAGTGATTATTTTGTTTTTTTTCATGAGGCAGACTTTTATCAATAGTGATTTTATGGTTTTTTTCCATACAATATCTTTCATAGGAATAACATGCATCTTAAGGGGCTGGAAGGCTTCATTTTTATTTTTTAATGTTTTCATCTTGAAAATACATGTCCTAGATAGGTAGATTGGCAATTATATCACCTACTGAAGAGAGAAGAAAAATTAGATTCTTCAGATTCATTCCGATGCCAAAAAAGTATCTGTTTAAGAAACAGACTTTATATACTCTTCCTATTGACAGTGTTTGATCTCTGACATCTGCTTCACCTTGTTGGCCAATTAGTTAAGGAGCCTTCTCCACTTCTTAAGATCTCCTTCGATTCTGTTTTGCTTACATGGAAAATAGAAAGACCTTCTAGTTGTTTATCGTTTAAAAGAAACAACATGTGGGCCCAAACTAATTATCCCCTTCATTTCCAACAAAGAACGGCTTCTGGGCAAAAATGTGCTTATTGAAGATGGTATTACATGAATTAATCACTTCAGAATTTAATGCCTTTATTAAAATAATTTTTAAAAACCCTAGAATTTGGTATTAAACTTTTTTGAAAGTTATCAGTTTTGTAAAAAATTATTTATCACAATACAATTCCATCATTGACAGAAGGATAAACTGTATACATTTCAGCATAATAAAAATGGGGCAGGGAGAGAGAGAGACTGTTGTGAACATAAATCTACGTAATAATTTTGTTTAAAAATAAACAAGCAAAAATTCCTTTATTATTTTTGATTGCTTAATTAGTTTGCCTTTATCCACTGCTTAAACTGAACTCTACATCATAGGAAAGCAGAGTATTGAGACCAGCTAAATTTTGTTTTCTCGGAAACTGTTTATCAAGTCTATAATCATGGAAAAGATCTTAATTTTTTTTATAAATCCATTAGCTTTTACACCTGCTGCAGTCTGGCATTGGAATTTGTGAATACTGTTAAGCTACTCTTTTAGATCACATTCCAGATTTTCATAAATGTTGACAGGTTTGAGCAATCTCTGGTACAGTAAATGTGCCTGTGATGAGATGAACAGACTTCAGATAGAAATTTGCAGGGATGGGGTTAACTCTTTGTCCCACATAAGCAGAGGCGCTGCATGTTTGCAAATTAAATTGAGCCTCCTGGGTGCCTGTACCCTTATTAAAAGGGGTTAGTGGCATAGCAGGATCTCCATGGAGGAATCTAAGTCCCTCTTCCTTCAACGCAGACTATACACTACTAGAGCATGAAGGGAGTTTATTTTTCGAGGGGGAGGGGGAGGAATGGGGGAGGTGCACATGAAGTCTAGAGGCTCAAACTGTATGTCTTGCTCTTTGAGGATTATTATAGCTGAAGAAACCGTATTTTATTTATGGTTGACGTTTGGTCGCTGGCTGAGAAAAGCTTTTTACCTAGGAGGTTTGGACTCATGGGCCAGAAAGGGGAAAGACATTTTATTATATTTATAAAATAGACCAACTCCACCTCCACTACTTGAATTGTATCCCTGTCTTAGAGTGTTTCCTTTTGTCTAACATCCTCTGTTCTGGCTGACCTGTCAGAATCCTTTATTTCCTAGATGGAAATGAATAAGTGAGCTGTCTGATTTAGTAATTCTCTTAGTCAGCAGTTTATCACTTCCAAGGTTTTTATTACTGTAATGACAAAAGGGAAACAAGCTTATTATGATTGGTATAATTTTGTGTATCCATTTTCATTTCTCTCATGCTACTGATATATTTCCTTTAAGTAAGAGGCTGGGAAATGTTTCCTGACAAGAACATTATAAGAGGAAACTGTCTTTGAGGAGGTTCAGTCTCCCTGTCATCCCTTCCTAGTGCTATGTTGTGTGGTTCTGACCCCCCAAGAATATAGAAAACCAAATAATCATAATGGCTTACATGACTGCCATTGCATTGATGAAAGGGTTAGCATTTTTCCCCCATTCTTCTGTGCATGGTGTTAAAAAGAGCAAATAAGGAAATTGTAAGGAGTTGATCTATTTGAAAATTTGGAGGAAAAATACTTCAAGATAGTTTTTCTCCTTTTTAAAGACAGTACCTTGGAATAATTAGAAAAGATATACTCTGAATTCCTTTAGCTAATATTTTCCTAGAGCAACAAAGAAAGCTAAACCTAAAAAGAGATTCTGGTTTTTCTGTCCCAAGAGTAGTAGTTCCTGAATCAACAGTTACACAAAAATGAATATAACTCTTCATATATCCTTGAACAGCAGCTTTTTGAAATTTTTACCTAGTTAGTATATAAAGGAATGTTGTCCTTCATAGTTCTCAGATGCTCAAATTTTTGAGGTCAGTAACTCTAAAACTAAAGCTCTCTATCAATTAAAAGACATAAATGCTTACTGAGCCCAAATGAATAACTCTGATCTGAAGTTATTCCAGGGTTTTAGATATGATCCTCCAAAAAAATAAGATGACTTTTGCAAAAGTAAAATCCACTTATGTTTCAAATTCTCATTTTTAAACTGCCCTGCCTGATTAACCTGAACCTTCTCTCTAATATTCTCCTTGGCAAGACGAGAAAAATTTCAAATGGAGGCATGTTTCCTGAGGAAGTTGGGTGGAATACAGTTGTTAAAATCTTTCTATGGAAAGCTTGTTACAGAGTGGTGGAGACACTGCCACTTCACCATAATGTTAGTAAATTAAACATGTTTAAAATGACGTGTGTGTGTGTGTGTATATATATATAGAAAAAGTAAAGAAAGCAAATTCTTTTTTCCCTCAAGCACATCAGCTTTTCATTCCAATCTTGTGACTAATAATTGCTCTGGAACTGTTTTATATGTGTTTTGTTCTACACATTCATTGTGCCCTATGGAGCATTGTGTATACTGTTTCAAATCTGCAAAAGCACGCTTACAATGAGAATTTTGAGTTCTACAAAATATTTATAAATTCCCTTTGATCCCAAAATGAGTGTCTGTGAAAAATGTGTGGAACACAGCAGCTGCTTAACAGTGCATGGCAACAGAACACAATTACTTAAGAGAGGGACTAGAAAAGTACTATATCCAATTAAAATTGCAGGGGGAATTTAGTCTAGCAGAAGGTAATTACCCAAATTGGAATTTAGGACCTGATCCTATTACCACTAAAGTTAATGGCAAAACTCCAGAGGCCCTGAGATGGGTCATCAGATTTTGATATCCCCACTTTTCCATAGTACTAGATAATCTTTGGCCACAGGTTGGTAGGATCTCAGTTTTATATGACAACTGAATTATAGTGGGACAAATTCTGTTGTATTTACTCCTATCTTCATTGGACACACTCTCTGGAATTATACTGTAGCAGAGAGCAGGACTTTATATCTGCAAGCAGCACAGTGCACATTTACATCACGCTGGGGTACGGACACTATCAGAGGAATATTAGCAGCATCTTAGATTTTTCTTGTAAGTTTCATATTTAAGCACTGACCTTAACTCATATTTTAGTTGAGAGATGATGAGATCACAGCCTGAAGTGTTGGAGCTGCAGGAAAATAGATTTCCTGTTTTTCAAAAGTAGACTTCTCAGTTAGGGAATGTACTATTTTACCTTTTAACAGTACGCTTTTTCTGTGAGTTTAGAATTAAATACATTCTGAAATGATAAAAAACTTGATCAGTATTGAGCAGCATTTTAAAAACTGGAATGATGGGAAAACAATTCAATCACTTATTTGTGGAAAGGTGACTCTTCCTCTTAAGTATCTTGTGTTATTAGCTATTTTAAGCTTAATATCGCTGAGATAAAATGTATGATGTGAATGGTAATGAAAATGAAGGCTCAATACATGTAGTCCTCTATGGTAGGGAATGACAGCTATGCTGTCTGATGTTATAAACACATCATAGAATCATTTAGTTTCCATGGAGATGGGCTTTGGAGGTGAGAAGGAAACCTGCCAACATTTGAAATAATGGCTTTAAGAGCTCTTGCAATATTTGCTGAAAATGTTAGTGACTGATCTTTGATATGCTGTTGGAATATTAAAAGTCAGAGTTAGGAGTTTAAAAATAAGCAATCCAACCATGTTAATTAAACAAAGGAGGTTTTTTTTTTTTTGGTCATAGTCTACTGTTTTATCCAGTTCTCCCCCAAAGCAAGTGGTTTAATTTGTTTTGACAATGGTACTATTTTGAGGTGATTTCTTTTCCCGTCCTCCACCCTATGTACCCAATATTTCTAGTCTTGATTACAGAGCCAACAAACTATACATCAATGTCTAGAGAGAGAAATTAGCTTGTAACTGTTGTCTATAGTCACTGAGAAACAACATTCATTCCAGTTTAGTTTGGGACATAGAAAGAGTTGTTCCAAGAATCAGAACTGTGCCAGATCAGTATTTTTCCTCTCCTTGTGGAAACTCCTGCCACTAAAATTTATCCCTATAGAAAACAGTATGAAGTTCAAAAACTTACTGCATTATGAGACTCCTACTTGTTTGTTGAAACAAAAAGATCTACCCACCCAGCTGGAATTTTAGTATCTTATGCATGGGGCCACTTTACTGAGCATGTGTGACTCAAAAATGCCTCCCTGCCAAGATTATCCTGATCTTGGTATGTACATTGTGGTTCATCAAATAATGTCATGTGAGGTCTTAAATGAAAGCCAGGGTCACACTGATGAAATGAATGTAGAGATGCTATGTAAGGAGTTATGTAAATATACTGAAAATGTGTTTTAAAGTCTGTTTCAAGGCAGAGTTGACAAACAGGATTTCTGTCAGACACCAGGTGTTTATTCACCTATCTTTCTGTCAGCATGTAAATTAAGCGTTGTAGGCTAACACAGTGGATGTGAAATCAACAGGGCTGCCACACAGGAAAATAAACAACAGAGGTTATCTTGACTCAGTAGAGCCAATGAACTTTGGGAATATAAGTAGAAGGCAAAAACACCCCTTTATCCTGCACTTAGAAAGTAAATGAACAGCACATTTACATTCTTGAAAACGGGGTCTCTGCCTACAAAAGATTATGGGTGATATAAGATTTCTTTAGACAGGAGGTTAGCCTGTTAAGTTTAGTCTCTGGAAAGCATGTTAGGATTTTGTTTTATATGTAACCTTTTTCTTTCCATTATCCTTACTTATCTCTTGAATCTTTGATAATAAACGTATTTTGTTTTCACTATAAATATATCTCAATGCTGTGGTGTTAAGTGAGGTGCTGATCCTGAGTTGAATCATACAAGCTGGTGTGTACACTCTTCCCTTGGGAACAGCAGACATTTCTGTGAGTGTTCAGTGGATAGGGGGCTGGATGCTGCAGGGGAACTCTTTTTAAAGGGACTCGGGGGCTGGGACACGCACATTATTACTTTGCAAGCCAAAGTAAGAGCTGGCATACCCCAGAGAAGCATTTTTGGGTGGCTAACAGATTGGTTGTGTCATGGAACTGACACCCAGTTAAACACAAGCAAGTATCTCTCAGGCTGGAGGCAGTGGGGTAACAAGGTGACTCTCAGTTCTGGACACCCCAAGAACAGCACAGCATAATAGCACACTTTGTTAAGGATAATTTTGCTTGTTACGTTTAAACAGCCCTGTTTATGCTTACTGTTTAAAAGTGACTTACAAAGTTTTTAGCTTTAAAAAAAATGTAAACAGAATTCATATTCATATGTTTTTAAACTGTCCTAATTTTAGAAATAAATGATCCTTCTTGTGGTTTGTCTCTTGGACACATTGTTTTGTCAGCAGCAACTCGTGTAACTTTGTTTTCTGTTAAATAACATCACAAATCTCAGAGATGTGTTCATCCCTGACAAATCCAGATGTAAGTCTTTTCCCTTTCCACACTACTGGAAAGCAGCAATGTAACAATTTTTACTGAAACAGTGTAGCAAGGGAAAGCAAGAGGAAAAACTATTGGTATCTGCTTGGCATGCTGATAGCCATGTTGTTAGGAGGGGAAAAGCTGAAGTCCTTCACTCAAGTATTTAGATGGGCAGGGTGGAGTCAGAGCTACTATTTTTTTAATTTAAAAAAATCATAATAAAGGGCTTTTGACAAAAAATAAGTAAAGCAGAAGGGAATCTTCTTGGACTGTAAGTTTTATAAACTGAAAAATGAAAAAAACTTGAAAAACCTTTGCAGGTCATCTTTGTGCTGTCAATATAAATAACAAATATTAGCCATTAAAATGTTTTCTTATTTTAATACACAAGTATAACTTGTTAACCCAAGTTTTTAAGATTAAACAGAAATCACTTCGAATTTTCAGAAGTTATCGTAAAGCACTGTAATAATTGCTAACAACAATTACGAACCTTTGAAAACAACATGCCAAATTGCCACATAATTCTCCTAAATTCTGTTTTTTTCCCAGATTAAGCTATTTTAAAACAAGTTTAATGGGCAGGATTTTTAAATGACCTGTAGCTTTTACAGCTGAACAGAAGGTGAAGTAGTATCTTCAAATGGAGCCTGAACAAGCTATACTTTATGGGACTTGTTAATGTGTACATTAACATTTCTCTGAATCATTTCACAGATCACAGGAACAGTGAGTAGTCTCTCCCACTACTCATTGCTCATGGGTTTTTAAATTCAACTTTTAACAGTTATAATTTAGCTTTTAATTATAAGGTAAGATTCAGTGTTCAGTTAATCTGAAATTGGTACTGTAAGGAAAAAATTACTGGCCTTTGTGTGAAATATTTAGCTTATGTGCCAGATAAAGAATCATCTGGTAAAAAATTGCATCCAGTAGTCAACTTCCAAGACTAGTAATTGCACAATATGTTGCATTCAGCATTGCAATTAGAGCATTTATTCTCTCTCCACCGCTATTATACTGTGTATAGCAACCAGGGGCGGCTCTAGACATTTTGCTGCCCCAAGCATGGCGGCATGCTGTGGGGGGGCTCTCTGCCGGTCGCCAGTCCCGTGGCTCCGGTGGACTTCCCGCAGGCGTGCCAGCAGACCCTCCGCAGGCATGCCTGTGGGAGGTCCACCGGAGCCGTGGGACCAGCGGACCCTCCGCAGTCATGCCACTGAAGGATGCCTGCCTGCCGCCCTCCCACTTACTGGCAGAGCGCCCCCCGCAGCATGCTGCCCCAAGCATGCGCTTGGCGTGCTGGGGCCTGGAGCCGCCCCTGATAGCAACAAGGTTCATTATTGGAAGAGAAACAGTTAAGCAGGACCCAAGACCAGTGTGAGATAGAAAGGGCTGTTTTAAAATTGCTCACCAAGTACAGTAGGACCACACAATTACAAACACCTCAGGAATAGAGGTTGTTCGTAACTCTGAAATGTTTGTAACTCTGAACAAAAAAAAATGGTTGTTCTTTCTAAAGTTTACAACTGAACATTGACTTTGCTATGCAGAAGAAGAATACTGCCTGTAATCATCTTAATTTAAATGAAACAAGCACAGAAACAGTTTCCTTACCTTGTCAAATCTTTTTTAATCTTTCCCTTTATTTTTTTAGTAGTTTACATTTAACACTGTTCTGTATTTTTAGTCACATGTTGGGGAAAGACTAAAATAGTGGGAGTCACATCCTGAAATGGTATTGAGAACGACCATTAAGATTTGGCCTCCCATTTCTTGTTTTTCTAGGCTATAGATTTTTAGTAACTTTTGGGATAAAATTACAGTATAACCTCAGTTACAAACACCAGAGTTACAAATTGATTGTTCAACCCCTTACCTCATTTGGAACCGGAAATATGCATTGAGACAGACAGACAGACACAAAAAAGGCAAATGCAGTACATTACTCTGTTAAACATAAACTATTAAAAGAATAAATGGAATTAAAAAATAAAAGATTTGACAAGGTAAGGAAACTTTCTGTGCTTGTTTAATTTAAATTAAGATGGTTAAAAACAGCATGTTTCTTTTGCATAGTAAAGTTTCAAAGCTGTATTAAGTCAATGTTCAGTTGTAAATTTTGAAAGGACAGCCATAACATTTTGTTCAGAGTTACGAACAACCTCCATTCCCAAGGTGTTTAACTCTAAGGTTCTACTGTAAAATAACGGAGAGGCTATGGATTCCGTGTGTGTGTGTGTGTGTTTCCACTAAGAAGATACTTACTAGCAGTAAAATATCCTCCCCAAATCTCTCACTAGGTTATGTGGTTCATGAAAGAGATTCCCAAATTTCTTTGAGACTAGTATTTACTACTTACTCTGTTGTAAAATGATTTAAGCAGACAGTTCAAAGTATTCTTTAGCCAACTGAAAAAAAAATCTAATATAACATTTTAATGTGCTCAAGAAAAACATGGCAAAACCTGGGATAAAGGAACTAACAAATGATATTAAAGAGCTTATCACAGCAAGCAAATATATTTAGCAAATCCACTTTTTAAAATGAGCTGTAGTTGTGCTTGAGATGGGAAATAAATCAAATGTTAGTGTTTTCTATAGTAATGTAATCAATAACCAATTACTGAATTTTAAAAAATCTTTACCAAATAGCAGAAGCAAACTTTTTGTGTTATAATTAAGGCTGTGAGTTTGTCATGGAAGTCATGGATTCCATGACTTTCTGGAACCTCCGTGACTTCTGCAGTGGCCGATGCAGCTGGTCCGGGGGCCACCTGAGCAGCTTGGGCAGCCCTATGGCCAGCCACACCGGCTACTGCTGAGGCTGTCTTGGGCCACCATGCCCCTCCTGCAGCAGCAGCAGGAGTTTGGGTATGGGAGGGGGTGAGGGCTCTGGGCAGTGCTTACCTTGAGGGGGCTCCCCAGAAGCAGTAACATGTCCCTCCCTCAGCTTCTAGGTGGAGGCACAGCCGGGCAGCTCCATGCACTGTCTCTGCCACAGGCACTGCCCCCACAGCTCCCATTGGCTGCAGTTCCCAGCCACTGGGAGCTGCAGAGCTGGTGCTCAGGGGGAGGCAGCGTGCAGAGCTTCCGTGGGTGCGCCACTGCCTAGGAGCCAAGGGAATGACATATCACTGCTTCCAGGGAATCATGCAGAGCCAGATAAGGAGCCTGCCAGCCCGCCAACCCACTTCCCCCTGAGCACCAGCAGGGGTCCCATGCTGCTTCCCATAGAGCACCTGTGGTGGGTGCCCCCCCAAATCCCCCCCCGAGCACCCAAGATTTAGGGGTATATAGTACACGTCATGGACAGGTCACAAGTCATGAATTTTTGTTTACTGCCCGTGATCTGTCCATGACTTAATAAAAATACCCATGACTAAAACGTAGCCTTAGTTATGGTAATGGTTATGATGTGTTTGGAGTGATTCAGTAACATGCATTCTTGCTGAATAAGTAAGTTGCCAGAGTTCCTGGTTCTTCATGAAAATGCAGTAAGCCCAATTCTGCTTTGCCATACTGGTGTAAATCAAGAGTAACTAAATTGGGTGAGTAATTACAGAATTACAATGGAGGATGAAAGCAAAATTTGATTCTAAGGCTGCATCTCTCTCTCTTTTTGGGGGGGGGCGTGTGGGGGAGAAAACTGTTTCTTGTCTGAAGAAAATGAAAACAAATGGCTTCATATGGCTGTTTCACCTTTCGGATGAAAAAGGTGAAAAACCCCTTCTTGCTGCATGAAATAAGAAGTGTAATTGCTTAATAGAGTGGTCTTGATAGAAACAGGCAATGAGTTTGAAGCTGAACCTGATTGATAACTTTCTTCCATCACTAAGTTTGTGTGGAAGAAGTTCTGTGGTGAGGCACTGGTAATGGAGCGTCATACTGTGTACATTTGATAATACTACAGAAAAGAGTTGCCTGGAGGTCTGACAGATTGATGTTAGATCACTATCATTTTGCTTTAACTGAGGTAGGAAAAGTAATCTAGTGATTAAGGCACTAACCTAGAACTTCGGAGACCTGGTTTCAAGTCCCTACTCTGCCACAGACCTCCTGTGTGACCATGAGCAAGTCACTTTGTGCCTCAGTTTCCCATCTGTAAAATGGGGGTGATAATACTTCCCTATCTCACAGGGGTGCTGAGGATAAATCCATTACAAGATTGTGAAGTGCTTAGATATGATGGTGAGTGAAGGCCATATAAATAACTTAGCTTAAAGTATATAAAAAATTAACATTAAATTTTGGTTTTATTGGATTTTGCTGAATTTCCCTACTTTTTCCTGTTACTCCTGTACCTCTGTGAATATTGTCAGCTAATTTATAGTTTTTACATTCCATATTTCCTAGTACCATCTTAGAAGCCTGAAATTAACTTACTTTTCTACCAGTTTTTGCATTAGAGTCAGTGTTTTAGCAGTGCCCCACGACAATAGTAAAGACCTTTCTGATGACCTCTGTCTCACAAAAATGTGTGTGTAATCTCATGGAACTCTTGCAGAATTTTGGTTTGTTATCTCTAGTGGCCTGGCTAAGTTCCAGATAAGGTAATTGTTTTACCCATCTAGATTCTTCAGTAACTTCAGCTGGTACTCAAGGAAAATAAAACCAAAACCTATTCTGACACATCTGACAGTGCCAAAAAATCCACATATATAACAACTCACTTTTCAATCAGCAGTTGATTTAGCACTTAAGTCCCTCGACTAGAACAGTTGTTTTTCCTGCTGTGGGACTGCTTTGAGGTCTCGTAGGTGTAGTACCAACCAGCTCAAAAGGAATAAAACTTATCCTAAGGGTTCCTTGTTGTTTTTGCTGATACAGACTAACACGGCTACCACTCTGAAACCTATCCTAAGGATGGCTTCCCTGGTGTCTGCTTCCTTGATGATCAAGACAAATCCTACAGAATTGTCTGGTTTTATCAATACCATTTTCAACCCTCTTTTCGAACCAGTGTTCAGGTGAACCTGGCTATCTTTTGGACATGTTGAAAAATAACCTAACAACATTTATTCTACCAGTGGTAGGGATTGGAATCTGTTTAGCAATTCAGTCTCCTGGCTGTAATCCTCCTGTTTCTGATCTGTTTAATATAGCTAGTTCATTCAGCTACTATAGCATGTGATGTATGTGCTCCTAGTTGACAGGAAATATTTCTCTTGATCCAAATTATGTTAACTGCATCCAGGTACTACGTTGCTAACATATAAATGTGTGTACTACTAAAAAGTTAGATAAGAGTGTTTGAAAATCCCTGCTGGAGAAACCTGGCGTGTACTTTCAATTGTAGCAAAAAGGGAACATTTGTTGTCAGGTTCCAGCCAGGAATACAATTACTGACAAGCCAAATTCTGTTTTATACGAGCTTTTAAAAACAGGGAATGCTGGCTTGGCCTTAAAATATTAAGCAGTTTCTTAAGGGGAAAAGTTCAAAAGGTTAACAAAAAACTGGTTTGTTTGTTTTGTACTTCTAACAGCTGAAAAAACTGGATATTTAGAAACATTTACGTTATTCAAATAATTAGTCCATGATATATTCTTATCATTTTTGTTTTAAGAATGACAACAGCAAATGTGAATAATCTGTTTTCTAAAGAAATATTTTAATGTTATTTACTCTTGATAGCATTTGTACTACAGTGTGTATGACATAGGTGAGTAAAGTGGGACTTGAAAGAGATTAAAATAATAAATGGTATGGAAAAGGTCATTCTAATAATATAAGGATGAGAGAACAGCGAATAACAAGGAAACACAAATATATAAAAGGATAAAAGGAAATACATTATTACACAATGCATAACTTAATGTGTGGAACTCCTTGCCATAAGATATGACTGAGGCAAAGTGCTCGATTAAAATAAAAAGGATTGTGCATTTCTATGATTATGAGAAAATTTGAAGGTATATAAATTATCATAAAGAGGCATTTTAAAACCTTAGGCTTCCAGGTATAAGCCAACTACTAGATGTCTCAGGTTAGGAAGAAATTTTCCTTTTCCATTTGTACATAATAGTCTTTAATGGGGTTTCTTGCATCTTTCTCTAAAACATTTGTTATTTGCCACTGTCAGAAAAAGGATATTGGACTAGACGACGCACTGATCTCAGTCAATATGACACTCAGATCTGTTATGTTTTGCTAGCACTTAGCTACTACTGTGATAAGCACTTCATAAATTTTTATGCATAGTTAGATTTTACATTATAAACAGTATGTGCTAAGGTGGTCAGTTCATAAATGTACATTTCTGATAAAGTACCTAAACTTAAATCTACACAACAGACCATGTTTTACAATGTAACTACTCTACTAGAACTAGAAAAGTTCAGAGAAGGGCAACAAAGATGATCAGGGGTATGAAACAGCTTCCATACCTAGAGACACTAAAAAGAGTAGGGCTATTAAGCTTAGAAAAAAGAACTAAGGGGGGGATATGAGAGAGGTCTGTACAATCATGAATGGAGTGGGAAAATTGAATAGAAAATACACAATACAAAACCAGGGGTCACCCAATGACATTAGTAGGCAGCAGGTTTAATACAAACAAAAGAAAAGTTTTCACACAATGCACAGTTAACCTGTGGAACTCATTGCCAAAGGATGTTGTGGGGGCCAAAAATATAATGGGGTTCAAAAAAGAACTAAATAAGTTCATGGAGGATAGGTTCATCAATGACTGTTAGCCACAACGGTCAGGGATGCAACCCATTGACTCTAAACCTCTGAATGTCAGAAGCCAGAAGGAGAAGATGGAGTAGATCACTCCAGCTGCCCTGTTCTGTATGCTCCACCTGAAGCTCTGGTACTGGCCAGTCTTGGAGGCAGGATATTGGGCTCAATTGGCCATTGATCTGACATGGCATGGCCCTTCTTATGGTCTTAACTGTATGTGGTTGGTCTTTGGCTGCCTGGCCAGAAGAAAAGGGATTATTGCCCCTTTAATAGCTCCCCGTGTAACTGGTAGCAGAGCGAAAGTTTACCCTGACAGCCAGGGATAAGCAGGAAGCAGCTGGACTAGGTCAGAGGAGAGTGCACTGCCCTTCCAACTGACTGGAAGAGTGGTAGGGTATTTATACTCTGTGTAGTGCCAGAGAAGTCCTCTTTTATCTGGATTGTGCTGGTAACACCTACCCACAGGATCCAAAAAAGGGCTAGATCCATTCATAATCCTCTGTGGATCACGCTTGTCACGCTTTTTCCTTAGGGACTGCGGAAAAAAATTGTCTCGTTACCTTATTGGCTGAGATAGGGTGGGTGTTTTCTGCCCTCTCCACAGCAAATTTAAGATCTGGTGGGGTGAAGCATGGGGGTTAGTGTTGCAGATTACTATGTATAATTTGTGACAGATGGCCAGTGCAGGTACTTGTTATGGTAAGCATATAGTTATTGGATAAAATGGATTGGGAAAGGATTTGAAGGAAAGTATCCCTTAACGGAGCTAAGGAAATGGGATTCAGGACTCCTATGTCTGGAACACCAGAAAGCCAACCCTCCTCATTTTTCTAGCACCCCTTCCTTAAAGGATCTTAGGAAAGGGCCTTCGAACTCCTACATCTGGAATACATCTGGAATAGTAGTGGGAAGCTGACCTCCCTCCTTTTTAGCCCTGTTAAATCCTCATACGAGGAGTGGGCAGCATAGTCCCAACATTGAGGCGGCTGACCAGGCTGGGGATTATGTGGAAATAATTAAGGACTTGTGATGACCTGCACTGTACAATTTATTGCCAGGCACTCCCATATATTTTAAGTGAATAAAATTGCAGCCTAATTTAAACCATATCCATTGCCTCCTGTCTCTCTTCTGGAATGTCTGAACAATGGTGCAAGTTTTAGGTGCTTTGAGACATTAGGCCAGGGTGAAGCACCAAAAAAGTTAGCTATCTGAATTGTGTTCTAGCGTATGTGATAAAGTTCCTCCTCTACCTTGGTGGGTCCTGCACTTATTGGCAGATTTTGCTCACCTCAGAGATTCACAGTAGCCCTCAATTTGGCCACTTTCGTGGCTCAAATCTGCTGTTCACTCAGATAACCTCATCACTGCCCAGTATGGGGAAAAAAAGAGTAAGAACAATCCCCTCAGTTTCTGCTGATCCACTGTGTGGGGCAGGGAACAGCCCAGAGATCTTCCCCTCTGGTGGAACCTCCTGCATTGGATCAGGAGTTGGGAGGTTTAGGGGGAACGTGGGCCCACCCTCTACCCCAGGTTCCAGCCCAGGGTCTTGTGGACTGCAGCTGTCTAGAGTGCCTTCTGGAACAGCTGCATGACAGCTACAATTCCCTGGGCTACTTCCCCATGGCCTCCTCCCAACACCTTCTTTGTCCTCACTACAGGACCTTCCTCCTAATGTCTGTTAACGCTTGTACTCCTCAGTCCTCCAGCAGCACATCCTCTCACTCCCAGCTCCTTACACACACACCTCACTAACTGAAGTGAGAGCCTTTTTAAACCAGGTGTCCTGATTAGTCTTAATTAATTCTAGCAGCTTCCCAGTCGGCTACAGGTGTCCTAATTAGCCTGCTTGCCTTAATTAGTTCTAGAAAGTTCCTGAGTGTTCTGGAATAGTCCCTGTTATCTTACCCAGGAAAAGGGACCTGTTTCACCTGGAACTAATGTATCTACCTTCGACCACTCTCTTGTAGCCATCTGGCCTGACCCTGTCACACTTATTTCTGTTTATAATATGTTTAAAATAGTGTAGAACATTGACAGTGTTTCATTTTCAAAGATTAAAGTATGTGTTGTTTTTTTTTCCAGAAAAAAAAAATCTCAGAACAAGCTAAGGGTCTAATCCTCCAATTCATTCCTTGGTTCCTTTGTCAATTAATTCTAGTGAGCTGTTATGGATTTAAGTGTTATAAGATTCCTGCTTTATACAGCATCTGTAGATTAGGAATCTCATCAGCTTCCATTTCCTGCTGATTCTTCAGAGACAGAACAATTCAGTTGCTAAAAATTACTAGGTAAAAATGGTACCTTCTGACTCATCAGAGATGCTTCTCTATGCATATTCAGTCATAGCTGGTGATTTACATGACAAAACTGATTTTCCCCCCATTTTTTTTCCTCCTGTTAGCTCTGTAGAGCCTGCACACCTGGGAGAGATGGACGTTGATTCTGTTCAGTCTTGTGCATCAACAGAACCGTTTAATAAATTGCAAGTATCAGAGGGGTAGCCGTGTTAGTCTGGATCTGTAAAAGCAGCAAAGAATCCTGTGGCACCTTATAGACTAACAGACGTTTTGGAGCATGAGCGAAGTGGGTATTCACCCATGAAAGCTCATGCTCCAAAACGTCTGTTAGTCTATAAGATGCCACAGGATTCTTTGCTGCTAACAAATTGCAATTTATTATGCTTGTAAACCCAGTAACAATAGATTGGCACAGATGTAACTGAAGGCCTAATTTAACCTAAAGAGCTTTTATTACTGGTGCTGATGCATGAAAAGGAAAGAATATAGTTTGTCTCTATAATCCCAGGATTAATTTTAAGGATACAACAAAAATATTGATTTTTAACTTTTTTGTGTATAAGCAGCAAGTTTTGGATATAGTGAATCCTCTAGGATTACATAAAATCTAAGTTACACACCTGATTTGGGTTACTTGCAACTTTTTGAAAATTATCCTTATGGGTGAAAATTGCTATACTTTTTATCATCCCAAAAATGACTCCTTGTGGCAAAGTTGTTTTCACTGTGTCTACAATACAAAATTTGGTCAATTTAACTTATGTTGGCTTATAGCCATGGACTTTTATATGTCACTCAGGTGCATGCACACTTTGGTGCTTGAGTTGATGCTGCATGTCCTCACCACAAGTTGTTGCATTGATTAGAAAATGCGGTGAAGCATGGAAAGATATTGCAGTGTGCCCCACACTGCTGTGCAGTGCAGAGCCCTTGTGTAACATTTTTAAGTGTTTTTTTTTTGTTTGTTTGTTTTTTGGTAGGATACCAGTAATTTGCCTAGGGATTTCTGGGAACTAAGTGTTGAGTTCCCATAGTACTTATTCCACTCTATAATTTTAATGTAATTTAAGAAATTTCCCATAGTCCTGCACACTGCTTTTCAGTCACCAATATCTCTCTGGCAGAAGCATGGATCCTGCATGGCTTAGTGCAGTTCTCATTATCATCGCTAATGGAGAATACACAATTTTAATTGTATTCCCAGTGCTGGCTTTAAAACTAAACTGAGGAATCAGAAGTCCATTTCTTTGTTCTCTAAGCATGAGTGTCATTTTTAAATAGGGAAGAAGGTTGGGGGAGAGAGAGAGGATTCAGGCACCAAAAAGGGAAACAATCATAGGGAGTAAATGAATCTATACATTAACCTGAGCTGCTTATGTATCAGCACAGCTGTGATGCTGTAAGCTCACTAGTGTAGACATGGCCTAAGTAAACAATGCAGTGTCTACACTGACAGTGCATCAACCTAAATACATCTACTTAAGTGCT
Organism: Gopherus evgoodei; assembly: GCF_007399415.2. Classification (NCBI taxonomy): domain Eukaryota; kingdom Metazoa; phylum Chordata; order Testudines; family Testudinidae; genus Gopherus; species Gopherus evgoodei. Next base: position 69,958,767 of record NC_044329.1, read on the forward strand.
ATGCCTCTCGCAGAGGTAGAGTTACTAAGCTGATGTAGTGGGCGAGTTACATTGATGGAAGCTGCATTTTACTGTAGACACTTACAGAGTTACGTCGATGTGAGCTGCCTTATGTTGACCTAACTCTATCGTGTAGACCAGGGCTACGTAAAAAACAGGTTGGTTTAAGTCAACAAAACTTAGTAGTGTGGACCAACCTCTCTCTTGTAGAAAACTGAGAAGTTGATAGACTTGGTTTCTCAGGATCTTAAGGAGATGGTGGTTATTTTTTGTTAAGCAGTTAACCTTTTGGGCAATCCAGTTTGGGGTTAAAAAAGAAAAGAACATTAGCAGTTCACTTTCAAGAAATTGAATATATTTGTGTTTGGTAACTGATGTAACAGAAGAATTTTGCAACATGGATTGTTGTCAGTATAGGTAAAGGGTGTTATTAAACCTGGACTTGGTATTGCATGGCATTCTCTGTAGATTATCCCTTCTATTTCTGTTTCCCTTAATTTGTTTATTAATGAGCTGTCAATTGCTTAGTTTATTAGAAACACTGAAAATATGTGACACAGATCAATAATTTTAATTGAGGGAACTGTTAATTTATGTTGAGAACTCAACCACATTACAGGTCAGAAAACAACCTGAAATAAATCTGTGTGCATGTGTTTCTTAAAACTATACATAAAATGTAATTGATTAGAAGCTTAAATGTATTAGTGATGGTAATTTTGTGCAGTTAAAAATGAATAAATTATCAAAATAGTCATGGCATTTTATTTAATTTTGCTATATTTTGCTAAATTGCACAGAGCAGAACAGGCAGGGAGCGTGCTTCTGAGCAGCTCAAAACTGCTGCATTAGTGCTTCCCTCCTTCTCCAGCTGATGGACCTGCTTTGACTTGTCAGGACACAGGCCTAGGGTATGTCTACAGTATGAAATTAGGTCAATCTTATAGAAGTCGATTTTTAGAAATCGACTTTATACAGTCGATTTCGTATGTCCACACTAAGTGCATTAAGTCGGCAGAGTGCATGCTCACTACCCTGGCTAGCATCAACTTACAGAGTGGTGCACTGTGGGTAGCTAGCCCACAGTTCCTGCAGTCTCTGCTGCCCATTGGAATTCTTGGTTAAGCTCCCAATGCCTGATGGGGCAAAAACATTGTCACAAGTGGTTTTGGGTACATGTCGCCCCTCCATCCGTGAAAGCAATGGCAGCCAATCGTTTCACGCCTTTTTTTAGCGCAGACGCCATACCACGGCAAGCGTGCAGCCTGTTCAGCTCAGCTCACTGACACTGCTGTTGTTGTGTCCTGGGTGCTGCTGGCAGCAAACAGTGCAGGAGGACTGCTAACCGTCGTCATACACCGCTTCCGCTGCAACTCTGCTCTGCTGCTATTGTCCCAATAGCTAATTTCTCCATGTTGTCTGTCTTGTGCTCCTGGGTATGTGTGCTTCCTTGGGAAATGTGTATGGTGCTAACCATCGTCCTCCACCACTTCCACTGCAACTCTGCTCTCCTGCAGACGCCATACCATGGCAAGCATGGAACTTGCTCAGCTCACCGCTGCTGCTGTGAGCATTGTAAACACCTTGCGCATTATCCTGCAGTATATGCAGAACCTGCAAAAGCAGGCGAGGAGGCAACGACAGTGTGATCATGATAGGGATGAGGACATGGACACAGACTTATCTCAAAGCACAGGCCCTGGCAATGTGGATATCATGGTGTTAATGGGGCAGGTTCATGCCATGGAACGCCGATTCTAGGCCCAGGAAACAAGCACAGACTAGTGGGACCACATAGTGTTGCAGGCCTGGGATGATTCCCAGTGGCTGCAAAACTTTTGTATGCGTAAGGCACTTTCATGGAACTTTGTGACTTGCTTTCCCCTGCCCTGAAGTGCAAGACTACCAAGATGAGAGGAGACCTCATAGTTGAGTAGCAAGTGGCGATAGCCCTCTGGAAGCTTGCAATGCCAGACAGCTACTGGTCAGTCGGGAATCAATTTGGAGTGGGTAAATCTACTGTGGGGACTGCTGTGATCCAAGTAGCCAATGCAATCACTGAGCTTCTGCTATCAAGGGTAGTGACTCTGGGACGTGTGCAGGTCATAGTGGATGGCTTTGCTGCAATGGGTTTTCCTAACTGTGGTGGGGTGATAGACGGGACCGGACCGGACCACTTTGGCAGCCAGTACGTAAACTGCAAGGGGTACTTTTCAGTGCTGCTGCAAGCACTGGTGGATCAGACGCAAACAGCTCAGCATGAATGGGCTTTCCCCCGGCAGCATGGCTAACATTGAGGATGTTGCTTGAATGCCACCAAATGGCACCAAAGCCCGAGCCCATTCGCTTCAATGTTCTGTTCTGCAGTGATTCCAGACTCCTTGCTACTGGCTTGGCGTGGTAAATTAATAATTAAACACACTTGCTTTTAAACCCCGTATTATATTTACAAAGGTATACTCACCAGAGGTGCCTTCTCCGGCTTTGTGTTCCAGGAGCCTGCCTTGGGAGGGTTGGGAGGGTATCGGCTTCAGGGTGATGAATAGTTCCTGGCTGTCAGGGAGAAAGGATTCTCTGCTTGTCTGCTATATGTTATCCTCAACCTCCGCCTCCTCATCATCCCTGTTGCATGAGACTCCCCCCTTGCAGGTGTCCACGGACAGTGGTGAGGTAGTGGTAGGGGCCACCCCCAGAATTGCATGCAGCTCATCATAGAACTGGGATGTATGGGGTTCTGACCCGGAGCAATCGTTTACATCCTTTGTTTTTTGGTAGGCTTGCCTCAGCTCCTTAACTTTCACACGGCGCTGCTGTGTGTCCCTGTTGCAGCCTCTGTTCATCATGCCCTTGGAGATTTTGGGAAGTATATTAGCATTTCATGTTTTGGAACCGAGTTCGGCCTGCACGGATTCTTCTCCGCATACAGCAATCAGATCCAGTACACCTCTACCCCGATATAACACAACCCAATATAACATGGGTTCACGTATAGCATGGTAACCCCAGGGCTCTGGCAGCGAGCTCGGGCAGCGCTTTAAAGGGCCCAGGGCTCTGGCTGCTGTGAGGAGCCCCAGGCCCTTTAAATCACTGCCGGAGCCCTGCCGCTGCTACCCCGAGCTGTGGCAGCGGGGCTTGGCCAGCGATTTAAAGGGCCCAGGCTCCCCGCAGCGGCCAGAGCTCAGGGCTCTTTAAATCATCGCTAGGGCCCTGCTGCCGCTACCCCGGGGCTGCAGCAGCAGGGCTCGGCCAGTGATTTAAAGGGCCCGGGGCTCCAGCTGTAGCAGGGAGCCCCGGGCCCTTTTAAATCACTGCTGGAGCCCTGCCACTGCTACCCCAGAGCTGCGGCAGCGGGGCTCGGCTGGCAAGAGATCTTTAAATCACTGCTGGAGCCCTGCTGCCGCTACCCAGAGCTCCAGCGGTGCTTTAAAGGGCTCAGAGCTCTGGCCGCTGTGGCAAGCTCTGTGCCCTTTAAATCACCATGAGAGCCCTGTCACCGCTACCCTGGGGCTTCGTCAGCGGGGCTCGGTTGTCGATTTAAAGGGCCTGGGGCTCCCTGCGGCCAGAGTCCCGGGCTGTTTAAATCACTGCTGGAGCCCTTCTGCCACTACCCTGATATAATGGGGTTTCACCTATAATGTGGTAGGGATTTTTGGCTCCCGAGGACCGCGTTATATCGGGGTAGAGGTGTACCTCCCATTCAGTCCATGCTGGAGCTCTTTTGCGATTCTAGGACTCCATGGTCACCTGTGCTGATGAGCTCTGCATGGTCACCTGTGCTGATCAGGCTGGCCAAACAGGAAATTAAATTCAAAAGTTCCCGGGGCTTTTCCTGTCTACCAGGCCAGTGCATCTGAGTTGAGAGAGCTGTCCAGAGCAGTCACAATGGAGCACTCTGGGATAGCTCCCGGAGGCCAGTACCATCGAATTGCGTCCACACTACCCCAAATTCGACCCAGCAAGGTCGATTTTAGTGCTAAACCGCTCACCGAGGAGTACAGAAATCGATTTTAAGAGCCCTGTAAGTCGACAAAACAGGTTTGGTCGTGTGGACGGGTGCAGGGTTGAATCGACCTAAAGCTGCTAAATTCGACCTAAACTTGTAGTGTAGACCAGGGCTAAGTGTTGAACACAGAGTATGCTGAAGCTGGTATTCCTCCTGCTGAGGCTGGTGAGTCTTCAGCTTTTCATACCACAGCTAGCCCAGAGACTGGATCATCCAGTATCTGTGGGCTGGAGATTGAGACAGTTCACCAGCTTATGTCTGAGGAGGTAGGGAGCAACTGGGTTTTACAGGAAAAATGTCCACCTGCAGTAGCAAGATGGTTTCTTGGGAGCCACAGCAGGTCTATTAAAAGAACAATAGTTAAGGCAAAGATTATGTCACAGAGATCGCAGAAGTCACAGATCCATTACTTCCACAACCTCCATGACAATGGGGGCCCCCACAGCTGACCAGCTGCTCTCGGCAACGAGGGACCCTGCAGCAGCCCAGCCTCTTTGAGTAGGTGCCGGTGGTGGGTGCCACCAGGGGCAGCGACCTCTGAGCTTCCTAGTTGTCACTGCTGGCAGTGGCTCCACCGCCACAAGCAGCCAGGGCTCCCAGCTGCTGGTGGCTGCTGAGGGATCCCGGAACTACTCCCCAGCCTCCGCCGCTGTCTGGGGTCCCTCTGCAGATCCCCTGCCACTGTGGGTGATGGCAGACCTCCCCTGCAGCTTCCAGTCCTACAAGGAGGCAGGGGAACCCCTCGCACCCACTGGGCAATAGGGTTCCTGCCGCTCCCAGCTCCTGCAGGGGCAGGCAGGGTGCTGGACCCTCCTGCCACCCCATTTTGTAAGAGATGTTTTTAGTAAAAGTCAGGAACAGGTCACAGCTTCTGTGATTTTTTGTTTATTGCCTGTGACCTGTCCCTGACTTTTACTGAAAATATCCATGACAAAATCATAGCCTTAACCATAGTAAAACAGCTTCTGCTCCCTGCAGAGCTCATCTGCTTCTTGGTTCTTTGCTTGGATCCTTTTCCTCTCTGTAGCACATGTTGACCCTCAGCTCTGGCTCTCAGCTGATCCCTGCCCCTCCATCCCCTAGGCAAACACTCTAGAAACCTTTGCATCAGGGACTGCACATTATATGTTTGTGTATCTTGTCGGCTGGTCATGAGTGAACCCAATTAGACCCAAGGCTTTCCTGTGACTGGCTGATGTGATGTTAAATATGAATAATTTCTGTCTATACTGAAGGTAAAGTTGTGTTTTAATATCTTGTTTAACATGACTCCTTAAGACTGTGTTCTAACCCATGCATCCGATGAAGTGGGTATTCACCCACGAAAGCTCATGCTTCAAAATGTCTGTTAGTCTATAAGATGCCACAGAATTCTTTGTTGCTTTTTCTAACTCAATGTAATTTTCAAGTCTTTGGGGTTGGTGGGGCTGATGGACACTCGTCCTGCCTCTCCAGTCTTGGAGGAGATGCCAAGGAGGAGCCACTGTCCACCATTCCCTTGAATCCCAGAGCTGGAACAAAATATTCAGTAGAGCTGCTGCCCTTCCGCCAGCTGGTGAAACCTAAGCCAGGCTGGCACACTAACCAGCGGGGCACAAGTTCAGCCTTTCATAGGCAGAGCCCAGTGAAGCCCCACTCCCCAGTGATTAGTAATAACAGACATTTCCAGCACAAGACTGTCAGTAATATAAATTCATCTTGGTACGGTTGGGGTTATGGGTGTGTGTTTGGGTATTTGAGCTGCTGGGCATGTACATTGTTGGTGGTTGTATGTTGGAGGTGATGTGCATTTTGGATGTGAGAAATGAGTATGTTTCTCTCTCGGCCATGACTACGGCTCTACCAAATTCACAGCCATGAAGAATGCGTCACGGGGCTTGAAATCTGGTCTTCCTCTGTGAAATCTGGTCTTTTGTGTGCTATTACCCTATACTATACAGATTTCACAGGGGAGACCAGCGTTTCTCAAACTGGGGGTCCTGACCCATAAGGGGGTTGCGGGAGTGGGGGTAGCAAGGTTATTTTAGGGGGATCATGGTATTGCCAGCCTTACTTCTGTGCTGCCTTCAGAGCTGGATGGCCAGAGAGTGGTGGCTGCTGACCGAAGGCCTAGCTCTGCAGGCAGCAGCGCAGAAGTAAGGGTGGCAATACCTTACCATGCCATCCTTACTTCCGTGCTGCTGCAGGCAGCAGCTCTGCCTTCATAACTGGACTCCCAGCCAGCAGCTGCTGCGCTCTGGCCACCCAGTTCTGAAGGTAGCACCACTGCCAACAGCAATGCAGAAGTAAGGGTAGCAGTACTGCAACCTCCCCCTACAATAACCTTGCAATCCCCCCACAACTCCTCTTTGGGTCAGGACCCGTACAATTACAACACTGTGAAATTTTACATTTAAATATCTGAAATAATGAATTTGAGAACTTTTTAAATCCTATGACACTGAAATTTACCAAAATGGACTGTGAATTTGGTAGGGCCCTATCTATGACATTTGAGGAATAAAGCATGTGACTGTGGTTGGTCTGAATTTTAATATTTTAATAACCTGTGAATTTCTAGGTTTGTAGTGTTTGCATTGAAAAGAAATATTCTTCTGACACTGTAACTGTAAACGCATAACACTTTTGGTGTGGAAATAATATAAATGTTCATCTGAGGAGGTAGGCAGTAAGTACAAGAGGACGGGACAGCACAATGCAAACGTATTCATCATTCTCATATTACAGATGGTAATAAGATGTGGAATGATGTACGTATGCTACCCTAACTAAAGTTCTTTAATATTACACAGTATCTTTCTCTGTGGCTTGTTATTCATCAGTGCTGCCAAGATATTAGCTGATGTGCTTCATGAAATGTTTGTATGAATGCTGAACTATAGAGTTTTGTTACAGTGGTAACACTACTGAGTGCTCAGAATCTTCATTTTCATCCAGAGATATTACTTTAAAATACAATTGTAAACTGGTGGATCAGCTCCCCAGCTTGGGACAAACAGACACACCCAGTTTCATTTGTAGCCTTTTCCACAGGGCTCTGTTTATTCTCCAGCACAAAACAAATGCATCAGCCCTGTTCTTGACTGAGGTTGTGGGCCCACCTCTGGTAACTGAAAGTTCTGGACCTCCGCAGCCTACCGAGGGGGAGGAGTGGTCTGAAGGGCCTGCTTGCCCTCTTGCAGCCTTCTGATGCAGCCACAAGAGAGTAAGCTTTCAGCGCGCTCCTGGTTCCCGGCCCCCTAATGGAGTTGAGGCCTTGCTTTATATCCTCCAGCTGGAAATCTGACCCAATAACTAGATGTTTCTCAGTTGGGCCTGGGTCAGTAGTTCCCAGCACTGTCCTGCTGGTCTTCCCTCCAGAAGAGGGCTTTCTGTTGTATGTCACCCCTGCCCATCAAGGAAAGGTCTTAATAGCAAGTCTCCCAGACGTGGTCTACAGACCTGGGCTATCAGGGCTCATGCTAGCACTCTAAAGCTGTGCTGTGTAAAGAGCACTTTGTAGTTGTGGCATGGGCTGAAGATCTGACTTGGAAGCCTCAGGAGGGGCGTGGGCTTCAGATCCCCATGGTATTTTTAATAAAATTTAACATATATCAAACAAAATCTGACATGCCATAATGGGCCATACTGCAAAAAGATTAATATGTGGAAATTATTCCAGTTTGTGAGAAATGTCAGTCCGAATTCTAGAAATGATTACTGTCTTTTTACAACAAAAGGCATACATTGATTAGTTTTATTATGAGCAATGCTGCCACCAATACCCAGAACTCCCACATTAATCAAGAGTCAGATGAAAATCTCTGCAGTTTTCTTGTTTTTTTGTGTGTTTGTTTTTTGTGGGATTTTTAATAGTTACTGATAATGAAACTGCCAGTCTCTCAATCTGTAGCCCATAAAATGAGGAGAAATTGATCCCTTCCATATTAACATAGAAGGCTATCTTTTAGTTTATGTCCACATATGTTCAAGTTTAAGCCTAATTGTAACCTATGTAATGATATTTCAACTATAATTTTCTTCTGACTTCTTGAATCTTTTCTCTTACAATGCACTAGGTTATAGTGAAAGATTTATTTTAATTGTGTAGCTTTGATATTTTTAATAAATTTTAACATCATACAAAAATAGAATTTCCGTTTCTAAATTTAGTATCTTAGAGGTAATCAAAGTGAGTTTATTGTCCAGCTCTACCCTTTTCCCGTACAGATAAAATTGGTTAACAGGTTTTTTTACTTATGGATATTTATTTTATTAAGAATATAACAAACTTTAAAATGATTGCATGTATCTTGGTGGTGACATTAAAACTTAGTGAGGAGTCTTATATTCTTTTCATTGCTTTTACGTCTGACCTCACATTCAGGTTTTTTTGTTGTTGTTGTTGCTATGTTCGTTATCTGGCTGTACAGATAATTTACTTTTCAAAAACACATTTTTTTCAAGTGTATGTCCTTGTGCTTTGTGTTGTCCTTGTTAAAATTGTTATATATGTATCCAGCATTATCCTTTGGCCTAAAACTGGCAGTCTGTTATCAGATGTCTTGTGGAGGTTAGGTTTTTTTGGTGTTTTGTAGGTTCATATACATCTAGTAGAAATTTAATGAAAAATAGAGAAAGAATAGAGTATTTAATTTTGTAAAATAAACAAATGGTCTCTTATGAAATAATTTTAACTTCTTTCTTGCAGAGTGCTCATTTGGCCATGATTGATACCCTGATGATGGCATATACAGTAGAGATGGTCAGTGTTGAAAAAGTGATTGCATGTGCTCAACAGTATTCAGTCTTCTTCCAAGCCACAGACCTGCCCTATGACATTGAGGATGCTGTCATGTACTGGATAAATAAGGTAAGGACAAAGCAAACATATGCTTAGATTGAAGAGACAATCAACATGATTCTGCAGCCATGAATGGAATGTATGTGTATTCCAGACTTATCTCATATAGGATGTTCATTTTTCACTTTCAGCAAGGATAAGAAAAAGTTAAGTTTTAATAATCAATTTAAAATGTTATTGAAATCAAAATTATGACTGCAGTGTATAGTATGAAGAAAAGAATGTAAGACAGACATGAAACCTGACCAGTTATTGATGAATTTTGATGACATGATAAAGTTGTTGATAAATCATTTAGCAGAACCTATAGATATCCTTGGCTTTCTCTAGTGTAACGGAACCCAGTTTGAAACTGGGGTCTCTGTTGTACCTAAGCATATCTTGAGTATGAGGTTTTCAACCTGATTACTTACTACATAATAAACAGAATTTCCAGATATTATAGTAGCCTATTGTAATAAAATGTACCTATCAGCATCCAGCATATTCAGAAACAGATAACACGCTGCTGCCAAATCTGCTGGTACAGATGGCCCCAGAGTTCTGTCTGATGTGCAGTAAACATTGCTTCATGCTTTCAGCGAGTCCTATGATGGTGATAATTTAGTGGCCCCTGAAAAATTATTTCTCCCTTTTGTATCGGTCATAGCTGGGGGCATATCACAGGTTCCTCCTCAACATGTTTAACTGGAAACCTCAATCCAGCATTCCCTAAATCAGGGATTCCCAAACTTTTTACTAAGGAGACCCACTGACTGCATTTTGTCTTTTTCTGCAACTCACTCAGATTCCAAAATTGTGGGAAAGCCACAATAGGCCAGCATCCTCCTCCTTGCCTCACTAAGGGGGCAGAGATCAACCACAGAAGTGCCCTCCACCCTGGCACCGCGACCCTAATGCCAGTCCGCTGCAGCAGGGAGACCCGGGGTCGGGTACAAGAGGGAAGGAGGGCCAGGGAAGAATGGAAATCAGCCTGCCTTACACTCATGCTGCTGCGGCACGGCCTGTTCTGTGGATTTGGGCCCAGCTCTCCACCCTGGGTATTGCAACGTGGTGCATAGGATGATAGCATCACTCAGGTTTGGCCTGGCTGCTCCTCTGCCAGGTTCAGAGCACAGAAAGCCAGGCCCAGTCCAGTGGAACAGGAGCCACTACTGCAGGGTGAGTGTGGAGCAGGCTCACTCTCCAGCACACACACACGTGTATAGATGCCCTTTGGGGCCTCCCCTCTATACCAGGTCCACAACCCACTGAGAAGCTTCCCTTGACTCGGTGGTGGGTTGGGATCCACCAGTTGGGAAACAGAGCCCTAACTCTCTCCATAAACATACACTGATTCTAGGACAAAGCATCACCATCTTAGGAGTTTGGGGCAAATGAGGTTGAGGGGAGGTGGGGTTGGATAATGTTGCACCCTGAATCTTGAGGCTTGCAGCCAGGGGTCCAATTTTGTGTCTTTTGCTTTGAGCCCTAGGTTGGCTTCAACAGACCCTGATCATATTGACTATCATGTTTCAGTTGTAAACCCAGTCAGAAGACTGCTTCTTTTAAAAACAGAATTGGTCATTTGAAAATTTTGTCTCTTTAGGTAAATGAACATTTGAAAGACATTATGGAACAGGAACAAAAACTAAAAGAGCATCATAGTGTAGAAACTCCAGGAGGTCAAAAGGTAGGTGTACATGTTTAAATATTTAACTGTGAGGATGTGCATACATATGTAAACAAGACTTGCTTTTGTACAACATGTAAAGTTACATTATAAATTCTTTATTAAATCTAGCCAACACTACAGTTGAATTGAGCACTCTAATGATGCTCAGTACCCAACAGCAAACATTTCTGGTGATTCCTGGTAATCTTAGGAGCATTTTGCTTTTTAACAAGCCAAAACGAGCACATATGAACACTGCTGTAGTCCTGATATGTCTGCTGAGAGCAGGGTGTACAGTATGCTAAAGTAAGAGAGAAGGCTTTTAGTTCAAAATTGCAACAAGCTATCAAAGTTTCACTTCTTCAGTTAAATCCATTTTAAAAATGAGTTTCATGCTTTGTGTTCCCTTTTGTCCTCTTTGCCAAATCAAAGATTGACAATGTGGAAAGATCTTTGTGGCAATATACATATGACACATTAGTCCTAAGAACAGTATATAATAAATACTACTTAAAAAAAAAAAAAAAAGAGGCTGCAGACAGATCTAACTCTTAAAAAGCAACATACATCTTTAGAAGTTCTTTTTGGCATAGCTTTTAGATATCTCCCTTCTATTACATAGGGTTTTGTCTTTGGGTTTTTTTTTGTTTTTTTTTTGAAAGTTTCTAATAGTGTGGAATAGCAAGAAGCATCACTTTGGTTACAGTCCATAATAATGGTTGGTTACTAGCCTAAACATGAATACAGTCAAATACATGGTATTCTATACTTTTTTCTGTCAGGAGTTTTTCCCTGATGTTCCTGGCACTGAGTCAGTTAAAAAGCATCTTAGTCAAAGTCATGATACTAAGGAAGGATTCTGTGGATTCCAGAGTGTGGGAACAATTCACTCTGGAGAAATGCTTATTATTGAGGGGAAGGATTCCTCTTATCTCTAGACGTGTTTTGGTATTGATGTAAAAGAAGCTATTATAGTTACCATACAACTCTACCTGTACTTTCCTCCCTATTCTCTTTTAATTTAAGGAGTAATTTTCCTTCCCACCCTGTTTTGAAGGAGCCAGAAGGATGCCTAGCTGTGTGAATTATTTGGTTTTTAAAAAAAATGATAAAGGTTCTTTTAAAAATTGTAAATTTAAATTAGAGCTTAGCACAGAAAAGTTTCTGGCATATGAGAGAAGGGCTCTTGCTTGTTGTTTAGTTCAAATAATGTAAGATATGCCAAGTAGAGAAATTCTTTGACTTTTTCGTACTTTAAAAGGGTAGTCTTGTTGATGAGGTCAAAAATAATTGTAACTGCCCCATACTTACATTTTATCAATATTTGCAAATAAGGCCCTATCCCAGGAACAGCTTAAGTTTATAGCAATAGCAATGAAACAGTGAAACAAAAAAGGATTAATTTCTGACATCTACAAAATACGGATTGAAATTGACATGCAGGAATGTAGTAAGTTTTATGAGCAGATGGATTAAAGATTTTAATAGGAAATAGCATAGGAAAAATGACTGAAAATATAGTAGAAAGGTCAGTCATCTCATATTTGTATTACCAATGTGGAAAACTGCTTAAGACTCTTTACCAATGGTATGCTGTTAGCTAACTGAAATGCAATATTTTCAAAGTAGGAACAGCATGCTGGAGGGAATGTGGAGTAAAAGGAACTTTTTATCAACATATAATCATTGTGCCGTCATTCATAGCTTCTGGTCCAAAATTAGAGAACAATGAAGGCTACTTACTCAAAATAATATGACTTAACAATGATATTAGGCCTCCCTGAAAGAGAGACCTCACAATGGAGAGATCTCTTACAACAGTAAAAGTAGCCTGGTAGCCCATCTGATCTTGACTTAGTAATACGGAGGGAAAAAAATTATCCCCCTGCTTTCTTTGCATAGTGCTGTAGAGTAAGGGATGTCCTTGCCATAGAAAAGCACTCATTAGATTGGGTTAAAACAAGCTAAATATCTGGATATATTATTGTCTTCCATTAGAGACTCAAAAGGGAAATTAAATAGCAGTAAGGACTCCATGACTTTAGGCTTTCTTGAAATATTGAGGGGGGCCAATATGGTTGAGATTTTTTTAAAATAATGAACGGACTAAAAGAGGTATAGAAACAGAAATTTGTCTTACGAGGAGAAATATTTTATGTTATTAACTATTTAAAGACTACTGTTGTCTGCAGATTTGATCATATGAATGTGCATGATGGAAATATTTTGTATAAAATATTGTATTTTTATGTTGCTTATTTTATTTATTATTATTATTATTTACATTGTGGTAGCATTCAAGGACCCAATCATGGATCTGGGCCCCACTGTGGTTGGCACTGTACAAACATATAACGATCACATGCTTCAAAACTCTTTACAAATTGTCACTAAGGCCTTGTCTACATCGGAATTTTAGACACCATTGAACCAGTGCAGGTGTAGCATGATTTATTTTGGTATAAATCATGTTACCCAGTGTAAGTGCCTTTATGCTAGGTGTTCACACCAGTGCAGGCAAGCTCTACGGCTCCAGTATATTCCTGAATATATTTTTTTAACCTTTTAGAGATTGCTGGGGGACATGGCAACACTTGCTGTAATAAAGTGTTATCCTTCATGTTTAAAGGCATGAAGAGAAATGACAGTAAAATTATATGGAAAATGAGTTTAAAATATTAATTACATCTTAAAGCTTCAATTTGTTATGAAAAATTAAATCAGCTTCTGGAAAAATAAATCTTGTACCTAAATAAGTTTTAGTACAGATAAATCTACCCACAATACATTGCTTGAACGCTAACATAGATTCACAAACCCCGCAAATTAGATTTTCATAAATGTTTAAATGCATGATCTTCCAGATGTGTTGCATGAGATCCATAAATCCCTTTATGGAAAAACAGAAGCTTTTCCTCAGTTTATAGAAGTGCTTTGGCATGCCGTATCTTTTAATGGTGCTTGTAATAGTGAGGTTCAGAGCTTTATAATATTGCTTGTACCTAAAAATTTTACTGTAAAAGCATTTTACAGTGTATTTATATTCACCTGAAGCATTTCCTGAGCTTTATAATATATAAGAGCCTGCTAACTTCATTTATGTGTAAATATAATTAAATAATTATAATAATTAAAAAATAATAATTAAAAAAATGAATAATTTATTTGAAAAAAAGGCATTCAGCCAGCTCTATTTAGTATCTAAAGGTTATTTTCTTATGTTAAATGCAGGAAGATAAAGTATAGTATATTTTGTACTCATTTGTATCACATTTTACCCAATTTATCGAAATCCATTGCTTGTTACTTAAATATCACCACCTCCTAAGCTCTCACTGGTCTTTTAGGCCAGTGGCCAACCTGCCACAGTTGAGTCTCTGCCATTCATTACTCCTCTTACGTCCCATTTCTGCTAGAAACACACTCCTTAAGTACAGTGCATCTCACATACTGTACTTTGACTATCACTTATTACTAAAGTTAATAGCTCTCACACGTAGACACTGCTGCTGAGATTTTGAAACTCATCACAGTCTCAGGTAGAAATTATATTTTCGCCACATGGAACATATTGAACCACTCTACAGAATAGTAAAGTGTTTTGTTTTGTTTTTTAAATTGTAACTCAAGCCATCCTTTTAACCAAGTTGACTGGAATTTCCATCAACAGCTTTCTATTAAGGTGCTATGATCAGCTTAATTGTTCAGTATAATGCTGTCACTATCAAATGTCTTTCAGTATTCACACACACACTTTGGTGCAGCACACTGTTCATCTGTTTCCAGGCTCTGACTTGTCATCCCTGTACTCCATTTCTTTTTTCACAGCTCACTGCCAGTGAGATGTCATTTACAGTGTATATCTTTGTTGACCCCCAACATCTAATACTGACAGCTGTGCAACAGACTCAGTTATGCTCATGGGCTACTATTCTACTGCTGCTGACATACAATTGCAGCTGTTACTACTGACTATCTGTGTGATGTTACCTTTTTCTATCATTTTCATTCCCTGCCTGGGAACTAAGTTACTGGTATCAGTAGGCATTGTAATTAGGTCAAACACCCAACATTGAATTCTGCGGTTGTAATATCCAAAGCAATGTAATTACACTTTTTAGATTATTCAGATACATTACATACCCTTTCTAAATAAGCAGCGTTCCAAATACTTAAACAAACAAAACAAAAAATAAAAAGAACTCCACATTTACAGTGAAGTTAGGCACCTAAGTGTAAGTGGCATGATTTTCAGAAATGCTGACCACCCAGACTCTATTGGATTGAAAGCTCAGGATGGTCACCACTTTGAAAATGAGGCCATTTAGTTACCTTAATTTAAGCACCTACATCTTGAAAATATTGGCCTTAGTGTTCACATGCAGTTCTAGCTTTATGTTTACATCTGGAGCCCATCACTACCCTCCTTCCTTGATGCTGCTTGTAGCCTTCAGCATGTTGCTTCCATTAGGACTTGAAAACCTAATAAATCAGGGGGTTGATATTTCCATTGTGCCTCTTCTGCTTCTTTCCATCACCCTTTCCAGACTGAGGCCCTCTGCTGTAATGTGGGTTCTCCATGTGGCTGGCATAGTTTGAATTTCAGAAGTACCTTGTTCTATAGCAGTGGTTCTCAAACTTTTGTACTGGTGACCCCTTTCACATAGCAAGCCTCTGAGTGCAACCTCCCATATAAATTAAAAACACTTTTTTATATATTTAACACTATTATAAATGCTGGAGGCAAAGAGGAGTTTGGAGTGGAGGCTGACAGCTCACGACCCCCTGAGGAGTCCCAACCCCCACTTTGAGAACCCCTGTTCTATAGCTTTAAGCATTGTTGAAGGTTCTTCCTGTTTGTATGGGCTGCTACTTCAGCCACATACTGCTGAGACTTCTAATTTCCTGAGGTTTTCTAAGCTGTAGCTCTCAGGGATAGGCATGATCTTGGAAGCCTGTTTTTCTGTCATTCTGGAGCTTGAACTGGAAAAGGATCAGGGAGTGAGAATGTTTCTATCTCCCCAATAAGCACAAATAGCCAAGCAGGACTGGGAAGAAAAGATCTTTATGAAGATTTCAAGGACCTGAAGACCTATTTTTCATTTTAGTTTCTGACCAAACAGAAATAAGATTGCTTATGCTAGAAACAGGCAAAATTATTCAGTAAACTTTATAATTCTCTTCTATTTCCTACTTTGATAAATTTCACTCTTGCCAGGAATAGTAGAAAACTGAGTATATAACCCTCAAAGCCTGCCAGACAGTTTTACTTCAGTTTATTTAGAAATGCTATAATAAATCTTTAGAGAGCAACTAAATTAGTGTTTTGTTGAAAAAAACATTTAAATGATTATTTATTGTGAATTAATAATTTGATTGTCTAGATTAGCTAACATATTAAATAGCCCAGACCTAACTTCTGCCTCATTCCCTAATCTAGACAAACCCAACAGTAAGCATTAATTACATATAACTGGGAGATCTTTGAGTGTAATGTCTTTGCAAATCCATTTGCATTTTCCCTCTTCTTTGGGTTTTATTAGATTTCAGTGAGGTGGGGAGGAACTGGACCCAGTTGACAGGAAGTGTTTTAATAAGAATGGTTGGAATGTTCAGATCCAGAGGTGGTTGGGCATTTATCACCTAAAACTTAACCACTTCTAAATGGTTATGGGATTCTCCAAATACAGAAGGCCAATCTAACACAGTGGCTTTGCAGAGGAAATACCTTGAGTTCAACCACTCCTCGTGCACAGCCTTTTGCAAGTAAAAAATTATTTCATATTCAGACTAAATGAAATCTGTTTCCTTGCTACAGTTACTTTCCATAGTTTAAAAAGTATGTAGTAAAGACAAAATTCCATACAGCAAACAACTATGTAAAATAACAGTGAGCTTTCACATACTTTGACTTTTTTACAATCTTTCAGTGAGTAAACCTTTTATAATAATGCAGCATGTCTAGATCTTTTTAATAACTACATAAACATACAAAATATATACTTCCTTTGCAATATATTTTCTGCTTCAGTATAAAACATATGAAAATTAGCTTCATCTGCACTTATAACCATTCCTTAAAAGTTTTCATTTGTACAATCAAGTTAATTTACCCTTTGGCAGAACTTGCTTTGTGTATTTGCTATACTACAATAACAATGGTGGTTCTTCAAGTGTTTGCAGACATGTATTCCACTCAGGTGTGTGTGTGTCCAGCGCACCAAAGCTGGAGAACTTTCCCTTGCAGTTCCCAAAGGCACAGAGCTGGAACCCTCTGGCCCTTAGCTCCTCCTCTACCTATTTTAAAGGTAGCACTGCCCTTCCCAAACCCTAGTTCCTTCTTACCACCTCATGGCTGGAGTCAGAGTATTCTGGGTCTTATTTTACCTCAAACTTCTCTCTCTGTCTTTCTGGGATTTTATCGTCTCTAGTTACTGACTAGTTAGTATAGTTAAATAGTACGCATAGGTTTAGTTTGTAATAGGATAGACAGTTATCCTGGGTGATGCCCTCACTAGGATTTAAACATGATCTGTGGTGGCAAGTGGCTATCCCCACTAGTGACCCCAGCACATGGTGTTTATTGTGCCTGGAAGAAGGACGCATCAAAGAAAGGTTCAGCAAGATTCAGATTCTTTTCCCAGGAGTAGGTGAGCTTATTCTCCTTCCTTTGGTTCTCTTAGAAAAAGATCTCATAAAATAGATGGGAGCTGTTCCAAACCTATGAAAGATTCCTTCTCCTGTTCTAAATGGAGTGTAGAGCAGCATCATGATTCATCCAGTACTCGAGATAGAGCATGTCCATCTACCTGCTCTTTGGTACCGAGGTGAGAGCAAGTAGACTCCATACTGTTGACTCTAACACCACTTGTGGGACATCCGTTGAGTCCATCACCGACAACATCTATGTCAGCACAAGCTGTGTCCACACAGATGTCATATCAGGGAAGATTGGCATTGCTTTGCCTGTCTGTTCCTGACTCTCCTTTGATTCAAGAATGCTCAACTGTAGTGCTTTCTTCGTCAGTGTCCTTGGCACCATCTGAACTAGTTTTAGACCCCTCATCATTGTTGGCACTGTCTTCTGTGCCTTTTCCAGTTCAGGGTGCAGGGTTGAGGTCACCCACCCTTTTGGTACTGAGAAGCATGTCAGCACAGTTACTACCTTTTGTATCAGTGACAACTGCAGAGCACACTGCTTCTGTAGGAATAGGAACGGCTTCAATTTCAGTGCAGACATTTGCTCTGGTACTGAGTGTAAGGTCCATATCAGTGCTTAAAGTACTGAGTGCTTTATCTTTCTCGGTACTGATGAGCTGAACTTCAGATGAGGCAGGATGTTTGCTGGCCCCATCAGGGATGGCTATTCTGTTGCCTCTGTTGACAACTTGGAAGATTCCTCAGGGTTGGAGACATCTTCCTTCTCTCTGTTGCCTTCTAAGTATTGCTTTTGAAAAACACCAAGACTTCCTGGGGATCACCATTGGTACTAATATTGCGAATGGTTTCATAGTTGAGAGAGGACTTCTTGGCCCAGTTCCTACTGGCCATCTATGCCGTATCCCTACCCACTATGGCCTTTTGGGGATCCCTGGGATGTTCCACAGTCAGTGAGGTTCTGATCAATGGCACAGTCCTATTCTGCTGGGAGCCTCTCCTACTGAGCCTCTATCACTGCAGTCACAAATGGCAGTTGCTCCGGTGGAACTGGTTCAGTCTGAATTGTTGTTATGGGCATCACAGGAGATTCCGCTGGCTTTGTTTCCTTCCTCTTCTTCATTGCTAGACAACGCTGTAATACCAGAATATTCCTCCCCTGTATGTGAGGATTTTAAATAATATCAGGACCTCCTGAGGCTCATGGTTTCAGCCTTCTGTATTCAGGAGAACATCCATAAGTTACTGTATATTCTCCTATCCTCAGCTCCAGGGAAAGTGGCTCTCCCCATAAATGAAGTGATCTTGGAACCAGCAAGGACTCTATGGAACACTCAAGCTTCCCTACCACCCACAACGAAGTGTACAGATAAAAGATGTAACGTGCCTCTGCATGGTTTTGAGTGCATCTATTTGCATCCAGTACTTAAATTTCTTCTTGTAATGGCAGCTAATGAGAGGTTAAGACAGGGAGATACAAACTGACACCAAAGAACAAGGATTTTAAAAGATTGGATGTGTTTGGGAGGAAAATGTATTCTACCTCTTCCTTACAAATGCATGTTGCCAATCAGCAGGCACTTTTATCAAAGTATGACTTTTGTAAATTGGGAAGCAATGGCAAAATTAACAGATAATTTGCCCAGAATCCTGTAGCGAAGAGTTGAAGGCTTTCATTGCAGAAGGCTGTTGAGTGGCAGAAACATCACTACGGTTAGTTTGAGACATGGCTGATACTACTTCTAGAGTTAAGGCCTCTGCTGTAACAATGAGAAGGACTTCATGGTTGCAGAACTCTGGTATAACTTCTGAGGTCCAACAGACAATTGAGGACCTACCCTTTGACAGTCAATTTTTATTTTCAGAGAAAACTGATGAAACATTACATTCCCTTGAAGACTCAAGCTATGTTGTGTTTGTTGAGGGGTTTTACCTCAGTGTTAAAGATGCATCACTTCCCGGAACAACAACAATAGCAGCAATATCACCCTCAGCAGTTCTTTAGTTCAAATTATCCTGCAGGATAATTCTCCAGAAAGAGGCACAAGTCTCATAGAAGTAAGTCTTCTGGTCCCATTTTTAACGCATCAGCCTGTCCTTTATCTGTTTTGGGAAAGCAGCCTACTCAACACTTTCCCTGAGGTTGGCATTCCAGTTCTCAAGCTTCATGCTATTTCCCTTTTGTTTGGGAACAGGCTATCCCTTTTCTACAGGGTTTGGGAGTCAATAACTATGGACAAGTGGGCACTAAGCATTGTGGGACTGGGGTATGCCGTTCAGTTCCAGTCTGTTCACTCTTCCCACTCAACTACTCTTTCCCTTTTCAGGAACCTCTCTCACTAGTTTCTGCTCCTTCAATATGTGCAGACTCCAGGCTTTGGGGGCCATAGAGGAGTTTCCACTTCAAAATCAGGGAAAGAGTTTCTACTCATAGTACTTCTTGATCCCCAAGTCCAAGGGAAGGTTGAGACCTAACCTCAGTCTCTGTGGTTTCAACAAGTACATCAGATACATGAGACTGTGCATGGGTACCCTAGGGAGTATTCTCCCGCTCTGAATCACAATAGCCGGTTTGCAGCCCTCAATCTTCAGGATGCCTACTTCCATATGGTAATCTTCCCAAGTTATAGGAGGTTTATGAGATTTGTAGAGGAGGTCAGCCTTATCAGTAAGTACACTGTGCTTCCCTTTGGCTTTTCCTCCATTCCATGGGTATCTACCAAACGCTTCACTCTAGTTTAAGAATATCTCAGAACAAGAGGAATTCTTGTCTGCCCAAACCTGGACAATTGGTTAATGAGAGGCAAGTCCAAAAAACAAGTCCTCTTTAATACCAATTCACATTATGTCTCTTTGATCATCTGAGTCTGATTTTGAACAAAGGAGCGTTGACATTAATGCTAATTGAACAAACTGATCAATTAGGTCCCTACTAGACTAATAAATTTGAGAGTGATTCTGCCAAACAAACGGTTTCAAGCAATTTGTCACCTGTGTCTGGCACTTCAATCTTAAACTTCAACCACAGTCCTTGTGTGTGTGAAATTCTACACCATATGGCTTCATGCACTTATGTAGTCCAGGCTGTGAGATTGTGCCTTCATCCTCTTCAAATGTGGTTGAAGTCAGTTTATTGCCCAAGTTGTCAGTTGTTGGACAAGCTTGTCCAAGGTCCTTCAGTGATCCTGGACTTCTTACAGTGGTGGACAGTTCTGAGCAATATATGCCAGGGTATTCCCTTTGGTTGTTTTCCAACAACCAGGATTATAGTCACCAATGCTTCCTCAATAGGTTGGGGAGTTCATCTAGAAACACTGAAAATTCAGGGCTCATGGTCGAAAAGGAGGCTTCCTTTCATATCAACATCCTGGAGCTTCAAGCCAATTACAATGCCTGCCCAGCCTTTCAGAATCACATTGGGGTGCAGCAGTTCATATGCGCACCACCATCACCACCACAATGTATTATGATCTTAGGATGCAATAAAATTTTGGCAGTTCTGGATCAAGGAAAGTATAATTCCTGCAGCTGCTCATTTACCTGGGGTCCAGAATCACTACTTCAATCATCTCAGTAGGAATTTCTCCCAGAATCACAAGTGGTGTGCCAAGTTCCATCTTCTTACAAGGGACATCCTGATTATAGACCAGTTTGAGACGAGACAACTAGAAGTACTGTCATTTTTTTGCTCTCAAATAGGTCTCAGTCCAGGCTCCTTAACAGATGCCTTCCATCTGAACTGGGGATCGGCATTGATGTATGCCTTTCCCCTGGTACCACTCATTCCTCATTATTCTTAAACTGAAGTTGGATCATGCCAAACTAATTCTTACTGCAACAGTTTGGCCAAGGCAATGTTGACTCTCTGACCTACTCAGTCTGTCATTTCGACCTCCCACTACCCTTCCTCTTTATCATAATCTGCTGACTCAGCACCACAGTTGAGTTTTGCATCCAGTGTTCAGAAGTCAACACCTCATGGCATGGATCCTGCATGGTTAGATGAGGAGGCAGAGGAATGCTGTTTGGAAGCTGTTTAGTAAGTGCTATTCAGTAATAGAAAACCGTCCACAAGAGCTACCTATTTGACCAAGTGGAAGCGGCTTTTGATGTGATCGCTAGCCTGGGGATTCAACAAAGGCTAGCTTGCATTTGGGACATTTTGAAGTATCTGCTACACCTTCAATCCTCTGATCTGTCTCTCAGCTCCTTGAAGATCCAATAACAGGTGATCTTGGCGTTTCATCCTCTGATCCAAGTGAAGTCAATTTTCTCTAATACCATGGTAGCAAGATTTCTAGGAGGAGTCATTAGTCTCCACCCAGCAGTGAAAGAGCCAGTTCCCTTGTGAGACCTTAATACTGTGTTAACTGCTCTTATCGGGCCTTCACTTGAGCCCCTGGCAACCTGTTCTCTGTCCCACCTGTGCCAGATGACAGCTTTTCTTCTTGCTATAACATCTGCAAGGAGAGTATGTGAACTGCAGGTCCTAATGGTATATGCAATTTACACAGTTTTTCAAAGACTGACTGGCCCTATGGCCACATCCAAGATTTTTGTTGGAAGTGGTTTCCCAGTTTCACCTTAACCAAGTAATATTTTTGCTATTCTTTCCCAAACAGCAATCAAATACATATGAACAGCAACTTAATTCATTGGATATGAGATGATGCTTGGCGTTTTACCTAGAGAGGACTACGCTTTTTCATTCATCACCTCATTTTTTGTCTCCTGTGCAGATCAAAGGAAGGGTCAGGCTGACTCTAGGCAGATTTCCAGGTGAATAACTTCCTGCATTGCAATCGCATATAAAGTAGCTGTTCCTCAGACCATGCTTCCTCAGAGATTATGGATTTATTTGATGAGGGCCCACCCAACATCAATAGCATTCCTAAGTGCTGTTTTGATATTGGACATTGGCAAGGCTGCTGCCCAGTCTTCTGTATATACTTTTATCAAGCACTATGTTGTTAGCACTGCGTCAAGGTCAGATGCAAACTTTGGAAAGGCAGTTCTGCAGTTGTTGAAGTAGACTCCATGTCCCACCACCTTAAGGTATAGTTTGTGAGTCAACTGAATGGAATACACATCTACAACCACTCAAAGGAAAAATGGTTCCTTGTACTGTAACTGCTGTTATTCTAGATGTGGGTGGAGACGTGTATTCTACAACCCAGCCTCCAGTCCCTCTGTATCAGAGTGTTTTGTCTTGACATTTGGAGCAAAGGAACTGAGAGGGGTTGGGGTGGCACTTCCATTAAATAGCCAGGGAAGGGGTTCAGGGCCAGAGGGCATGAGCATCATCCCTACTGGTACTGCTAGGAAAGGTTTCCAGTGTTGATGCACTGGGTGCTCACGCACCTGAGTGGAATACACATCTGCAGCCACGTCTCAAAAAATCAACAGTTACAGTACAGTAACTGTTTTTTTGTAATAAATATTTTTCTGAAACCTATAAGCACAATTAGGGACTAATCTAAAACCCTTTGAAATTAATGAAATAATTTCCATTGGTTTTTTTTTCAATGGGTTTGGGATTAAGTATTTAGAGTGAATTTACTTTGATTCTTTGCAAATCTAGTCTATATATTTTATAGACTATTTGATTAAATCCACCCATTCTGATCCCCCCGGCCCCTTCTCTAGAAGTAGCTGAAAGAAAACTATGCACATGAAAACTAGGTTATACATTCAGGTCATTGCCCATCATGTAGCGGATGCTAATGTGACTTGTAATTGCAAATACATGATTGCCTGCACCCCTCATTTTTCTGAAGATTGTCCTAGGACTATATTTACAAAATATTTTTCAACTTGTATGAAATGTTACTGGTTGGCATTGGAATTAACTGTTAAAAACCTCACTGGAATTTATAATGTTGCTGTACAAGCATGTTTAGACCTGTTACTATACATTGTGTGACCTTTTTTGCTTGCTTGCATATTCTGTGTTCTGAGTCATTTCTTTTTGATCATAGTCTCAGATGAATTCTTCATTTGGTAAAATTGATTGCATATCCTGGGTGCAATTAGATGTGTGAGGACATCAAATAAAATAATAGTAATTCTAAAAATGTGTCTTTTTAGTGTGGGAAAATTACTCTGATCGACAGAGACTGAAAACTATCATTTCCATTATTAGTTTTACTATTAAAGAATTTCATTTTATCATGTATGAAGGCTACAGTGTGGCATTTATTATGAAATTATAATACACTATTGTACAAAACTGAGAGTTTATAGCAAAATTTCTATGTAGGGATAAAGTATAAAATCTGATAAAAAAAATTTCCTTTTGCTTTTTGTTTTTTCTTTTTTCTACTGCTTCCGCTGAAGTCTCCTACCAAATGGTTTTGGAAACTGGTTCCTGTAAGTTTGCCTGACTGCTTCACCTTTGATCTAATAGCTTACAATGAGAATGCTGGTGTACTCATTCATTTCATTGATCTCAAATAGATTAGATTATAGTATAGTAGATTGCTGTCCGTAGGGTTCACATAGTTTAGAATCCAGTCTTTCAAGGTAATCTGGGGAAAATTAAAATTTAAGGTATGATTTTGGATCAGAAGTTGCTTTAAGAACAGTTGACATGCATCTGTAGTGGTTATGATATTTTACTTTTTAAAGCGCAGTGTGTTGCCTTCTCTGACCTCACCTCAGAATATAAAATATCCTCTCTGTACTCTCTCTAGTAAGGTTCTTTGCTTGGTTCATAGGCAAACTCCTATTCAGAGTGAATCAGAGCTGCTTGTGTACTTTATTAAGAAAGTTGATCCACAGAAGCCAACCTTTGTGGCATTTGAAGTTTTTAGACACTTATTAAAAGAGTGTATCTCACACATCATTTATCCTAGTTTCTGTCTTTTCAATTAGTGATGAGTATGTAGGGGAGCAAAACTTTGGTTATCCCCTTATTGTTAAAATTATAAAAGCATAATAATGAAGTCTGTGCTTCATTAATAACAAACTAAATTTATTTCCTTGATACTCTCTTTTCTGAGGGTGATCATTTTTCTTTATCATATTGTAATTTGCATTAAAATTGTATGCAGTTTGATTAATGTATCCCCTTGCTACACTTCAACAACAAAGATAATATGCTCTTTTCTCTGTCATCAATAAATCCATACTATAGGTATGGAGCTGCTTTGAGATTTACTTAGTCTGTAGATGTTCAAGTAAATGCTGTACTGCATTTGGTTCTGTTGTCCAAAATTGATCTTTCAATCAAATCACACATGTAGCACTTGGGCAGGCCCTCAGATAGTTTTGTTTTAACTAATAAGAGATGGTTTATATATTGCAAAGAGAGAAAAATGCACTTAGCAACTGCTTACTGTAAATCAAATTTTGCCATTGCCTAAAGAACAGCCTTAAAAAACAGTTTGTAATAGTGACTACAGCTGTTCTATTTCTAGCTGCTTGAACCCAAATTCATGAGTCTGTAGCATAAAAGTAATTCCTCTGCAGTTTTGTCTTTTTTCCACTATGCATTGCTATCTACGTATATTTAAAGAGACTATTCAGTTCTGGACTATGTAATACCATTTAAATGTTCTTATTTCAGGAATGAAAGGACAACAACATAACTAACATAGAGGAGTAAAGCCACAAGTGGGCTGTATATGGTTATTACAGACCTATGAAAATAAAGTACATCTCACATCAAAATCTAACATACAGTATTTCCATTAAACCAGAATGCTAGTGAAGAGCTGTTTCAGAATAAACCTTTTGTTGTTGCTGTTTTTGCATACAGTATTAGTTTACCCAGAGTTCTCCAGCAGTATATTAGAAACATCATATGTATTTGCCATGCAGTTATTAAAAGCAGTGCTGTACAATCTTTTGATAAATATGGTACTAGCATGTTGAGGTGTGTTATTTTGTTATGACCATGTTTATCATCACACTTTCTAAATAATTACAAGAGATTTTCTTCCAAATTAAAAGTAAAAAACAGTCACTGGTGGCTACACAGTAACCTGAAGTAGCGTAACATCTGTTGCCTTCTTTATCAAATGCTGAATAAGTTCCTTTTAAAACATGATACAAAATATACCTTGAGCAACCTAGTAGATTTGACTATATTTTAACTTATTTTTCATAAATTTGGGTATTTCTGCTCTCTCAGACAACCATCTTCTTCCAGGTCTACCTTAAAGGTTTGACAGTTTCCAAGAATAGTCTGTAGACAATGTTCCTAAGGCAACCTGAATCATCATTTAAGTGACAGGAAGCTTTCTCCCAGAAAGTCATTGTGTGGTGGCATAAATGTTTTTTAAACAAAATTGAGAGACTTTGTTTTTAAAACAATATATTAAATGATTGGGAGAAATTTTTAATTATGATTTTTGAGCCAGTCTGCATATTATTTGTTACTGCTTCTTTGCTATTGTTGTCTAATAATAAAATCAAATCTCAGTAAAACATTTCTCCTCATACTTCATTTCTAAATCATTTCCATGGTGGAAAAGCATAATTCTGTCTTTGTGACATTATAGTGATTTCCATGACAATAGATTAGATTGTCATGAGTAAAGAATTGCAAATTGGAGGGGGAGGAAAAAGCTCTGACAGGAAGAAAAATGTCTTGCTTAAATATAGGTAATTTAAAGTGTTACTGACCTATGCAAATCAAATATTGTTAATACATGAAAGATAAACACATTTTGTTTAGCATTTTCAGATGTCTGCCATAGCAAGGAGAAACTGTCTTCTGCCATTTGTATCTTCATACAACATACTTCATACAATAGTGTCACCACATTTCAAGCTTCAAGTAAAGCTTTAAATCTCACTCGTTAAATCTGAAAATATTAACTGGTTAAAAGTTATAGCACATTCTGGTGTGCTGTAATAAAGACTTTTCTTCAGTTCACAGTAGTGGTGTCTCTCCACAAGGTAATACAGTTTGGGAGTTCTGCATCTCTCAATAATCCCCCATTTTAGCCAATTTGAGAAACATGGAACTGCACCGAGTGGAATCCCATCTAGTTCTCACCAAAAGTATAATTTTCAGGGTTAGAGTGAGTGAATTCTCAGAACCTCAGAAGAGATCCCTCGGATTCCATCTAAATATATACATAACTTAAACATAAAATTAGTTAGCTCAGGGATATTCTTGACATCATAATTAGCACTTAGGTATGAAGACAGATTGTAAACTTTCTGTAATATTTGAAAATTAAAAGGTCATATCAACAACTTAGTAAATAAATCATTTTATATGTCCCTTTTTTTTTAATCTGCCACTCCAGAGGATGTGAGAAGACACATTAAGAATGACCAATATGAAATTAGAGCAAAAAAAAAAGTTTATTTTCTAAATGTTTTCTTTTTGTAATGTTCTTTTACCCTAGAAATCTTGACCATAATGCACTGTTGTCTGTATGACACAGATTAAAATTAAAATGGAGCTGATCAAATCCAGATGTCTCTACTTTTGAACTTGGCAGCAGGTCTGTTATAACTGAAGCATATATTGGCCCAGATCCTCATGTGGTGCATACTGGCATAGCTCTTCATGTTCAAGGAGCAATGCAGAGTTACACCAGCTGAGGATTTGGCCCATTATGTTAGACAAATAAATAATTTTTGAATGCTTATGAAATTGAATTCCACTGTTCGTAGGTTATTCTCCTAATAGTTGATAAATGAATTATCTGATTTCAGAGTGAATTAGAATATTGTATGTATTTGATCAGACTTTGGTAGCATAGTAGTTTTGAATGAAAGTTGCAATATTATCATAGGAGCTTATTTTCTTTTAAATCTATCTACATTTTGCCTATTTGTTTAGCATAAATATTAATCTACAGAAAGTAACCACTGACAAAATGGTGACTGACTTGATATTACTTAATGCCTTTTCACTAATGGAACACAGAATTTACAGTACAAATCTGTTTTCACATATGTTTCTGAGCATATGTCCATTTTAATCTCCTCTTTCTACATGGTAGGCTCGTTACAGGAAGGAGCAAACACTGCTTAAGCAGCTGCCTTGCATTCCATTGGTAGAAAATCTGCTGAAGGATGGTACAGATGGATGTGCTTTAGCTGCTCTGATCCACTTCTACTGTCCTGATATTGTCAAACTGGAGGGTGAGTGTGTATGTTAGATGACTCTCTAACATTAAAAAGATGGCGATGCAAGTTAAAATGGCTTTTTCTTCAGTATACATTAGAATGGTGGCATTGAATAGCATAGATACAGAAGAGGTAAAATTTGAGAGTTTCTTAAAAGCTCTGACTCATGCATAAAATTTAAGTTTTTAAAGAGAGAGCACTACTTACCAGGGTATCTCCCAATATTATGTTTACCATTACTATCTATAAATCACCAAGCAAATATAAGTTTGTAAAGATAATTCCATAAGGAACTGTTTTGGTAGATTCCTCACTCTTGAGAGCACATCCTTCAATGCCTAAAGTGTCTTGGCATCCAGTCCTTCTTGATCATTCTCTAGCCTTCTGTTCTTCCCATGAAAGCTTCAGCCTTGTTGGGATCATGCACATGGATCTCAGGCTTGCTCAGATCTGAAGTGTGAAATCCGTATGCAAAACCATTCCAAAGAATGCCTTCAGTACTACAGGCCTCCAGATTTAAGAAAGAAAAACTCCAGTTGCTCTTGGGCTTATGAGATGGAAAAAGTTGGCTTTCAAGTTATGTAAGTGTCAAATCCAGGCACGTGCTGTTATTGTCTAGTGTATCTGATCAGAGAAGGGTTGAAACCAGGACTGCCATGGATGCTCACTGTTTCGATCTTTGCTTCCAGTGCTAACACCTTGCCCACTTACTATTTGAGAACAGACAGAGATTCAGAATTTCTGACTGAAGCATTTTTTAGGCCTGAAGTTGGAATCTCATGTATGCCTTCCCACAGATTCCTCCACTCTCTGTTTTTCAGAACAGTGAAGCAAGACAGGGCTCATGTCATCCTCGAATCCCTAGCTTAATATCACCAGTTTTATTGTTTGGATCTCCTAGCCATAATATCCCATTTACCCTTTTAAAATATGCATGTGAAGTCTCCCTTTCTGTCTCGAAAATAAAGTCAGAGATGATCAGGTCCTACTGTGAGAACCATAGAAAACATTACAAATATAAAGTTTGATTGAGCCTTACTCTATCTAACAGTATTATTCTTGACACTTATTAGATTTGAATGTTCACATGGGAAGCACCAGGTCATTTTGGAATTAAGGACACCAGCTACCAGAAGGGTATGCAGTAAAATGGAGAAGCTTTAATAAATAGGGGAAAAAGCAGAAACATAGACCCAATGTCTTCTCATTCTTTGTATTCTGGACTACTTGCTTTCTTTAAAAAAGACCGTACCTGGCTGCTTTTAGCAATTTATCATAATCTTCCAGTCCAGGGAACAAAAGTTTTTCTTCATCTGACTATGAATAGGGCATTATTTTTTTATATCTTCTAGTGTGAGGCTTTACGGTCCAGAAATTAGAACTCAGTACTGACAAGACCACTTTTACTCCCCTGTCTCTCAAAGCTGCAGTCTCAGTAGCTATTAGATCAACAACCAGGCTGAGTGAGGCTGCTTATGCCAGATTCTCCTTTCATCTTGTTCTGTAAGGTAAAGTAGATGCTATGTCCACATCCTAAATCCATCTTAGTTAGTTGGTCTCTTGTAGTCTTTATCCCAAACCAAATTTAACAGAAGAAATTAAACCTGAATATTTTCAGTTTAAAAGTGCGTTGATTTGTTACCTGATGAAGAAAGAATTTTTTTGTTGTTTTCAAGATTTTTTTGCATTTGTGGCCATATTCAAGTTGGTATCAGTTTCAGTTGAAAGATTTATCTAAATTATTAACTCCTGTCTATGACCAACATAAGTCCCTCTACCAGGTAGCCCATCCTAATAGTTGTAAAACACCTTCCATGGAATGCTGGAGAAATGTCTCCACCCTGAAATTTGTAAAGCTGCCTGTAATGGGGTCACACTAACCTCTCACGAGCACCCTCTGGCTGAGTGCATGTGCCTACACTCTCTCTAGGGTGACCAGATGTCCTGATTTTATAAGGACAGTCCTGATATTTGGGGATTTTTCTTATATAGGTGCCTATTACCCCCCACACTCTGTCCCAATTTTTCAGACTTGCTGTCTGATCACCCTAACTCTCTCTCTCTCTCGGTGGTGGGTCTTTGGTGACTTGGCCCTCCAGCCAAGTCATATACAGTCTGTCTGTGAGATAAAAGCAACATAAACCCCTTTCAGGGTACGAGTCAAACAGAAGCCTCTCTTAGTGCCCTCTGTAATGTGTCTCTCAGTTTGTCCCTGCTCCAGAATAGAACGGTGCCCCAGGGCTCCTTCCCTGAAGGCAGTAACTTTGCCCTCTCAGGGCCTTTCTGGCCCCAGCTCTTCACTTGGGCCATTAAAAGAGTTTGATTCCTCTTCTGGGGTGTATCAAAGTCCAGGCCACTTTTCCAGTGACTGGTAGAGAGGAGCTGGGTCCGCCTTTTACTCCAGGTCCCAGTCCAGGGACCCTATAGGTAGCAACTGTCTGTGATGTCCCTTTAAATAAACTGTGTTGCTGCTATAATTCCCTGGGCCCCTTCCCCATGGCTCCTGCATATTCTTCACCCTTATTTCAGGGCCTTGTCCTTGTGGAGTTCCAGCAGCCAGCCTGGAGCACCATCCACTGTTCTCCAGCTGTAGCAAGGAACTGAACTCACTCTGGCCCTGCAGCTCTTCCTATACTGACCTGCTGGGCCCTGATTGGCTGCTTCCCACGCAGCCGCTCTAGGCAGCCCGAAGTACCCTCTCCTGCCCTTTTCTGGGACAGGGTGTGGCAGGGCCACAAGGCCTCCAGCAGGGGACTTCAAGACCTCATCCACTCCATCACACTGCCACATGAAACTTTGTTCACATCTTCACTTACCTGTACTCCCTCAATTTAGTAATAAAATCTGATGCTTATATTCTTTCCTTTTTATTTCCTTCAAGACCTCATTCTTTAAGAACTTCTCTAGGGAACTATTACTGTAGTCTATCTCTTAAAAGACAATTATTGAAGGAGAAAGGAAAGTTACTCAGCTGTACATGGTATGTAGAGTATATTGTAGCATCAGAACCACATGCCCTACTCACCATTACCACTTCTGTGACTATAAATGGTATTTTGAATAGTAAAAGGAAATGAGGGCATCAAGGCCTGCAATTCCTTGTATTAAACTCATTTTGAACAGTTGGCTCCAAAAAATAGAGTGTATGGTGCCAATACTGATATTGGTTTTATATGTGGAGCCAGAGTTTGTGATGTTGAGGCAGTCTCTCAAGAGTGGCTGTTCAGTGATAAGAAATAAATATGCTTGGAGAACTCCAGTAACAGATGTAAAATTCCATTTACCTTACTACTTGTATCTGAGCATTTAAAACCTAGTTGCAAGAGGGATACTGTAATCAGTGCAATATATTTAAGTTATACAGTTATGTTTGTGATGGGCTCAAAATAATTGGGTCAAGAGTTAGATCATAACTTATTTTCAGGAAGGGTCATTAAAAATCATAATTAGGAATTATCATTTACCAAAAAGCCCAGTCATAGCATGTTTTAGAAAATATTCAAGATGTTAATCTACTTCAATAGCATAAAAACAAACCTATAAAAATGCAATGGAATAAAATGTAAGATGACATAACTCAAGATTCTGAAATTAAAATCTAATTCAAAACTTGATTTTTAAAAAATTCCTTTTAACAAAAATTTTTCATTTTTTAATCTACCTCCAAAATGCTTAGCATTTATTATATGTAAGGCTTTTATTTTCAGATCTGTAGCTATGCTTAACTTTTTCTGTTTTGTGCTTTCGTTTTAGATGTTTGTTTGAAGGAGACCATGTCATTGGCTGATAGCCTTTATAATCTACAGCTCATACAAGAATTTTGTCAGGAATATTTGAACCAGTGTTGCCATTTCACTCTTGAAGATATGCTCTATGCTGCTGCTTCAGTAAAGGTGAAAAAAAAAATTTTTTTTTTGAATGTGTGATTTCTTCTGATCTGCTTTAGTAATGCTATTTTAACTGCTTTTAGGTCTATTGCTATGTGGTTCAGTGAAAAAGGACACTGCATTTGTTGGGACATGGTGATTAAAGTATAATGTGCATATAAAATGCATGTTTGAGCTGCACATATCACCTCATTTTTGATGGTTATTATTGACCTTGAAATGTAAATATATTTTTAAAAGGAGAACAGATAAAACTTGAATTTTGGGCAGACTGTCATAACTTTGTTCTCTCAATTAAAAACACACAATCTGCAATATTTCTTTAAAAATGTAATTGAGAGTTATGATGGCTGTGACTTCCTAAGTTTTTCAAACTATAGTGTAATTTAAAGTTATAGTTTCTAGAATAACTAACTCATCTCCCCTTGTCCATCTATACAGAAATATAAAATATATATACAGTGTTAAGTTCTGTGTTTTACATGTGTATGTGCTATCTTTATTTGATAGGCTATGGTTGCTCAGAATTTCCAGAATTAATTTAATTTAAAAATCTAACACTTATGCACATAATTTATAGTTGTGTGTATTTCATTTCCTTACCTTAAAACAGAAAACTGTACTGAATTTCACAGTATGTGTGTTCATTATAAAGAATGGTATGAGATACAAGTAAGTGTTTGAGTCTTCTAACAGGTATACAGAATTCTACATATAATTGCAATGAATGTGTGTAGTGTTACCTGAATAACTGCGTTTAGGGCTCATTTCTGCTAAGTGCTGAGCACCTACAACTGCCACTGACTTCACCCAGATGAAGGTGTTTAGCAGTTCACAGGAGCACTTAGAATCTTCCAGATTTGAGCTGTTGCTGTGTACTTCAGGCTTTATCTGCACACAGACACATTGTGCCTTCCCTCGATTGTGGATGCACTGTTATTGGCATAAATGTGCTTTTAATAGGTATAGCTTTTCCATTGGGGAAGGGGAATAAACTATACAGCTTTGTACCAATATAGCTGTGTTCACAATAGGATTCATACTGACATAACTGTAATGCTAAAACATCACATCCCTAGTTGACATACTACCACAAAATCTGTGAGCAGACCAGGCCATAGTCACTAAGGGCTTGTTTACATGCAGCATTATACCAGTTTAACTTACGGTGTGATTTTAAACCTTTTCAGTGAAGCCAGTTCAAAAGGCTGTGTGGACACTCTTGTTTTGGTTAACCCAGGGTTATTTCAGTTTAAGAAAATTAAAAACAGATTTAAGCGAAATCAAAATAAGCTACTCTTAAATCAGAATAAGACTTAGTCTACACTTAAAAGTTAGGTTGACATAGCCATGTCAGTCAGAGATGTGAAAAAAACACCCTGACCTACATAGCTATCGTGACCTAATCCCCAGTGTACCCAGTTGTGTCGATGGAAATGTGCTTCTGGCAACATAGCCAACTTTGCTGAGGAGGATGGTCTTCATATGCCAACAGAAAAACACCTTCTGTCAGGTA
The DNA here is from genome assembly GCF_007399415.2 of Gopherus evgoodei. NCBI lineage: Eukaryota > Metazoa > Chordata > Testudines > Testudinidae > Gopherus > Gopherus evgoodei. The sequence continues at coordinate 69,991,419 of NC_044329.1, forward strand.
GGCTGCATCTACTCTACAGTCTTTATGCCAGCATAGTTATGCTGACATAGTAGCCTTAGGCCAGGTCTCCACTACACTCTAAGGCCTAAGCGGGGGCGGGGGTTCGAACTAAGTTACGAAACTTCAGGTATGCTATTCGCATAGCTGAAGTCGAGGTGTCTTAGTTTGACTTACCTGGCCATCCTCATGGCGGCGAGTTGACTGCCACAGTGCCCCCGTCAACTGCGCTTACTCCTCCTGCTGAGGTGGAGTACGGGCGTCAATTAGCGGATTGATTTATTGCATCCAGACAAGACACGATAAATTGATCTCCGATATAGTGAACGCCACCCGCTGATCCGGCGGGTAGTATAGACGTGTCCTTAGTTTGGTATAACTACGTTGCACAGGGGTGTGAAAAATCCACACCTCAGAGCAACGTAGTTATACCAACCTTAACCCCCCCACGTAGACAGCGTTTTGTTGATGGAAGAGCTACATAGCTATTACCTCTCTCTGCCCTAAGAATATCGATATAGGGGATTGCACTGGTCTAACTCCACTGATTTAGCTAAACCATTGCACTAAGGAAAATAGATATGTGCATACACAGTACTGTTTTTATTCATTTTATAGATTTATTTCTTAACAGCTTCCTCTTAACTTGACAGAACACTAATTCTTTCAGGACTACATAGATGCCAAGTTTGAACTTTTAATATGAAACTGTTCTTTAGTTTACAAGTGCCAAAAAGTATCTCAGCAATATTTTCTGGGACTGTAAAACATTTTCTCTGTGCTTGGGTGATAAAATAGCTGAATAGATTTTCTTCAAGTTATAAAATGAAAACGCATATCAGGGCAAAACATGTCTTTTTCCAGAAAGTTATATGCTTAAAACAGAGACTTACGATGGAAATTCTATCGTGACTGTAACGATAGTGTGACCAGTATGATTCTATAATAGATATTTTCAGGCTTATCCTTCGAACATGGTAAGGTATCTCACAGAGACTGAGCAGAGCTTTGAGTACGCCTTTGGTACCTCTGCTTTCTTATAATGAACTATCCTCTTCTCAAAAGAAGACAGTAAGAAAAAAAAAAAGTGCCTCTTTTTGCTAGTCAGGTATCTTCTTTAAGGTCAGTTTAGAGAATTGGAGACAACTGTTGAAATGGTTTCTTCCCTAAATGTAACTCTCCTTTTTGTGTTTTGTTCTTTTTTCAAAGACTCTATTTAAAATATTTCCCTTTTTTGCTTAAGATTCTTCTTTGAATGTCTTCAAAGAGTTAAACATTCTTTTTGTGACAGCATAGCCATTGCAGATGGGATGCAATCAGTTTTCTGCATAACTGGGTCATCTTCACGGCTGCTCTTATGATCTCCAGCAGTTTCTCAAACTGAGTCAAAAGGCTGGAAGCCTGCATATTGTTCTGCTGGATCTCTACTAATATGGGTAGCCACACTGACATTAATGGGACTGCCTGTGTCAGTAAGAGCTGCAGAATCAGTCCCCTAATAGACTCATAGACTCATAGGTCAGAAGGGACCAATATGATCATCTAGTCTGACCTCCTGCACAAGGCAGGCCACAGAACCCTACCCATCCACTTTTATACAAACCCTAATCCAGGACTGAGTTATTGAAATCCTCAAAACTGGTTTGAAGACCTCAAACTGCAGAGAATCCACCAGCAAGCGACCCATGCCCCACGCTGCAGAGGAAGGCGAAAAACCTCCAGGGCCCCTGCCAATCCGCCCTGGAGGAAAATTCCTTCCCGACCCCAAATATGGCGATCAGCTAAACCCTGAGCATGTGGGCAAGGCTCACCAGCCAGTACCCAAGAAGGAATTCTCTGCAGTAACTCAGTTCCCATCCCATCCAACATCTCCCCGCAGACCATTGGGCAGACTTATCTGGTGATAATCCAAGATCAATTGCCCAAATTAAACTATCCTATCATAACATCCCCTCCATATACTTATCCAGCTTAGTCTTGAAGCCAGATAAGTCTTTTGCCCCCACTACTTCCCTCGGAAGGCTGTTCCAAAACTTCACTCCCCTAATGGTTAGAAACCTTCGTCTAATTTCAAGTCTAAACTTCCTAATATCCAGTTTGTACCCATTCGTCCTCGTGCCTACATTAGAACTAAACTTAAATAATTCTTCTCCCTCCCTAACGTTAACCCCCCTGATATATTTATATAGAGCAAGCATATCCCCCCGCAGCCTTCTTTTGGCCAGGCTAAACAAGCCAAGCTCTTTGAGTCTCCTTTCCTCTTGCTGATTATTCTGTTACTTCACATATTGAAACTTCATCAGTTCCTACTAGAGGCAGCCAGTTTCATCTACTTGAGTCAGCATTTGGCATTTTCAAATTTCCACATCACAGACTGCTCCCTATCGACATGCTTGTTATACTGTTATCTCTTATTGCTTAGAATATCTATTTGCTTGTATTGTGGGAGCAGACAAAAGGAAGTGGACAGCAGGCTTGCCCACTATGTCAAATTTCTGCTCATCCCATCCTGAGGTGAACTTCTTCCATGCATTTTGATCTCTTTCCCCCAGACCTGGCTATCTGGAATATATGGAATCCATGACTCCTTATTGCTGTGCTAAGCTAATCCATGACAATGAGTAATGCTATTTTTGTATAGGAGGTGCGTAGTGTATAATGATTCAAATAAGTATCCAATATAAAGCTTTGAGAACAAGTATTTGGATATAAATATTTTCTTTATAAATTAATTTCTTATATTGTACACTTTAAAAATGCTACAGACTAAGTAATTTTCCTGCTTCTGAATAATTTCTTTAGAGTGGATTTAGGACATTTGTAAATTGAAAAAAGCTCATTGTGGCCATGCTTTCACAAGCTTCATGTGGCACAGATACCTATTTAGATGTGAATGGTACACAGAAAAGCTGCCAAGTTTTCCTCCTAAGCCTTGGCAGGGAAACACTAGCTGGTGCTGTAAGCTCTGTTCTGCATGTGTGGAAAAGACATCTGATTTTAAAATAAATTCACAGTTAAGATGAGGGCTTTCCAAATTTCCCAGGATATCCATTGGGAGTAACTTCTAATAAGAATATATGCTCCCTTGATTAATCCCTTTGAAAAAGCTCGTGTTGTGAGCAGAAACCTTTTGTAGCTTTTTCTCTGATTTTCTCAGTGTATCCTAGCCCCTGTCCCTCTCATACAGCTTGTTTTCCTTATTGAATCTCTTTGACTAAAAGGGTATAATGGAATTTGCTGTTTCCTTTCTGCTAGAGCTTTGACTAATGCACTGCCACTTGCCAGCAGGGGGATGGTTTGCATCATTTCTGCAGTATGCACAGCCTGCAGATCACCAGGCTGACATATTTCTATCTCCAGCTTATAAAATTAAGTGTGATTCCTTTGTACCTCAGGGAAACTATCATAAATTGATTATCTTTTAGCTTGTAGTTTTGATCCCTTTTCTGTATAAGAAGCAAAGTGATTTAAAAACAAATTAAATATGTTAAGAGCAGGATTAAATGCTTCAATATAATACATTTTAGAATAGTTATTTGAAAAGTTGCTCACAGATGAAGTATAACATAAATATATGTAGTGTACATATCTTCAGAAGATTAAATGCAATCCAGCAGTCTGCTTCCTCCCAATTTCATCTTCCACCAGTTGCAGAAGCAGCAAACAATTTCTTTGTACTTGTTGAACTTCAATCCTTGGGCTTAGTAGCAATCATTAAAGCAGTAAATTAAGATTTCTAACATGCTTACACCCAGGGCTGGAGCAACCCATTAGGTGACCTAGGTGGTTGCCTAGGGCACTAGCATTTGGGAGGTGGCATTTTGGGTCCTTTGGCGGTGACCGCAGCAGCCAGATTCATAGATTCATAGACTCTAGGACTAGAAGGGACCTCGAGAGGTCATCGAGTCCAGTCCCCTGCCCTCATGGCAGGACCAAATATTGTCTAGACCATCCCTAATAGACATTTATCTAACCTACTCTTAAATATCTCCAGAGATGGAGATTCCACAACTTCCCTAGGCAATCTATTCCAGTGTTTAACTACCCTGACAGTTAGAAACTTTTTCCTAATGTCCAACCTAAATCTCCCTTGCTGCAGTTTAAGCCCATTGCTTCTTGTTCTATCATTGGAGGCTAAGGTGAACAAGTTTTCTCCCTCCTCCTAATGACACCCTTTTAGATACCTGAAAACTGCTATCAGGTCCCCTCTCAGTCTTCTCTTTTCCAAACTAAACAAACCCAATTCCTTCAGCCTTCCTTCATAGGTCATGTTCTCAAGACCTTTAACCATTCTTGTTGCTCTTCTCTGGACCCTCTCCAATTTCTCCATGTCTTTCTTGAAATGCGGTGCCCAGAACTGGACACAATACTCCAGCTGAGGCCTGACCAGCGCAGAATAAAGCGGAAGAATGACTTCTCGTGTCTTGTTTACAACACACCTGTTAATGCATCCCAGAATCACGTTTGCTTTTTTTGCAACAGTATCACACTGTTGACTCGTATTAAGCTTGTGGTCTACTATGACCCCTAGATCTCTTTCTGCCATACTCCTTCCTAGACAGTCTCTTCCCATTCTGTATGTGTGAAACTGATTGTTCCTTCCTAAGTGGAGCACTTTGCATTTATCTTTATTGAACTTCATCCTGTTTACCTCAGACCATTTCTCCAATTTGTCCAGATCATTTTGAATTTTGACCCTGTCCTCCAAAGCAGTTGCAATCCCTCCCAGTTTGGTATCGTCCGCAAACTTAATAAGCGTACTTTCTATGCCAACATCTAAATCGTTGATGAAGATATTGAACAGAACCGGTCCCAAAACAGACCCCTGCGGATCCCCACTTGTTATACCTTTCCAGCAGGATTGGGAGCCGTTAACAACTACTCTCTGAGTACGGTTATCCAGCCAGTTATGCACCCACCTTATAGTAGCCCCATCTAAATTGTACTTTCCTAGTTTATCTATAAGAATATCATGCGAGACCGTATCAAATGCCTTACTAAAGTCTAGGTATATCACATCCACTGCTTCTCCCTTATCCACAAGGCTCATTATCCTATCAAACGAGCCTTGTGGATAAGATGTTCGGCTGTCCCATCGTCCGCATTTAGAAGGAAGGACCTGAGGCGGGGGGCACAGGGACGGCCACCTGCAGCAAGTAAGGGGAGGCGTGGCACGCAGGGGAACCGCTTCCCGCCCCAACTCACCTCTGCTCCACCTCCTCCCCTGAGCATGCTGCCTCGCTCTGCTTCTCTCCCTCCCAGGCTTGCGTCGCCAAACAGCTGATTGGCGCCACAAGCCTGGGAGGTGGGAGAAGTGGAGCAGCAACATCATGCTCGGGGAGGAGGCGGAGCAGAGGTGAGCTGGGGTGGGGAGCTGCCGCATGGCTCCCCGGACTTGGGGGAGCTGCCGTGGGTGAGCTGCTGCAGAGGGGGGCATCTTAGGGTGGAGGGGCAGGGGGGCGGAGAACTGCCACAGGGCTCGGGGGGGCGCAAGGTGGAAGCTTCACCTAGGGCATGAAACATCCTTGCACCCGCCCTGCTTACACCTTTCTTTGTGAAAGGCAGAAGGTTGGGCAGAAGTTTCAGTACATTTCCTGGCCTCGATGTGTGTGGCCTAGCTGTTGCAACTTGTCAAGTGGATAAGACTGTACAGCAGGTAGTGATATTATCATATCAAAAATCAGTTAATCTCTGATATTGCTGCCATAAGTAACAAAAAGAAGCAAACTGCCAACAGAGAGTGCATTTTAGGGGAAAGCAGTGGCACAAATCACAGTTGAGCTTCCAGGATGGACATGGAGTTTCTAGTGCAGCAGTTGAAAGGAAGCTAGGTACTCTACTCTGACTTCCTGTGTTCTGTTGTGATTAAATATGTCCACCTTTCCAGACCATCTTGTTATAGTCTGAGGCTTAACAGTTAAACAGGAGATTCAGGGAATATTGCTTCAGTGTCCTACAAAGGCTACCTTCCTTTAAAGCTAGGACATATACTTTAAAAATATAGCATGCCTATAGGATGTTGCCAGATCTGATCAACAAGATTCCAGTCAGTAAGGCTATATCCACACTTAAAACGCAACAGCAGAACAGCTGCTGTGCTGAATCTGCGCCACTGTAGTACTTCCATGTAGACACTCACTACAGCGACCGGAGGGGTTATTCTGTTGCTGTAGTTAGTCCACCTTCCCAAGAGGCAGTAGCATGGTTTAGCACTGTCCACACCAGAGGTTAGATCATCTTCACTGTGTTGCTCAGGTGTGTGTATTTTGCATACTCCTGAGCATTGTAGCTGGCTTGACCTAACTTTTTAGTGTAGATCTGGCCTAAATCTGGAGAAGAACTAAGTAAAATAGCCTTGTGCTTAATTTACATTTTGGATGCCAGAACAGTTCTCCCTCGTGTCTGACTTTTTCTGCGATACCCCATGAAGCTTGAGGACTCAGAAGTGTGTCATGTTCAGTCATTGAAGGTATGTCTGCACTGCAGTGTGATCCTGTGCTTGACCCTGGGCTCAAGCCTAACTCCCCTTGTATCTACACTGCAGTTGCGCTAATCCAGGGTCCCAGGGCCCTGCAGGGCTGGAGGATCCAAGAGTCAGGATCCAAGCCCTATTGCTTTGCAGAAGAGATGCAGGCCTGCTTGCCTGAGGTCCCGGGAGTCACCTGGAAGTATTCCACAATTCCCTGGGACAACTTCCTTAGTTCTCACTACCTCAAAAATCTTCAGTCCACTCTAATGAAAACAGAAGCCATTCCCCCTCCTCTTGGCAAATGGCAGCAGCTCAGGTCAGCGTTAACCCATTGTTTTCTAATCAAAGATCTGCAAGCACACTATCAGACAGCCTCTTGGATTTGCAACGGAGAGCAAATTGACCAAGCCGTTTGCAAAGCGAGCTGCTTCCTGGCAAGGTACAGGGCAAGCAGTAAAGTTTTCCCACAGTGCACCACGGTCTTAGGGTAGAGTGGCCACATTTCAGGGTTGGGGGGGAGCACTAGGGATTCTGGGATAAGATTAGTTTGGCTTGGGTCTGCACATTGCAGTGTGGACATTAGAGCACTAAGTTCAAGCAAGGATTAGAAAAGTCTTAACATGGGGTTAAATACAATGTAGATGCTCAAGTCTAGGGTTCTCTAACACAGGTCAGCTGACTAAAATCCTACTAACTCTGGACTTAGACTGCAGTGTAGACATATCCTGAGAGTTAAATGATTTCAGACATTTCCACCACCCACTTCTAACACATGCCAGACTTATAGTCTGCCCAAACAGATCTCAGATAACTTCACTGCTGACCTAAGGGGCATGAGAGTCACCATCTTCAAGTTCCTGTCCCAAAAGACTTCAGTTCCTCTAGCTGGTGGCTGAGAACAATAGAAAATGGTCTGTGATATAAAATAAATAAAGGAGCACAGGGAGTGGATTATGCCCTATTTCTTTTGAAGCATGTCAGGTCGAAACTGTATATTTTGGGTTACATTAGTGTGCTCATTGCATCCTCCAGTTACGCAAAGATCAAGTAGTTCATGAATATGTGTGAAATAAGAATTCAGAGTTTGTCTTAACCAAGAAGGTAATGATTGTTTCTGTCTCTGATATCAACAATCGTAGAAACGAAATCAAACAAATAGTAGGCTTCAGTCATTAAACAGCCAAAGTGTTTTATGGTGTGTACACATTGTACTGCCTTTCAAATGATTCAACAGATAGTTATTTGTTTAGCTTACTTACAGTATAAAAGGCACGTTGGCTTCTAAAGACACCATTTCCAGATGGATTAATTATGAAGTAGTTGTAGCATATGAAGCCAAGAAAAAAGACACCCTTTTCCCTCCCCCATTCCAAAAGATCATTGCAGCACACTCACTAAGGTAATGGCTAGTGATGTTGCAGAGGATATCTGAATATGTTCCATGGATGTTTGAGGCACTACACAGTGGACTAGTTGGTATTGGCTTATTTACTTTGAGACACAAAGATAGTAGGCAAAATCTGATGAAATGGTGAGGAATAAAAAATAATCAGATATTGAAATAAGTGTTATAGTAATTTCTTTTCTAAACATTCCTATCCTAGTCAGGATCAACCCTTCACCAAACAAAAAACAAGCAAAAATAGCAGGGTTTGGGTCTCTTTTATTCTTAGCAAAGTTTGGTTGTGTCAGGTTGCCCTTTTTTCCCTTTGCCCTCTCTCTTCCCCCCACCTCCTACAAGCTGTTTTCTCCTGTGATGGTTTTCTCATATTTTTCTTTACACATATCTGGGAAATCACTTTGATCTGGAAAAGAGGCAAAAGGGGGAACTCTCATTATGTCTTGTCACAGACACATGTTCCACCTGGTAGAAGAATGAGTCCATGCAGGTATGAAAATATGCAGAAAACCTTTACAGGTAAAGCTTAAACTGTCACAGAAAAATCTCTTTACTTGCCATGTAGTCAAGTTTTCAACTTGAGCTTAAGGCATCCTAGAATTTTACTTCCTAACCTAATTAACACTAAGAGTGTATCAGAGGAGACATGTTTGATCGCTTATGAAAGATCACATGCTTCATCTGGCAGGTGAGACATGTTAAAGGTATTACTCCAACCATGTTTGTGGTTTTTATTGCTGTCATTCTTTACCTAATTGCTGGGAAGTTTACAGCTGGCATTGTAATCACTTACGGAATGGATGGAAAACTTTTCAGGCTTAGCAGGCTGAAAGTGAAGAGTAAGATTTCCACAACATCTATTTTGGAACTTCAGTATGCTGATGACAACGCAATCTTTGCCCACTCTGAAAAAGATCTTCAAACTATCTTGAATGTGTTTGCCGATGCTTACACATGTCTTGGTCTCACTCTTAATATCAAGAAGACTAAAGTGCTCTATCAGCCCTCTCCAAATGAGGTATACATGCTCCATCTATCAAAATCAATAGAAAGGCACTGGAGAATGTCTATCATTTCCTCTGCCTTGGAAGTCATCTTTCATCCAAGATAGATATTGATGCAGAAATTCAATATCACCTGAGCTGTGCCAGTGTAGCTTTTTCTCGTTTATGGCACAGGGTCTTTGAAGATCATGACATTCGAACAGACACCAAGCTTCTTGTTTATCAAGCCATTATTCTCCCAACACTGTTGTATGGGTCCGAAACTTGGATGACCCATAGACACCACTTGAAAGCCCTTGAGATGCACCATCAACGCTGCCTTCGTAAGATTCTGAAGATCACATGGGAAGACAGGTGCACCAATGTTCTGGAAGAAGCAAAGACCACCCGTATCGAGGCAATGATCATCCATCAGCAATTCCACTGGACTGGTCATGTTGTCCGGATGCCAGACCATCGCCTCCCAAAACAGGTCCTGCTCTCTCAGCTGAAAAAAGGGTACCGTAATGTGGGTGGACAACGGAAGTGTTATAAGGACTTGCTGAAGGACAACCTAAAAAAATGTAATATTGACACTGATACCTGGGAGACACTTTCCTAAGATCGCTTAAAATGGAGTGAAGTCCTACGTGATGGTCCCCTCCCTTTTGAACTTGCTTGCCAACAAGCCGAAGAGGACAAGAGGTGCAGGAGGAAGGAGAGACTGTTCTCCAGTAATGGTCAACAGCCTCCTGCTGAGCCTGAAAAATCTACCCTCATTGTAATAGAACTTGTGGTTCAAGGATTGGCCTTATTAGCCACCTGAGGACCCATAACTCCTATGGAAGATGACCATACTCGGTAACAAGTGATTGCCCATCATTGCTAAAAGAATCATATATGTACATAGTATGAGTGGAAAAGACATTTTGGGTCAACTAGTCTAGTTTTGACATTATATGTAGCCTGTTTCCCTTACTGCTATTGTTCCTTCTAGTAGTGTCTTAAGGCTTGTCTACACTTAAAGCACTGCAGTGGTGCAGCTGCACTGCTGTAGTGCTTCAGTAAAGACACTACCCATACCAACAGGAGGGCTTCTCCTGTCAGCGCCAGTAATCCAGCTCCCCAAGAGGCAGTAGTTAGGTCGATGGAGAATTCACTTGTCTATATAGCGCAGTCTACACTAGGGATTAGGTCAGTTTAACTGGGCCGCTCAGGAGTGTGGATTTTTCACACCCTTGAGCCGTGTAGTTATACCAACCTAATTTCCTAGTGTAGACCAAGCCTTAGAGAATATTTTCTTAAGTCAGGAATCTTAAATTTATCTAACCTATTTGACTTGTTCAGATCCAACAGAATGGAAGCTTTATGTTGTGAAGTCAACCTTCTGTATGTGAATGGATTTAACATTGTCTTAGCCTGAAACAGTTATGAAAGGCCTGAACTCCCCACAGTCATCTAAACAGGGTGTTAAGTCTGAAATCTAATATGGACCATATCTTCAAATAATTTAGCTGTGAAGTTGCACACATGAAGTGGATGCCTTATTTCTGTAAGTAATTACTAAATTAAGCATGCAAAGTGTGTAATTGCATGCATAAAAGGCCAGATAAGCAAAGGGCAGAAATAACAGTGGTGGAATCATTTTTTCCCACTAAGGAATGTTAAATGCAATAGTAACAGTATCTAAGGGCTCATTTGTATTTGAATACAGTTTTGAATAATTGAGTTTGCCGACATAATGCTGACTGATTTGCTAACCAGTAAAAAAAAACATGTTCAGCATCATGTCCTAACTCAGGGCTTGTCCATACAGAGACATAGTGTGTGGCACATAAATGTAAATCTATTGCGCACTAGCTTGCTGCATGCTAAATCACTGTGAGGACCCTGCTGTAACATATTGTGCAGCAAGCTAGTGCCTTGTAGAGTCATGCCCTGGTTTGCCATGCGCTAAGTCTCCATGTGGATATGCCTACAGTGGCTCAAAATCATGTTCATACTTTAAAAGTTTGCAATATAGATGAATCCTAATTGTTGTGTTGCTACATAAGGGCTATGTTTTATCCACAGTCTTAGTACAACTCTCCTTCTGATGTCAGTGGGAGAACTACTGTTGATCTAGGTGATATATTGGGCCTAACATTGTAGTCTAAGCCCACAGTCCATAATTAAACAATGTAATTTGGCCTTCTCCACAGAATGTTTGAAACACCTCAACTCTCTCCCCTTTCACTGTCTTCTAATCTCTCTGTTGTATACTCATATTAACTATCGAGTTGAATTTGAGGCAGCTCGTTAATATGTATTTTTACATGAATAGCTTTTAAAAGACTGATTATGTTTGCATCTGGCTACTTCCCCTCTGGAACACAAGTTGATTGAAGCTTGGTTATAAAAGAATTGTGGATTTTTAAATTGTTATGCTATTAATTAAGCTTTAACTTTTAAATATGCAGTTCCAAAATTAATAAATATTAAGACAACCAAAATTCTCTATAAACATTAAGATTAATTATTTCTGGATGATCTGTGAAATTTTCTGACATGTAATGCCTTAAGTATATGGATTCTTTAAAATTAATCTTAATCCTAAAACTGTGTGTGGGGAAATAAAGAGATTCTAAAGGAAACTTTGAAGATCATGTATGTAAATTTTGCTGAACCATAAAAACCACCGTTACATTATTTGCCTTTTATACAGAAACCAGAAATGCAATTAGTAAATTTTTGTATAGAAACTTGTATTCATTTACTGTGACTACTATATCTGAACAATAGGATTATTTCATTGTATTCCATCAAAAGTCATGAGTAAACTAATTTTTATTTCATCAAGTTAATTAATTGCTTTTAGGTAGGCATGAAATGTCAAGAAGGGGAACGACGTAAGTGAGGTCAGAATCGTTTAGAAAATGAGAGTAGAGCTATAAACCTGAATGTTTACAGCTGCAAGTCTGCCATCTAGTGTTGAGTAATTTTTGAACCACTAAATGTGTTCAGAGCACAGTTATGAATTATCATTAAGATTATGTCATGTTTCTGCACTAATTGTAAATGATGATAAATGATAAATCAAAAAGCAGCCAAAAGCTTGATTGGAGGAGTAATGCTCCCAGCAGTGACACACGAGCATGAGTGACAACCTCAGGGCAGGCTGTTAGAAACCAGGGCACAAATCCCTAATTGGTTGTGAGATTTAAACTTAGATTTTGTCAACAAACTGCACCTAGTGCAAACTCCTCAGGCACTATAACAGCCTTCACACAGAGTCAAAGACAGCCCCCTTGGGTACTCGGGTGTGTCTTGCCACCCACGTGAGCTTATCTCTGTGATAGATGGTTCCTTACACTAAGAATCACACCAATATTTAGGTTATTCCTGATCACAAAGGGCCAGTCACTTACCCCAGGTCACTTGCGCTTTAGGTCTCACACCAAAGCCACTGCTTGTAGCCAATCCTGTAGTAAACTATATGAAGACTTACTAATAGAGAGTTATTTACAAAGTTAAAGCAAGCAGACAGACAAACAATGAGTTAGGCCATGTCTTCTCTACTGAATTATGTTGACCTAACTTACATTGGCATACAGCCATCACAGTTATTAAAGTACTTGTGTGTGTGCACATTTGGCTCCTTATGTCGGTGGTGTGCTTTCTCACCAGGAGCACTTGTATCAATTATATTGTCAGTGTGGAGGATTGGGGGATTGATCCTGGAGGCTAGTAATAGTCAATGTAAGCAATGCAGCGTCCACTGGGGTTGCCAACTGTCTAATCGCAGAAACCCAAACATCCTTGCCCTGCCCTGCCCTGCCCTGCCCTGCCCTGCCCCGTCCCTGAGGCCCTTCCCCTTTCCTGAGGCCCTGCTCCCTCCATCCCCCCTCCCTCTGTTGCTTGCTCTCTCCCACCCTTGCTCATTTGCACAGGGCTGGGGCAAGGGTGGGGGGTGCGGGCTTTGGGCTGGAGGGTGGGGCTGAGGGGTTCGGAGTGAGGGAAGGGACTCTGGGCTGAGCCTGGAGCTGGGGGTTGGGGTGCAGGAGGGGGTGTGGGCTCTGGGAGGAAGTTTGGGTGTGGGAGGGAGCTCAGGGTGCAGACTCTGAGAGGGAGGGGACTGGGGCAGGGAGTTGGGATGTGGGAGGGGGTGAGGGGTGCAGGCTCTGGGCAGGCCACTCTTACCTCAGGTGGCTCCCGGAAGCGACTGGCATGTCCGGCTCCTAGGCTCAGGGGCGGCCAGATGACTCTGTGCGCTGCCCCTGCCTGCAGGTACCACCCACGCAGCTTTCATTGGCTGTGGTTCCCGGCCAGTGGGAGCTGCGAAGTCAGCACACAGGGCAGGGGCAGCACACAGAGACTCCCTGCACCTAGGAGCTGGATACACTGATTGCTTCTGGGAGCTGTGCAGAGCCAGAGCAGCTGGGGAGCCTGCCATAACCCCGTTGTGCTGCCAATCGGACTTTTAGCAGCCTATTAAAATCCCCTGTATTGGTTTCAGGAGCTACCGGGAGATCAATGCCAATCTGGGAAGGTTGGTAACCCTAGTGTCCACACTGACACTCTGTCAACCTAATTATGTCGACTGTGACTCTATGCTGCTCGGGGAGATGGTGTTACTAAATCAGCATAGAGAGGCACTTAAGTTGGTGGGAGCCAAATTTAAGTGAAGACGCTTCCACAGTTCGGTCATCTAACAATATAGTGTAGACCAGGCTTGGGTTTCAAAAGGTAATATAGGCCTCTGTAAATCAGCAAACTCTGTTTGGCCTTCAGGGTTAACACTGGCTTAGCAGCTGAGGATATCTTGCTTCTGCCTAGGAAAACCTTGGCCCTCCTCCATCTGCCCCGCCCTCAAGAGTCCAAGCAACATAGAGATACCTAGTTGCTTTGGTTGAAGTTTTTATCCCCCTCTTGCCATGTGCTCTGAACTGCAAACTCAGCTGATGGGAGAATCCATTTGCATGACTCATCTTCATGGAGAAGAGAGCAGAACAAATTTAAAATTTTATTAGAAAATGTTTAAAAATAAATGATACACAGCGTTGAAAATTCAGTTAATAGTCATCGGGGGTACCATACAGAGTATAGGGGGATGTTAGTATTTTGACATTGGATAGCGCATAACACATACAGTCTTCAGTATCCCCAATAGGGGAGTTTAAGGTGGATGAATTAAGGTACAGTCACCAAGTAGTGAGGGTACATCGCTCATACAGGAATTACAGGTAATCATAGGTATAAATAAGTGGGCTGAGTAATGAGGATAGGATGCCCCTCATATGGTGGAGTTCGGTTCGGTGGGTTCAGGGGATAGGGTCTGACAGAGGAAGTCTTCAGGTCTCTTCCTCATTGTGGGTGCACGAAGTCACGCTGGCTCACTCTCAGTATTGGCAGTGGCCGGTGATGTGCTCTGTATAAATGTCCCGGGACCAGTGGATAGTGTCTGAGACTCATTAGACATCGCATGAGCCGCATGTAGCGACAGCGTACCCGGCAGATCCTCAGTACGTGCTCGTTACAGGGGTCCCAGGCACCCAGGGCCCCGACGATCAGAGCGTCGGTATATACTTCATAACCCTTTGTCTGCAGGGTGTCGGCCAGTACTAAGAGTCTTGAGTCCTTTTGTTGATGATTCCTCAGTGCAGATGTCTGGATTTCCCAGTAGTAAGATTCACCCCTAGCTAAGGCCCTACCAAATTCATGGCCATGACAAATACAACATGACCGTTAAATCTGGTCTCCCCCTGTGAAATCTGGCCTTTTGTGTGCTTTTACCCTATACTATACAGATTTCACAGGGGGAGACCAGTATTTCTCAGATTGAGGATCCTGACCCAAAAGGGAATTGCGGAGGAGGGATCACAAGGTTATTTTAGGGGGGCTGCAGTATTGCCACTCTTACTTCTGCACTGCCTTCAGATCTGGGCAGCTGGAGAGCAGCGGCTGGTGGCCGGGAACCCAGCTCTGAAGGTGGCACCCCACCAGCAGCAGCACAGAAGTAAGGGTGGCATTACCATACCATGCTATTCTCACTTCTGCTGGCAGTGGCTCTGCCTTTGGAACTGGGCTGCTGGCCGGCAGCTGCCGCTCTCCAGCTGCCCAGCGCTGAACGCAGTGCCGCAGCCAGCAGCAGTGCAGAAGTAAGGGTAGCAGTACTGCAACCCCCCCTACAATAACCTTGTGACCCCGTCCACAACTCCTTTTTGGGTCAGGACCTGTATAATAACAACACTGAAATTTCACATTTCAATAGCAGAAATAATGAAATTCATGATTTTTAAAATCCTATAACCATGAAATTGACCAAAATGGATCATGAATTTGGTAAGGCCTTACCTCAAACCTGCCTGGTATTCACGGGTCTCCTCTTTCAGGAGGGGTGTAACAATTTCTGTAGAAAAGCAGCTCTTCACACGAATTAATGTCCCTCTTCTGTATTGGACATTACAATCACAGAGGGTCACAATACAGCCACTCAAATATAACATTACACTGTGGAACACCGATATTACGAGTAAGATTACTGCATACAGCAACTCACAAGCATTCAATAGAGACTAGACACTTTCTTATAATTCTGATACTTATTTTATCAATATTAACCCACAAGTGAGCCAGACAGAGTCCTGCTATGTATCTGTCACTGTCCAGCTAAGATATGTGGACCCTGGCATGATCTGGTGCCTGGTCTGCCAGTGTCACTGGGATAATCAAAGCAAAATGTTAAAGGAGATAACTCCTGTCCTCGTGTTTGGTACAGGAGTAGAGCTTGATGAATAACTCATTATTAGTTAAGCCAGCAAACTGAAAAATTAGAAAAACTATTCAGTTAGATTCTGAAAATGTTCAGAATTTGTCAGCAAATCAGAGAAGTGTTTTCAGTCATATTACTGTGTGTATGTATCTTCCCCTTATAACTTAAAGGCAGTGGTTAGAGCACTTGCTTAGAATGTGGGAGAGCCAGGTTTGACTCTCCTCTGGAGAAGGGACTTGAAAACTTTTCTCTGCCTGAATTAGAGAAGGGAATTTAATCCATGTATCCTACCTCTCAGGTGAGTGCCTTAGTCACCAGATGAAGTCATTCTCTCTCTCTAGCTCAATTTATATCAAAGTACGTATTTATACAAAGTAGAACAGATTTAATAGGAGAGACTGAAAGACTAGCCTATAGCCAGGTGATTAGGATGCTGACCTGGCACGGGGGATATCTGAGTCTCAAGTTTCTGATCCGATGAATATTTAAGTATTTATACCAAGTGGAACAGCTTCAACAGGAGAGATGGAGAGCAACCCACCCCATAATAGCCTGTAGTCTCTTGATTAGGATACTCACCTAGGCAGGGCCGGTACAAGGATGTTTCGTGCCCTAGGCAAAACTTCCACCTTGCGCCCTCCCCTGTCCCCGAGCCCCCACCCTGAGGAGGTCCTCCCGCGGCAGCTTCCCCCCTCCACCTTGAGGCGCCCCCCCGAAGCAGCTCCCCACCCTGAGGCACCCCCTCGCCCCAGCTCACTCCTGCCCCGCCTCCTCCCCAAGCACACCATGGCTGCTTCACTTCTCCCGCCTCCCTGGTTTGCGGGGCCAATCAGCTTAGGCGCTGCAAGCCTGGGAGGTGGGAAAAGTGAAGCAGCAACAGAGTGCTCGGGGAGGAGGTGGGGCAGAGGTGAGCTGGGGTGGGGAGTTCCCCTGCGTGCCACCCCCTCCCCCTTACTTGCTGCAGGCGGCCCTCCCTGTGCTCCCCTGCCCCAGGTCCCTCTGCCTAAATACCGGCAGCGACCACGGCGGCCGAAGATCTGGCCGCTGCTGAAGAAAATGCCGCTCCCCAAATGCCAGCGCCCTAGGCGACTGCCTAGGTCGCCTAAATGGTTGCACCAGCCCTGCACCTAGGAGGGAGGAGATCTGAGTCTAAATCCCTGCTCCAGAGGGGGATGCAAATATGGGTCTCCCACATCCCAGGTAAGTGCCCTAACAGTGACAGATACATAGCAGTTACTCATGGTGTCTGATGCTACAATTATATTCCCCAAAGTACAATTTATTGCAGTGGAACTTGCACTGTGATCTGTAAAATGTTTCTGTCAAGGGCTTGGGAATCAGAAGACTAGGGTTATGTGCCTGACTCAAAAAAGTTGGAGTGGTATCAAAAATGAAAGGATAAAACTAAAATGAAAAGTGTTCTAGAGAATTGAGGATTTGAGACCAAAAAAAAAAGTGGGCGGGATATGCTAGCAGGGTTGCAACCAGTGCGCTATGATGCTTCTCAGCAATACCAAAAGAACATAAGAATAATCATCCTAAATTACAGATTCACATAGCACCCAAATACTAAGATGGCTTCACTTTCCCCTACACTGACCTTTTGTGGTCAGTTTATATGATGAGATATATATATGTATCTATGATGGATGGATTCATTGATGGTGCATGAACTGACATTTGCTAAGTCTTTTTGCAAAGTATGCTCTATAAATTTATTTGTACAAATTATCTGAAAGTTGCCTGTAGATAAAACAGTGTAAATGTTTACAAAAGAGAATTTTCAAAAAAATGATTTTGCTGATTTACACCCAAAGTATCCTTTTAAGTTCTGAAAACTCATTACATTTATGTGGTTTGTGTGTGAAGTGGCCTTATGTTTATGGTCAAATGTTGAACTCATTAATAGATGTAGCACTTTTATTATTTCTATAATACAGTGAGTGATCGTGGTGCTTTTTAATTTCATTTGTAAAATTATAATTAACAATCTTACTACTGCAATTAAAAAGAAAATATGTAAAAGCAGCAAAGAATCCTGTGGCACCTTATAGACTAACAGACGTTTTGGAGCATGAGCTTTCGTGGGACCCATGAAAGCTCATGCTCCAAAACGTCTGTTAGTCTATAAGGTGCCACAGGATTCTTTGCTGCTTTTACAGATCCAGACTAACATGGCTAACCCTCTGATAAAGAAAATACGGAAATTTTAATTATTGTTAAATTATTTTCTCTATAATCTTAGTTCTGGCATTTCCTGACTTTTGAGTGCTTGACTTCACAACCTTAATTTCTCTTAACATAGAGCCGTGTCTGTGTGATTTCCTAGCTTTTTAACAAAGCAAACTGAAAACAGATTCCAGCAGGTGCCATAATGTTGACACGCAGGTGGGTCATCAGGTTGGAACCTTTAGATTCACTGCACAGACATCTGCCACTAATGGAGTAACTTACAGCAATAGTAGGTTGTCATTATCTGTGTAGAACAGCATTGGGGTTGGGGAAGATGAGATACTTTGCCAGTGTGTTTCATGATTTGCTGGTAGCAGAGGAATAGTCAGACTCAGAAATCATGGATTCCATTCCAGACACTGGAGGAGACTCTTCTGCTTGTTCCCTCTCCCCTTGCCAAGCTTAACTGTCTCTCCCCCTCCTCCATTCCAACTCCTGAGGTTTTTGTCTAGCTATCCCCAGTTTCATTTCTCCTCTCCCCAGTTCTTTGTCCCCAGTCTCCTTCTCTGTCAGTCCTAGTTTGCCCTCATCTCAGCTCCTTGTCCAATCTGTTTCTCATCACCTGCCTGCCAGGTACATTCCCTGTCTGAACTGGCTCCCAGTCTCCCACCCTGGACTCCTCATCCAAACGTCTTTCTCCTATCTCTTTGCCCAGATCTCTTTGCCCAGTCACTCTGTTGTCCCTCTCCCTTTCTGCTTCTAGCCTTTCCCACCAGCTACTCATCCAATCTCAATCTCACCCACTCATCTCTGGCTTCCAGAACCTCCACCTCCATTCCCCCCCGCCCCCCCGGGTTCCCAGTCTCCTCTGAGATCAGACTAGATTATGTAATTGTGACTTCGGGCCTTGAAATCTATGGATCTTCTGCCCCTCTGTCTCTCAATCCCAGTCTCCTTCACTAGCCAGTCCCAGTCTCTCCACCACACCAGCCATGTGTCCTTCCTTGTCCCAATCTAATTCCTCCACTGCTCACTCTAGTTGCAACACTCTAGCAAGTCTCTAATCAGCATGTTCTAACTGTGATTTTTCAAAAAGCCTGTAACTTGGCCAAGTTGAGTGGAATTTCATGGAGAAACCAAAAGGCACACATGGACCACCACCTGCCAATTTTCAAATCCTTACTTCAAGAACGAAGGTGCTACCGAGGGCCAAATAAAAGGTCACCAGAATTTTTTAACATGGGCAAAACAAAATATTTTTCAATAGTCTCATTCTCAGAAATGGCTGAGAAATGTTTTGGCTGAAATTTTCCAGTAAAATTCAACCTGAGGCAAACACACAGCATGGAAAAATTCAATCCAGACAGAGTCCGGTAATGTTATAAGCAGGGTCTTATAATGGGAAGTGTCAGGCAACCTTAATAATAGGTTGTGCTGCCAGCCTATGATCTCTACACACACACACACACCTGACCATCTAAGTAGTTTAACAGATTTGGAAATGAAAAGTGGACAAAATACAGATACCTCTTCTGAATGTTATATGATTATTTTATTTAGGATTAAGATTTGTATGGTTTTATCTTTACCTAAATTTCCTTGATTTCTTGTAGAGTAATTATTTGGTGTTCATGGCAGAACTTTTCTGGTGGTTTGAAGTGGTGAAGCCATCATTTGTACAGCCGCGTGTTGTCATTAATCCCCAAGGTAACAAAGTATTTGTTTTTTATTTCATGTTAACTAGTGCTGTACAAGCCCCATAGAGTTCAGGTTTCAATAGTGTAAGCAGATTTAATCTACAATTCAATTCACAGTGCTTGGCTACAAACCAGCCCCTTAAAGAGCTGGAAAGTGACTCTGTAAACAGGAAACCATCCTTGTATGAAATTTGAATGTATTTCTCAGGAATCAACAAAGCTGAGAGGCAGATTCTTCTTCCTTCTCATGCATCATCAACAGACATTTTGATTAAAGTCTTCTCTAGACTAGGAAGATTTGCCTAGCTGTAACTACATTAGTGTAATCTAGATAAGCCTTACATTCCCCTCACTTACACCTATGCAAACCCCGTAAAAGCAGTGGAATTTTGTAGACATACCTGAGGGCAGAATTTGACCCATATAATACTTTATTGGTCAGAATGAGACACAAAAGTGAAAGAACTCAGGGCAGGGTAGTGAACAGATCAAACAACTACAGGGAAGGATGACAAAACTGTGCACCTGCATAGCAAAAATCATTTCAGACACAATCTTCAGCAATTTTTCAGATTGATAAATCTGCCTCTCAGGCAGACCTTTCAGAGGCTGTGGAGGTAAGGCAAGAATTATATGCTATAGTACCATGGTCTCAGCACTAACACCTGGGATCACAGTTCTGTTGTGTAGGCTCTTACTGCCTTAAGATTTTTTCATGTACATATTGTATAATAAACAAAATCTGGAAAAAATAATTTAAAATGGAACTAAATAAGTTAAGATGTAGCCCAAATATGTCAAAATGAGAAACTTGCAAAAATCATTTTTTTTCTCTTGAAATTTTCCTCAGAAAACAAAATACTTGGTGTTTTTTTCATTTTTTTGATTTATCAGCATTTCTTTGTGCCTCCTATTCTTCCTCTCCCCCCTGTTCAGTGGCAAAATGGGGAAAAGGGGACAGAAGAGGCTAAGAAAATAATGAACACTTTCCATTTAAAAAATTTAAAAAATATTGCTTGTGTAAGCTCATGGAATAAACATTACTTCAAAATATTTCAACCAGCTTTGTTGATAAGGTTTTGAACTGCATGATAAATGAAAATAATGTGGAAGTTTTGTCTTCTATTGCAGCTGAACCTGTGAAAGATGCATCTTCTGTTCCTATTTTGAATGCTAATAGAAGAAATTATATGGATGGTTCATGTGGTTCTGACTTTATAGCCAGGTAATACCAGTCTCTTTAGTAGCATTTTACATTTCTTCCCCTTCCACTCAAAACAAGCACAAATATTTGTATATTTTCTGATGCCCTTTCTAGAAATGTCCAGAGGGTGTATTACCAAATAATAGGTGAAGCCAAATTCCTCATACATGATTCCATAACCATAAAGCAAAAGACTGCTAACAACTATTATAGAATTTTCTGAACCTGGTCCAATTGATTCCTTTTCATTCTGTATAAGAATACATATGAAAAGATTGAGAAACATTGTTAAATTCTGAAAATAAATTTAGTTATGAAACTGCAAGACCGATAGTTCTGGCTGGAACTAGAATTGCTTGTAATATGGAAGCCTGACCCACATAGCTCAGACAGTGTGCCTCAGCAATGGGATTCATTATCTGCATTTCCAGTTCTGGGCTTCACTTTCTCACACTCACTCAGTCCTGCAAGTCATGAAGGCACTCAACTCTCATTTAAGTCAGAGGGAACTGAATTTACTTAGGACCTCACAGGATTGGCCCATTCAGAGAGATTGCAATTCATCATCATCTGTACAGTGGGGAGTAGAATGGAAATAATAAACTCTGATTTGCTTGTGATCTACAATATAGAGGATTTTAACTCTGTCATCAGTGCACTAAAATATTGCACCACAAGGAACCCTTGAATCTGGAGATTCAACATCCAAACCAGTCAGTGTGTTCAACTCCAGCAGCCCCAAAACTCAAATGTATGTTATCAGGCTTCACAGCCTGTCCCAGTATCCTATTTAAGCTGCTATGTAAAATAATCAGTTATTTGTTTTGTTGCTTTTTAGTATTCTTGCAATATCTTCACTTAAAATAGAAACTTAGAACTAGCCATTCAAAGCAGAGGAATGAATGCCTCAGTAGAAGAGCCTCTTGAAGTACTAAAGATCACATTCTTGGAGATGGAAAAAGAATAAAACCTTTTCCTTGTCATACTGGTGGTGCACTTAGATATTGTGGTGATGGGTGCCTTTAGAAAACCATTTGTAATGCTACCTCTGATGTTAGGTAGATTAATTATAGCAGAAGGGGATTTAGACTCTTAATATCACACACAGAAATTAGGATGACTGAAGAAATTGGGAGAAAATCCCAGGCATGACTTTTCTTGGCTGGCAGCCATTGTTGAACTATGTTAAGATTTGTTCAGCATGTGTGAGGCCAAGAAAAGAGCTTGTTTTCCTGAAATCCAGAGTTACTATTTCTAAAGGTTATAAAGAAAGTGAAGTGGAAGGAAAAACACAGTAAAGACCAAATGGTCTCTCAGTGGCAGGGCTGGTTCCAGCTTTTTTGCCGCCCCAAGCGGCGAAGAGAAGGGGAAAAAAAAAAAAAGCCACGACTGATGGCACTTCGGCGGCTGCTCTATCACGCTGCTTCATTCTTTAGCGGCAATTCAGCAGCCGGTTCTTCCCTTCAAGAGGGACTTAGGGACCTGCCACCAAATTACCGCCAAAGACCCGGACATGCCACCCCTTTCCATTGACCGCTCCAAGCACTTGCTTCCTGCACTGGTGCCTAGAGCCGGCCCTGCTCAGTGGCACATATTTTTACTAGCTCTTAGGGTCATGAAATCTTAACAAGCCAAAATCAAAATATGGCATAGTTTATTATGGGGAAATCCTTAATTATGAAACCAGGGGGAGTCCAGAGTAGTGAATTCACTAAATATGTTTTGGTTTTGTTATATTAAAAATAGGGCTGTCAATTGCAGTTAACTCACGTGATTAATTACAAGAAAATTAATCATGATTTAAAAAATTAATCGCGATTAATCACACTTATAACAATAGAATACTAGTTGAAATGTATTAAATATTTTTGGATGTTTTTCTACATTTTCAATATTGACTTAAATTACAACACAGAATACAAAGTGCACAGTGCTCACTTTATATTATTATTTTTATTACAAATATATGCACTGTAAAAGTGATAAATAAAAGAATTAGTATTTTTCAGTTAACCCCATACAAGTACTGAAGTGCAATCTCTTTATGGTGAAAGTGTAACTTACAAATGCAGATTTTTTTTTTTTGGTTACATAACTGCACTCAAAAACAAAACTGTGTAAAACTTTAGAGCCTACAGGTCCACTCAGTCCTACGACTTATTCTGCCAATCGCTAAGACAAACAAGTTTGTTTACATTAACGGGAGATACTGCTGCCTGCTTCTTATTTACAATGTCACCTGAAAGTGAGAACAGGTATTCGCGTGGCACTTTTGTAATCAGTGTTGCAAGCTATTTACATGCCAAATATGCTAAACATTCGTATGCCTCTTCCATTCTTCGGCCACCATTCCAGAGGAAATGCTTCCATGTTGATGATGCTCATTAAAAAAATAATGTGTCAATTAAATTTGTGACTGTACTCCTTGGGGGGAGAACTGTATGTCTCCTGTTCTGTTTTACCTGCATTCTGCATATATTTCATGTTATAGCAGTCTTGGATGAAGACACAGTACATGTTCATTTTAAGAACATTTTCACAGCAGATTTGCAAAACGCAAAGAAGGTACTGATGTGGGATTTCTATAGCTACAGCACTCGACCCAAGATTTAAGAATCTGAAGTGCTGTCCAAAATCTGAGTGGGACGATATGTGGAACATGCTTTCAGCAGTCCTAAAAGAGCAACACTCTGATGCGGAAACTGCAGAACCCAAACCACCAAAAAAGAAAATTAACCTTCTGCTGGTGGCATCTGACTCAGATGATGAAAATGAACATGCGTCAGTCCGCACTGCTTTGGATTGTTATCAAGCAGAACCTATCATCAGCATGGAAACGTCCTCTGGAATGGTGGTTGAAGCGTGAAGGGACATATGAATCTTTAGCACAACTGGCATGTAAAATATCTTGCATCGCCAGCTACAACAGTGCCATGTGGACACCAGTTCACTTTCAGGTGACATTGTAAACAAGAAGCAAACAGTATTATCTCCTGCAAATTGTAACCAACCTTGTTTGTCTGAATGATTGGCTGACCAAGAAGTAGGACTGAGTGGCCTTGTAGGCTCTAAAATTTTACATTGTTTTATTTTTGAATGCACGGTTTTTTTGTACATAATTCTACATTTGAAAGTTCAACTTTCATGATAAAGAGATTGCACTACAATATGAGGTGACTTGAAAAATATATTCTTTTGTTTTCTACAGTGCTAATTTTGTAATAATAAATATAAAGTGAGCACTGTACATTTCGTATTCTGTGTTGTAACTGAAATTAATGTATTCGAAAATGTAGTAAACATCCAAAAACCATATAAAATAAATGGTATTCTATTCACAATTAATTTTTTTAATCGTTTGACAGCCCTAATTAAAAACTTAAAGTTTATTTTGACTTTAGTCTCCCAGTTGAGTTGAGTTACTGTTGTGGAGTCAGTGTATGTCATCTTTTCCTTTTGTTCTCTTGCTCACAGTACAATAGATATTGTGGTGAAGTTTACCTTATCCCTGCTTAATATTTCGTTCGATAAGAGTCAGAGAAGGCCTTCAGTTGAACAGAAGTGGAACATGTGTTGTATGATAGTCACATTTCAGTATGGGCAGTAGGTTTATTGATTATGACTTTGGGGCACAGAAGGAGGATAAAATTAGCATTTTAATTGGCTATTTGGTATATTCTTTTTATTTAGCTTACCTGGTTAATCATGTTCAGTCTCTTCTGAGAGATAAAATAGAGAAACTGTCAAGCAGGGAATGATATTTCTTACTACCATTAGGTAGTAGAGCCTGATTCTCCTCTCACTTACACTGATGTAAGTCAGGAGCTGTTCCCCTAAAGACAATGGGGCTACACCAGTGTATAACCAATATGAGTGAGATAAGAATTGGAGCCCTGGTCAGGGATGTCCTTTATAAGTTCCATAAAAGACAGCAAATGGCTTCACTTTTAATTAAAGTATTGAGCTTTGTGTTACTGTATATTAATATGGAGGCAACTTTATTTACATTATATTTTAAATAAAATGTTCGCTTAAAACTGAATCAGTGGTAAAGAGAAGGAAATATATAGCTTGCAGTTATTAAAAAAACAAGAGTTGAAGCCCTTCATAAGGGATTTATCTCCACTCTGACAGAGTCCTTCAATTACATAAGCACCTTTGTTACACCAAACAGAATTCCCCACACTGGATAAGAAGAGAATCTGTCTGTGTAGATGATTTTGGGTTCCAGAGTGAAGGGGTAGATTGGAATCTCTAAGATAGACATTTGAATTCCATTTGTAGAAGGCCCCTAGAGATCTCAGATCTTAAAGGGCTTTACTTTATTAGTATCATTAGGACTTCAGAGTTAAGTATTGTCTGTAAGCTGCCCCAGATAAGTGCCTTGATACACATACTGAACTTGTAGTAAGATCTGTTTCTTGAGACCTGTTCCGAACTGTAGTACAAACCAACATCAACATTGTATATAATGGGGTAGCATATTGTACTGGTTCATCACTGCAACAATAGTTGTCTTGTCTCTCTAAGGATTAAGTACAGTTTTTGTGTTGGAATATTATGAGCCCACTAACTGATTATCTAACTGTAGGGTCTCTTGTTTTTATCATCAGATGCAGTACTTTGTACAGTATGATAATAGTGCACAACACTTCATAGTAAATAAATAGATGGCCTCTCCCCAAGGATTTGGGATTATAATGCTAGAAAATTAATCGCTCGTGCCAACATCAGGCTTTTCCTGCGTGGATGATGTGATTAGGATTTAAGCAGATGGATTTTCTTTCTGATGGACAGAATGTTTTACAGATTTTTTTTCCCAATGAAATTTTCTTATGAAATAATATACAGCCACTGGAGTATGGAATAGGCATTTTTAACTGAAATCTAAAATAAGGGTATAAACCTCTATGCCAGTTATCCACAGCTTAGAGAAATCTGCAGAAATAATTAAATAAGAATTTTTATTCAATTTTCTTATGTACCCATGGAAAATGCTTGCTTTATTCATCCATATTTTCCATTATCTCACAGTAATGTCCTTCTCATGAAGGTTCTTTAGATGCCAGTATACACTACACATTAGGCAAAAATCACAAGACCAGCAGATTATGCCTGTGGTCCTAGGTTGTCTTTGTCTTATTGCTAGTCATAAGTTTTTAATTAAATAATGAAAAAGTGATTGTAAATTTTGTTTTATCGCATTACATTAAAAAAGCAAGTTGCAAAAATCTATAGAGGTATTTGTAAAGAGCCTACCACTATAGTACATAGGAGGCTGAAGTAAGGCATTATGTAAATAAATTAGATTACATGTCAGCTCTATTGAACTGACACAACACAATGAAAAAATGATTTGAAGTATGCTTTTTTGTTCAGATTAAACATAAACAATAATAGCATGTAACCCCTACAGTTTGATTGGGAATGTATACTCACCAGAGGTACCTTCCCCAGCATCACGTTCCGCCGCCAACTGGTCCTGTAAGGGGATGGGCTCCAGAGTTACAAACAGTTCTTGGCTGTCATGGAGAATGGATCCTCCGCTTGCCTGCTTAACATTCTTCTCCTCCTCCTCAACAATGTCGTCCTCGTTGTTGCTCCACGGACATGTCACCTGGAGCTCCTGGGAAGTATCCACAGAGCGTTTTGGAGTAGTGGCAGGGTCACCACCAAACTGCTGTGTGTCCCTAGTGTAGCCCTTTTCCCCCATGCCTGCACAATCTTGGCATAGATATCAGCATTTCTTCTGCTGAATAGGAGCTCTGCCTGCACAGACTCTTCTCCCCACAGAGCAATAAGATCCATCACCTCCTGTGTACTCCATACTCGAGCGCGTTTGCAGCCTTGAGTCTCCATGATCAGCTGTGCTGGCAAGTTTTCCATGCTGATCAAATAGGAAATGAAAATTAAAAAGTTCCTGGGGCTTTAACAGGGGAGCAGCTCTTTCCTGTGTACCTGGCTGATGTGCAGTGAAGTTGAAAGTGCTCTCCAGAGCGCTCACAGCAGAGCACTGTGGGACACCTCCTGGAGGACAATTCATTCAAATTACACAATGCAGTGTCTACACTATCCCCATGTCAATCTGTGGATGTGAAATCAAGTGATACATCTCTTGCGGAGGATGAGTACAGAAGTCAACTTTATAGGCCACTTAGGTTGGTGGAAGGGACTCGGTAGTGTAGACACATACATTATTAGATCAACTTAATGCGGTTTATGTTTGCCTAAATTTGTAGTGTAGACCAGGCCACTGTCTGCTGTGGACAGCAGGAAACCTCTGCCTTTGTTTCTTTATATTATGTGCTGTAGTGTGTGTTGCCAAGATCAAACCTAAAGAAGTGACCTTTATGTGAAGAACATTAACTTCCTTCCTTCCTTATTTCCTTCCTTAACTTCCTTCCTTCCTTAACTTCCTTCCTTAGTGAAAAGACAGATGTTAATTGGTAAAACAAACATTTTCAATAGACCATTTCTGAAAACTACAGAAGAGCTTTCTATTTTAATTTCTGTGCAATTTTGTTTTGACTCTAGTGGTGTTAATAATATGCTTGTACTTTTTTATTTAATAAATTAATATTTCAAGAGCAAAATTACATTTGGCTGTATTCCCTCACACAAAAATATATATATGTCCTAATATACAAAGTCTGGCGGCATTCTTCTAATGTGGCCTCTGTCTGTTAATTTGTTTTGCTTTACAGTGTGGAGGGTCCAACTTTTACACCATCTCATCAACTTCTGCCTGTTAGGCATACACACCATCAGCCTTATTCAGCTGCTCCAGGTAACAGCATAGCACTGGGTTTTTTGGATAAAATATTATCTATCTTGTTTTGTTGATACTCTTGCAGGATATCTTGATGCAGAACTCCCATTGGCTTCCGTGGGAGATCCACACATGGATAGCTTACAAGGTTGGGCCTATAACTTCTTGTGATAAGCACACACTCAAGACAGTGGTTTTTGTAAAGGCTTACTGGCTGTATACATTTTATGAAGTTTGGTTTCCACTCTAAGTGGAATATGGCTTTCAACAGTTATTTATAACATAATTAATATTGTATTCAGTAATAAATTTACCTTTATCTCTTTACTGAGTGATGGGTATATGATTGCCATACTTTTGTTTACATGAAAATAAAGATAATTTTACATAAAAACAAAAAAATCAAAAAATTTGATAATTTACAATTGAAATATTCAAAACTATGAAAGCAACTGATTTGCTGAACTAACTTGTTTATTTTAAAATGATTTTCCAAGTACTTCCATAAGTTGTAACTTAGTCACATTATATTCTATTTTAATTCCAATTAGGAGTCATTAGAAGGTCCACATCTATGTCTTATGTGGATGGATATGTAGGGACTTGGCCCAAAGAGAAAAGGTAAGTCATCATTACATAGAATCTGGTTTAAGAAGTAACAATGGATTAGCCACTAAACAATATTGAATTATATTTAACATAATCTGGACTTTCAAAAAGCCGTCGACAGGAGACTTTTAAGTAAACTCAAATCGTCACAGAGTAAGAGGTAAAGCAATATAATTGAGTAAAAAC
The DNA here is from genome assembly GCF_007399415.2 of Gopherus evgoodei. Classification (NCBI taxonomy): domain Eukaryota; kingdom Metazoa; phylum Chordata; order Testudines; family Testudinidae; genus Gopherus; species Gopherus evgoodei. The sequence continues at coordinate 70,019,655 of NC_044329.1, forward strand.
TAGCTAATAGAAAAGTAAACATAGGAATAATTGGTCAATTTTTCAACCTAGTGAAAGGTTAGCACTGGGGTGCTCCAATATTTCATATTGTAACTGGTGGTGTTAAATATATTTGTCTGCATGCAATATACTTGAAGTCCCAATAGAAGTCATTGAGATCAGGAGCTGAATAGGATTTTTTTTTTTTAAAGGTACTTTTCTATGGATAATGAGGATAGGCTGATGAGAGAGGATTTTAGAACAAAACAGAGGTGATATAAACTCTTTTATATTATAGGTATAAATCATCACTGTATGGCTTCTTGTACTTTCCTTTGATGTATCTGGTACTGGCTGCTGTCAGAAAGGAAGGGTGCTGGATTAGACGGACCACTAATGTGATTCAATATGACCAGTTCCTGTATTCCTAAAATTGCTTAAGTGTATTACAGATTGGCAGGAATATTATTATTTTTCTCTCTGAAGTTACCCGAAGTGAATAAGCATATTTTTCATATGAAAATAAAAGCATACATGTGGTTATAATTTAATACAAGCAATTAGAACAAACAATAAAAGCATGAAACTGAATAAGATGTTATATTCAATTTGATTTTGTATTTTTGTAATGCTAGCAAATGAAGCTAATCATATCTCATTAGTACACGTAGCACTAAAATTTTAGATTGTTGTTTATGTTTGTCCATTGTATTAAATGCGAGTTGTTTAACAGCTTTCTTTATTTTAATTTCATTTAGATCTTCGATGCATGGAGTTTCATTTGACATTTCTTTTGATAATGAAAACAGTATTCAGACATCTACTCCAAACAGAGGAATTACTAGATCTGTTAGTAATGAAGGCATTATGCCAAATATCAATCGCATGCCCAAACACATTAAGAAAAACCTGTCCTTCAAGCCAGTAAATGGAGAAGAGGAAACTCAAGATATTGAAGAAGAAAAGGAAATAGTATCTCATATCGACCCAAAGGCCAGTGCATCTCTTAACACCAACGAAAGGAATGCCAATGAAAACAGCCAATACAAGCTTCCAAATGGAGCTCTGCAAAACAGGGTAGTTATGGATGATTTTGGCAATGAGATTGAGACTCCAAGCATTGAAGAGGCTTTGCAGATAATTCATGATACTGAAAAATCTCCCAGTGTTATCCAGCCAGACCAAATTACAAATGGGTTCTTTCTTCATAACCAGGAAATTAGCATCTTGAATTCAAATATTAAACTAAATCAGCCTAATCCTGATATCATTACAGACACAAAAGTTGCCCTAAGTCCTGTGACTGACAATACTGAAGTGGATACTGGAATACATGTTCCTTCAGAAGATATTCCAGAAACTATGGATGAGGATTCTTCTTTGAGAGATTATACTGTAAGCATGGACTCTGACATGGAAGATCCACCTAAATGTCTTCAAGATTATGATATACGAGCTAGCAACCACAGAGAGCTATTAAGTCCCTGTCCAAGCTCAATAAGTACCAAATCGCAAGCTGGCAGCAGTGCTTCTTCAAGCTCGGGAGTCAAAATGACCAGCTTTGCAGAGCAGAAATTCAGGAAACTGAATCACACAGATAGCAGAAGTAGTGGAAGCAGCTCTCAGAAAACGACCCCAGAAGGCTCTGAGTTGAATATTCCTCATGTTGTTGCTTGGACTCATATACCTGAAGAAACACCTCTCCCTCAAGGAAGAGACACTACACAGTTGCTTGCTTCAGAAATGGTCCATCTTAGGATGAAGCTGGAGGAAAAGAGGCGAGCCATTGAAGCACAGAAGAAGAAAGTGGAAGCTGCTTTTACTAAGCAGAGACAGAAAATGGGAAGGACAGCATTTCTGAATGTAGTGAAAAAGAAAGGTGATGGAATATCACCTCTTCGAGAAGAAGCAGCTGGAGCTGAAGATGAAAAAGTATTCACTGATAGTAATAGATTGAATGAAAAAGACACACAAAAACCAATTGAACAAATTAATAAGACTGCAGAGATAATAAAGGAAGGTGCTGAAAATTCTCAGGCCAAGTGGTTAAAGTCACCTAATACACCTATGGATGCTGAAAAGCAATGGAACTTAATGAGCCCCGCAGAAGAAACCATAAATGAAGGGGATATTTTAGAATATACAAAATCTATTGAAAAGCTAAATGCTTCTCTACATTTCCTACAGCAGGAAATGCAACGCCTCTCCCTTCAGCAAGAGATGTTGATGCAAATGAGGGAGCAGCAGGCCTGGGTTATTTCACCTCCTCAGCCTTCACCTCAGAAACAAATCCGAGAGCTTAAATCTTCAATGAGGCAAACAGGACTGTCATCTCCCATTGCACCATTTGCTTTGGAACCTCCTCGCCCTACTCATCAATCACCACAAACTTCTAATAGGAAGAATGCCTCTTTCCCCGTTAAAATGCAAAGGACTCCTAGGCCAAACGAACTGAAAATAATACCTTTTAATCGCACCTTAACTGCTCCACGGTCTGTGGATAGTCTTCCTCGTTTGAGAAGATTTTCTCCAAGTCAGGTTCCCATTCAGACTAGATCATTTGTATGTTTTGGAGATGATGGAGAACGTATATCTGAACCTCAATTAAAAAGAAATCTTTTGAAAGAAGTCAAAACTACAGAGGATGAAGCAAAAGAACAACAACAACAAAAAGCTACTTTGGAAGAATGTGAACAAAAAGTGAAAGAAAAGGAGATCAAACCTTTTGAATCTAAGGTTTCTGAAGTATTATCTCAGCCCATCACAGAAACTGTCTGCCTCACCCCAAACGAAGATCAGCTAAGCCAACCTGTTTTGCCAACACTGATTCCTAAAACAGCTAACCTAATTGAAGTTTCCCTCTCAGATTTGAAATCACCTGAAAAGGCTGAAGTATCTGTTGAAAAATATGAAGGTGAGAGTGATAGAGAACAATTCGAGGATGACCAAAAAGTGTGTTGTGGATTCTTTTTTAAGGTAGGTGAACTAGAACAATGCATGAGTCTATTGGAAAAACTTTACTTTTTCAAAGGGAGCCTTTTATTTCATAGATGACTTTTAAATAACCACTTTCCACTGAGCCCAACTGCATATAATGATTAAAAGTTTGTCTCAGCCGTTGTGACTCCTCCTGATTGATTTGGGATCACAGGGACTGTCAAAATCTGCCAGCAATTTTCATCACCTCTTTCAGTTCTTAAAGTTTAAAAGATGTTTGGGGATTTTGGGAGGAGGGGAGCATATTGAATATAGGGACACTTTTTTTTTTTTTTTTAACACAAGCTTTAGTGCCCACACAAATTTCTTTCATGTCCTTTACCTCCTGACAAACAGTTATATAAGATTTCAGAAATTTTTTTCTCCTTAGAGTACTCTGTGTATTTTAAAAGTGTCGCATTTTAAATGTATAGTTTAAAAATGAACATATTATATACTAAAATGCTTATGTGTAGGCAGAATCTTTTAATTAAAGTGTGCATTTATAAAAGCAGTTTGGATGCTGAAAGCCACTACTGTTTTGAATGCAGGCTTCAAAATTTTTCTTGCATTGCACAAAATCTTGCATTGCACTGTTTGAATACCATATATTTAAAGTGATACTGAATTGAGACCGCCCTCCCATGGTTCCGGAGCACAATTTTAGCGTATTTTATTCCCTTTTCAATTCATCACTGAAACTGCTCCATCCACGATATGCATGCCCTATCTCCCTCTGGAAACCAATCCATGGTGCTAACAAAAGATACTGAATTGGCCAGCAGAGGTTGCTTTATGTATTGCATAGTCACATGCTCCTCCTGGAAAACTGTCATCGTCTCCCCATGCACAGCCTACAGTTAACTGAAAGTGAAACTCCTGTGTTCATTCCTGCACCCCTTGAGTTTCATATGATAGTGCCTTGTTACTGTCATAGTACAACTATACAAGCTAACTTACTAAGGTTTGCCATTATTATGCTATCTTCTGTTTTAGTATGCCCTGAATCCACCATTTGGAAAAAAATTAGAATTATTTGCATCCACCTGATGAGCAGCAATTTGTGCACATTCTTCAAGATCTTTCCCATTACAAATCCTGTTCTGTTTTTGGTTGTTTTTTTTTGAGTCTGAGAGTGTGTAGAGTGCAATCCCCCTAAGACCCCAGTCCTGCACTAAGGTCCACTAATATGGACATCTCCATTCATGTGGAATCTCATTGAAGCTAATGGGACTCTGCAAGTGTGCAAGGGTTTGTGCTGTTGGATCTGAATAGGATTATGTAACTGCAGGAGATAATGTGAGA